>NC_081362.1:54394247-54700499 GCF_030684315.1 Stegostoma tigrinum | reverse complement strand
GGGGCGGGACGAGAGGGGGCGGGACGAGGGGGCGGGACGAGGGGGGCGGGACGAGGGGGGGACGTGGACGAGGGGGGGCGGGACGAGGGGGGGCGGACGAGGGGGGCGGGACGAGGGGGGGCGGGACGAGGGGGGGCGGGACGAGGGGGGGCGGGACGAGGGGGGGCGGGACGAGGGGGGGGCGGGACGAGGGGGGCGGGACGAGGGGGGGCGGGCGAGGGGGGGCGGGACGAGGGGGGGGCGGGACGAGGGGGGCGGGACGAGGGGGGGGCGGGACGAGGGGGGTCGGGACGAGGGGGGGCGGGACGAGGGGGGGGGGGCGGGACGAGGGGGGGGGCGGGGCGGGGCGGGGGGCGGCTGTGCGGGGCGGCGGGGCGGGGGGCAGGGCGGCCGGGGCGGGGGGTGGGGCGGGGCGGGGGGTGGGGCGGGGCGGGGGGGCGGGACGGGGGGGCGGGGACGGAGGGAGGGAAGGGGGCGGGACGGAGGGAGGGAGGTAGGGGGCGGGGGAGGGAGGGAAGGAAGGGGCGGGACGGAGGGAGGAAGGTAGGGGGCGGGGAGGGAGGGAAGGAAGGGCGGGGGGGAGGGAGGGAAGGAAGGGGGCGGGGGAGGGAGGGAAGGAAGGGGGCGGGGGGAGGGAGGGAGGGAAGGGGGCGGGGGGGAGGGAGGGAGGGAAGGGGGCGGGGGGGAGGGAGGGAGGGAAGGGGGCGGGGGGAGGGAGGGAGGAAGGGGGCGGGGGAGGGAGGGAGGGAGGGAAGGGGGAGGGAGGGAGGGAGGGAAGGGGGCAGGAGGGAGGAGGGAAGGGGGCGGGAGGGAGGGAGGGAAGGGGGCGGGAGGAGGGAGGGAAGGGGGCGGGGGGGAGGGAGGGAAGGGGGCGGGGGGAGGGAGGGAGGAAGGGGGGGGAGGGAGGGAGGAAGGGGGCGGGGGGAGGGAGGAAGGGAGGGAATGGGGCGGGGGGAGGGAGGGAGGGAGGGAGGGAAGGGGGGAGGGAAGGGGGCTGGGGGAGGGAGGGAGGGAAGGGGGCGGGAGGAGGGAGGGAAGGGAGGGAAGGGGGCGGGGGGAGGGAGGGAAGGGGGCGGGGGGGAGGGAGGGAAGGGGCGGGGGGGAGGGAGGGAAGGGGGCGGGTGGGAGGGAGGGACTGGGGGCGGGTGGGAGGGAGGGAAGGGGGCGGGGGGGAGGGAGTGAGGGGGCAGGGAGGGAGCGGGGAGGGAGGGAAGGGACGGGGGGGAGGGAGGGAAGGGACGGGGGGGGAGGAGGGAAGGGGACGGGGGGGGAGGGAGGGAAGGGGACGGGGGGGAGGGAGGGAAGGGGACGGGGGGGGAGGGAGGGAGGGAGGGCTGGGGGCGGGAGGGAGGGAGGGAAGGGGGCGGGGGGAGGGAGGGAAGGGGGCGGGGGGGAGGGAGGGAGGGAAGGGGGCGGGGGGGAGGGAGGGAGGGAAGGGGGCGGGGGGGAGGGAGGGAGGAGGCAAGGGGGCGGGGGGAGGGAGGGAGGGAGGGAAGGGGGCGGGGGAGGGAGGGAAGGGGGCGGGGGGAGGGAGGGAGGGAGGGAAGGGGAGGGAGGGAGGAGGGAGGGAAGGGGCGGGGGGAGGGAGGGAAGGGGCGGGGGGAGGGAGGGAAGGGGGCGGGGGGGAGGGAGGGAAGGGGGCGGGGGGGGGGAGGGAGGGAGGGAAGGGGGTGGGGGGGAGGGAAGGGGGTGGGGGGAGGGAGGGGCAGGGGGGAGGTGAGGGAGGGGCGGGGGGGAGGGAGGGAGGGGCGGGGGGGAGGGAGGGGGGAGGGAGGGAGGGAAGGGGGCGGGGGGAGGGAGGGAGGGAAGGTGCGGGAGGAGGGAGGGAAGGGGGCGGGGGGGAGGGAGGGAAGGGGGGCGGGGGGGCGGGAGGGAGGGAAGGGGGCGGGGGGGGCGGGAGGGAGGGAAGGGGCGGGAGGGAGGGAAGGGGCGGGGGGGAGGGAAGGGGGCGGGGGAGGGAAGGGGGCGGGGGGCAGGGAAGGGGGCGGGGGGAGGGGGGAGGGAGGAAGGGGGCGGGGGGCAGGGACGGGGCGGGGGGCAGGGAAGGGGGTGGGGGCAGGGAAGGGGGCGGGGGGGCAGGGAGGGAAGGGAGGGAGGGAAGGGGCGGGAGGGAGGAAGGGGGCGGGAAGGGGGCGGGAAGGGGGAGGGAAGGGGGCGGGAAGGGGGGAGGGAAGGGGGGAGGGAAGGGGGGAGGAAGGGGGGAGGGACTGGGGCGGGAAGGGGAGGGAAGGGGGAGGGACGGGGGGAGGGACGGGGGGAGGGAGGGAAGGAGGGGGAGGGAGGGAAGGAAGGGGGAGGGAGGAAGGAAGGGGGAGGGAGGGAGGGAAGGAAGGGGAGGGAGGGGCGGGAGGGAGGGAGGGGCGGGAGGAGGGGGGGGCGGGAAGGCGGGGGCGGGCAGGCGGGGGCGGGAAGGGGGGGCGGGAAGGGGGGAGGGAAAGGGGCGGGAGGGAAAGGGGCGGGAGGGAAAGGGGCGGGAGGAAAGGGGCGGGAGGGAAAGGGGCGGGAGGGAAAGGGGCGGGAGGGAGGGAGGGAAAGGGGCGGGAGGAACGGGGCGGGAGGGAAAGGGGCGGGAGGAAGGGGCGGGAGGAAAGGGGCGGGAGGGAAAGGGGCGGGAGGGAAAGGGGCGGGAGGGAGGGAAAGGGGCGGGAGGGAGGGGGAAGGGGCGGGCGGGAGGGGGGAAAGGGGCGGGAGGGGAGGGGGGAAAGGGGCGGGAGGGAGGGAGGGACGGGGGCGGGATGGGGGGGGGGGCGGGACGGGGGGGCGGGGCGGGGGCGGGACGGGGGCGGGGAGGGGGGCGGGACGGGGGGAGGGGGGGCGGGACGGGGGGGAGGGGGGGCGGGACGGGGGGGAGGGGGGCGGGACGGGGGGGAGGGGGGGAGGGACGGGGGGGAGGGTGGGCGGGGGGGGGGAGGGTGGGCGGGGGGGAGGGGGGAGGGTGGGCGGGGGGGGAGGAGGAGGAGGGGGGGAGGGGGAGGAGGGGGAGGGGGGGGGAGGGGGGAGGAGGGGGGGGCGGGGGGAGGGGGCGGGGGGGGAGGGGGGAGGGGGAGGGAGGGGGAGGGGGGACGGGGAGGGGGGGAGGGGGGAGGGGGAGGGAGGGGGAGGGGGGACGGGGAGGGGGGGGAGGGGGGAGGGGGGGGAGGGGGGGAGGAGGGGGGAGGGGGGAGGGGGGGGGGAGGGGGGGAGGGGGGTGGTGAGGAGCGGAGCAGCCAGAGAAGGGGACAGAGAGACAGAGCCTTGCAGGTGTCAATGACTACAAGCACAAGTCACAGCAAGCCAGAGAACAAATACAGGGCAAAGAAAAGAAAATTTCTATCAGATTTGGACAACTGCTGCTGCATTCACAAAAAATCAGAAATACCTTCTAATATGAAGTTGGGAGTCTTGGATTCCTCACCTCAATTACAAACTTCTCAAAAAAAAATCAACAATGCATTTTGAAAATTAAACTAATATAATGTTCCACAACGGCAACCAAAATAATATACTGATTTAAAGAAAACAACAAATTTATGGACTGTCTCCAGCAGTTTTAACACTGTACAGCAACAAAAAAAGCAAAATTGCATTGATTTAGTATTCTGTCTTCTGTACATTCAAAATCACTTCAAAAATCAATGACAAATCTCTAGGCTAGAACAAGGACATATATTACTTTAATTATTTAGCCTAAATAATTTAAGGAATGTGATGACAGGGATTTTATTTCAACTTTTCGCTATTAACACTTCGACTGGGCAGAAATTTAAGAACTACTGCTAAGTGTTCCTACTAGGAGTAGCAATCCCAACGCCCCACTCCAAGTACAGGAGAATCTTTAAAGCAATTGAACAATCTTGAAGACGACCATTTGATAAAAGAACACTGATTAACAAAAATACTATCATTGCATAATAAAGGTAACACTTCTATGCTTCAGAAACCTAAACACAAAACAGCAAATTAATAAATTACCAGCAAGTCTGTTACTGAATTAAATAATACACAGGGCATAACAAAGCAAAGGAAACTGCATTGAAACCAATTTCAACTGGAGGGAAACACAAATAATCTAAGGCTTTCTGGCTGTTTCACCATATTAAAGACAACTTTATTAATTAGAATTCTGTATGCCAACAATTCAGTGATAGTTGATAACATGCATAATACCAATGTGGAATAATACTGCGTGAAACAGTCACATAAGTTACTAAGAGTGTACAATTAGACTGCCAAGCATTTTGTCTCTCATATTCAATGACTACTATACTAATGTATTGTGGTAACTGTGGATACTGCGCATATATTCGGGCCATATCATTAGTTACTCAACATGTTGTAAGTGTAAAATTCAGATGAATATATTTATAGTATTTAGGCAAAATTATTTCAATACTAACATAAAAGCAGCAAATCATAATACATTTTAAACTTCAAATGGGAATGGAAATCATTTGAAATTACTAGTACTTAAACAATGTTGCTGAAATAATAAATATCTCATATCACAGAGCAGAAACCAATGCTAAGCAACGATGAAGAGCTTTGGAGCTGAGTATTAACAAGCTTGAAGAGATTGGCACTAAAAGAGGGAAATTAAGTTTAGCAAGAGTTCAAGTGGGAGAATTCCTCAAAACTGGTGAGTGCTCTGCTGCACACAATGGATAGGAGTAGTGAAGAAGGTGAAAGCATGTAGTAGAGGCTGTATCAGAACACCAACATAAATTTGTATGAAACCTTGAACATGCCGAAGCATTTACAGAAGACCACTGTAAGACAAAAATCTGAGACTGAGTCACATAAGGTAACATTATTTCAGATGACAAAAAGTTTGGTCAAAGAGGCAGTTAAGTCAACTCTTAAAATATGGCAAGTTAGTGGAGGTATAGGACCAAAGATGAGAAACCAAGAGAGTTAACATAGAAAAGTCAAGCAGATTAGTATGAAGAAGCTTTTCCAAGGCACTGTTGCTGTCAGCAATTTCAAAGCAAATACATAAGAAAAGGAAATATTGTGGGTCCATTCAATCATAGGAAATCAAAAATGACAAGTGAAAGCTCACCCATACAAAGTTAATGAATATATGATGCTGAAACATACAACCTGCTTTACTTGAAATTACAACAAGGAAATATGAATTAATTTTTAACCACATTGCTGTTCTAATTGACAACCAAAGGTCAAATATTTTTATCCTACTAGTACCATGCAAGTACAGAGGAAATAGCACTTCGGCTGTCCAAACTTGTAGATTTAAATTGCACTTTTGAAAACTTAAAATGGTTTCCCACTCCCACCCATTGAAACCAAGTTGAACATACTGTACATGCTTTGCAAGTAAATCTCCAACTTTAAGATTGACAATTTAAGCAAAATAGGTACAGATCAGTCTCCTACAGTGACAACAGCGTCAAATATGATAATGAATTTTATAAAACTAAATGAAAATCAAGTAAATAATAAAGCACTATAGTGAGTTTATAAAATTCTGCTACACTAGTGTAGTGAAACTATGCTGCTTCCAATTACTCAAAACAGCTGGTACACATCAAATGGTTCAACATACCAAATAGAACGAGAAGCAACAAACTAAAAACAATTCATCAATTCTACCATACGCGTATTTGAATATCAGAGACAGTGTCTTGATTGCTCACCATGTACTGAAACCCCCAGTACTTTATTTTGGTTCTTCAGATATACATTTGAATATTAAGAATATAAAAGTTAACAAATTTGATGTTGAAGACTGCTAGACTAAATTTATTTCAAAGAAGCCAAATGTTTCAAATCACTGGATCTTCACAGGTGAACTAACACTAAATCAACACCTTTACTATAAAAAGCAAGCTTAAAATGACCAGAAACAGAAGTCAGAGAAATTAGAGAAATCAGAGAAATCATTGAATTTCAATACCTCAGTAAGAATTAGAAATACATTTCCTGAACTTCAATTCTACTGTGGACTGGATGGGTGAAGGATTTGAATACCTGATTGAAGTGCACGTGAAGAGTTATGAAGGATAATACTTCAGGACATTAAATCGCAAAAAAAACTTTACAGAGCAAGTTAGGAATCTTGGTATCAGTCAAATTGATTGGGAGCTAAATTTATTGATCACAGAGGCCAAATTTGTGAATGGCAAAATCATTTTTGAACTGTTTTAATTTTATCAAAGCTGAATTAACATATTCACCCTTGTGCTATTAGTTTGACAGTGCAAAATAATCTGAATTTCATGCTTGCGAAAGATAAATTTTGATGAGCAAGTAGGGGATTGGGCATTATTTCTAAATAATAAAAGATTTATAGACAAACAAAGTGCAACAGTTTTGTATTGATAGGTACGTGATTAAATTGCCACCAGTGAATAGGAATAAGATTGAAGACTGCGATATGTACATGTGTGAATATGCGAAGTCTAAACTTCAATACTTTCACGGATGAACGAAAGTGGTATCTGAAATTTGATGGCCGATGTTTTTGTTGGTCTCTCAATTCGCTGCTGTGCAGAATCGGATACTTTGATCGGTGACACGGTGATCTCTGGACTCTTAACCTCACTTTTCTGATGAACACCGATGCACCATGATACTTCGATGTGTGACTACAGAAGGGCTCTATACCTTGATGTTTTGATGGGCGAATAGGGACAATCTTTGAACCCAGATAAATGAATAGATAAGTGATTTCTAAAGCTCAGTATTTTGACGAGTCAGTTGGGGGGCAGACGGAAGAGGAGCAAGAGGGATATCGCCAAAACTCGGCGTTATTGATGCGTGGTAGGTGGTGAGCCGGAGTACCTGAAGCTTTATCTTGATGAGCACGGGACATTTTTTTGAACCTTTGTATTTCAATGCGTGAACGTTGGGTAAATTCCATCCCTAATATTTTAATACGTAAACGGAGCTGGTGACGGGAACTGGACATTTTGATGGATGCCGGTGGGAAAGACATTTCTGCATGGTTAAACCAACAAGGATAACCCAGGGATCTAGGTACCTCTGAGGGGTGGAAGAAGCAGGATCTCGACCGGGCTGCTCCGACTCCTGAACTGCGACGATCCCTGCGACCTCTTCTGCCTGGCCGCTTTCCGCACGGATTTCCTGGTGAAACCATCTACTTTTTCCGCCGCTGTCACCACTGCCGCCGCTGCCGACATCTTCTTGAAAACACACTGGCGATCACACCGGCAGAAAAATTAGCGGCAGCGGGCGATGAGCTGCGTGTTTGTGAATTCGATCCAATACAGGATTTAAAGTAACCGTCAGGGAAAAGGATGGGGGATTGAAGAGCGTGGGGGTGAAATTATACTTTTTTTTAAAATGTGAAGTCGATGATACGGTGAATGAAGTTAGTGTTGGCGGCGAGGGCCGGAGCTCTGTCCTCTAGCCCCCTCGAGGCCTGCTCAACAGCGCTGCCGCCACCTCCCCTGCCTCCCCACTCCCCGGGGAGTGGCTGTTAGTCGTTCCCCCCCTCCTCCTCGGAGCCTGAGCTAATACGTTGTCAAACCCCGCAACCTGCCGCTGTCGCCTTCACTCGCCGCCGTTCTCGGTGCGTCCATCAACAGACGGGCCAACAGACGCCTCCCGCAACAACAACAACGACGACGACGACGATGATGACTTTTTTTCCCAATAGGCTAAAATCGTTCAAGGTTGATCGTGGCTTTAAATTTAAAAACACGGACGCGTTTTATTTTAAAAAAGGGACCACCAACTGTCGCCACCTCCCTCGCGCTCTCCAAAACACACCAATTGAGTTGGGACTCAACTAACACTGTTGAGCGGAAATGTCGGGGGTGTTGTTTTTGATTGGCATGCCGCTGACCAATCATAAAGGGAAAAAGACTCGCCTAAAATAAATTGACGGTGACGTTGACGTCATCAGAACAATCAAAGTGTCTCAGGGGCGGACCCAAACGCTAACTACAATGTTCAGTTGACGGAGGCCATATTGCTTCTAGGGCAGGTGATAAGGAAGGCTGACGTGATTGGCTGTTCGCGTGTGATCGGGTTGTGTTGTTGTGGGTATGTGAAGGTATTTGTGTTTTGGGAGGAAACGTATTTCTTCCCTTTCAACTTATAAATATAGTGTTTTGTCAGTATTCCGTCATTTGAATTTTTATTCGCTAAAGTATTTTGCACTATATTTATGAATAGCATCCTTATTGCTATCACTGATTAAGGTTAAATCTTTAAAAATGCACAAATCTGCAACAGTATTTTGTTTACTTATGACATCCCACATTTGTGATTCCTCGTTGGCTATGTCCTGTATCAGATTCATATATTTTACCTTTTCAAAAGATAATATTACGGATGTTTGTGAATTTTGAAAATTAATTTCCAACAGTTAACAAATAGCTGAAAAATGGTTGATGAACACAGGCACGGAATATTTATTTATTATTTACATTTGATAGATAGAGAATTCAAGGTGACTTTTAAAGTGTTTGCCAATTTTAGGTGACCTTTGATAGAGAATTAACTTTATATTTAGAATGTTGAATTTTTAATTCTAAAAGTATAATTAAAGATGCTGTAATAGTGTATAAAGTATTGCTATGAGTAAAAAATGGATTTATTTTAGGAAGCCCACAAAACAAAAATAATAGATTTAGTCCAGGTTCATTTAGAATTAACTGAATGTCTGCATTGATGACCTGCTAGTTCAGATTCATAGTTATAATAGTCATCTGAAAATTATTATTAATTGATGTTACTATTGTGCTGGATAATAACATATAAAATACAAAAGCAGAAAATTCCAGAAATACTCAGGTTGCTCAGCTAGCATCTGTGGAGAAGAACAATTAATATTTCCGGTCAATAATCTTTTAGAATTAATCTGATGAAAAGTTGTTGTCTCCAAGTGTTAAATGTGTTTTCTGTCCACATTTGTTACCTGACCACAGAATTTGAACCATATTCTAGAACATAGAACATTACAGCACAGTACAGGCCCTTCGGCCCTCGATGTTGTGCCAACCTGTCATACCGATCTCAAGCCCATCTAACCTACACTATTCCATGTACATCCATATGCTTATCCAATGATGACTTAAATGTACTTAAAGTTGGCAAATCTACTACTGTTGCAGGCAAAGCGTTCCATTCCCTTACTACTCTCTGAGTAAAGAAACTACCTCTGACATCGGTCCTATATCTTTCACCCCTCAATTTAAAGCTATGCCCCCTCGTGCTCGCCGTCACCATCCTAGGAAAAAGGCTCTCCCTATCCACCCTATCTAACCCTCTGATTATTTTATATGTTTCAATTAAGTCACCTCTCAACCTTGTCTCTAATGAAAACGGCCTCAAGTCCCTCAGCCTTTCCTCGTAAGACCTTCCCTCCATACCAGGCTAGTAAATCTCTTCTGCACCCTTTCCAGAGCTTCTACATCCTTCTTATCATGCGGTGACTAGAACTGTACACAATACTCCAAGTGCGGCCGCACCAGAGTTTTGTACAGCTTCACCATAACCTCTTGGTTCCAGAACTCGATCCCTCTATTAATCAAAGCTAAAACACTGTATGCCTTCTTAACAGCCCAGTCACCCTGGGTGGCAACTTTCAAGGATCTGTGTACATGGACACCGAGATCTCTCTGCTCATCTACACTACTAAGAATCTTACCATTAGCCCTGTACTTTGCCTTCCAGTTACTCCTACCAAAGTGCATCACCTCACACTTGTCTGCATTAAACTCCATTTGCCACCTCTCAGCCCAGCTCTGCAGCTTATCTATGTCTCTCTGCAACCTACAGCATCCTTCATCACTATCCACAACTCCACCGACCTTAGTGTCGTCTGCAAATTTACTAACCCATCCTTCTACGCCCTCATCCAGGTCATTTATAAAAATGACAAACAGCAGTGGACCCAACACCGACCCTTGCAGTACACCACTAGTAACGGGTCTCCAGGATGAACATTTCCCATCAACGACCACCCTCTGTCTTCTTTCAGCAAGCCAATTTCCGATCCAAACTGCTATATCTCCCACAATTCCATTCCTCCGCATTTTGTACAATAGCCTATTGTGGGGAACCTTTATCGAATGCCTTGCAGAAATCCATATACACCACATCAACCAGTTTACTCTCATTTACCTGTTTGGTCACCTTATCAAAGAACTCAATAAGGTTCGTGAGGCACGACCTTCCCTTCACAAAACCGTGCTGACTATCCCTAATCAATTTATTCTTTACTAGATGCTTATAAATCCTATCCCTTATAACTTTTTCCAACACTTTACCAACAACTGAGGTAAGGCTCACTGGTCTGTAATTACCAGGGTTGTCTCTACTCCCCTTCTTGAACAGGGGAACCACATGTGCTATCCTCCAGTCGTCTGGCACTATTCCTGTAGACAATACGGTGGCAATCTTCCTAGTCACAAGCGAGCTGACATCATATGTTCAAATCCCCACCCGGCCAGACAGCACACCCTGGCTGGTATTAAAAACCTAGGTCTGTTTTTTATTTTAGATTTCTTTAAAGTTTCTTTAGTATTTACAATTCTTATGAAATGAAGGAAAAATGTGAAATTAAGCCAAAATACTGAAAACATAAATTAGTAGCATCTGTGAAGAAGAGAGCATGTTTGGGTTTCTACCGTTGATCTTCACACCACAATACAAATTTAAGCACATCAAATGCCTTGATTAGGAATCCAATCTTTTCAAAAAGGAACTAATGGAACCTAAAGAGATTTGGGAATACTTGTGCATGAAACACAGGAAGTTAGCACACAGTTGCAGCAGGAAATCACTAAGGCTAATGGAGTTTGGCCTTTATTTCAAAGGCGTTGGAGTATAAAAGTAGGGATGTCTGGCTGCAACTGTACAAGGTGCTTGTAAGACCACATGTGGATTACTGTGAGCAGTTTTTGTCGCCATATTTTGGGAAAGATATTTCATTGGGGGTAGTTCAGAGAAGGTTCAAAATGATTCCCAGTATGAATCATCTGCCTTATGAGCGAAGGCTAAACTGGTTTGGAATGTATTTACTGCAGTTTAGAAAAATGAGAGGTGATTTCATTGAGATATATTGTATTCTTAAGGGACTTGACTGGGCACATGTTGAGAGGCTGTTTCCCCTTGTTTATTGACATTGTTTACACATGTCCAATTAGCTTGCTTGACCTGTGCTGCACCCAAAATGCAATTTCTGTTACATGAGCACCATATTTCATTGGTCTTTCCAAAAATGTAATCATTTAACTTCCAGAGGTAAATTTTGCCAATACTAAATTGCAAACAAAAGAAAAACTGTTTTAGAGAGTGTATAAAATGTTTAGTTGTAAAAGAAAATGCTATGACGGTCATAAAATTAAAAACTTTCTATTGATAGAATCCTGGAAGAGCCCATCAAGTCTGCACCCAACTCTGAAGAGCCTCACTGTCAACAGCACCAGCCTCTATATTCATAATTTCATATTAATTTGCTTGGATTTTCTACCTCTGGTTTCTCAGTCCTATATCTCCCCAACTCCGCTTGCTTTACTTCCTCAAGGGATGACTTGAAATCTACACTGACCAAGCAGGAAGGGCCACTGGACCCAAAACGTTAACTCTGATTTCTCTCCACAGATGCTGCCAGACCTGTGGAGCTTTTCCAGCAATTTCTGTTTTTATTTCTGACCAAGCTACTTGCTAAATCAGTGTTTGATTGATCAGAGGATTCAGAGTAAATATGTTTCTGCAAAGCTAGGACTCCTAAATCTAATGGTCCAATGAAGTTAATGTGCATGTGGGGTAGGATAAGAAAAAAAATAAAAACCTATGTCAAATACCAAGAACTCAAATGTTGCAGAAATCCAAGGAGCATTTGGAAAAGGCAGGCGTGAAATTAAAACAGAAATTACAAACACAAGGAGAGAGCTTAATTGGTAACTTAAATAGTTGCAACAGGGGACTTCACTTACTCAAATATAACCTTAGATCATGGTAATGTTAAGAGCAGTGAGCAACAAATGTTCTTAGATTATCTTCAGGAAAATATTTCTACAGCAGTATATGTCCAGTCCAACAAGAAATGAGCTCCTGCTGGATGTGATTCTTTGGAATGAAGTGCACCAAGTATATCAGGTGTCAGTGGGGGAACATTTAGGGGAAGTGATAATTATATCATAGGATTGCGATGATAGTAGCATAGGATAATGGACGTTCCAGTGAAAAAATAATTAAATGGTGGAGAATCAACTTAAAGCTGGGCTGGACATCCTGGGGCCAAAGCCTGCCGGGAACAAGTGGACTATCTTCAAAGGAGAGATGGTTAAGACAGTCAAGGTTATACTCGCTCAAAACTGAAAGGTAGGTCCAGCAAATCCAGAGTTCCTTGGATGGAAAAGGATAAAGAAATTAAGATAATGAAGAAATAATGTGCTTATGACAGGTGTCAGGAAGAAAAAAACTGAGGAACAAGCTAAGTATTCAATGTTCAGAAAGGATTTGAAAACACAAACTAGAGAAGCAAAGAGGAAAGACTTTAAAAAAAGTCAGCTAAAATAAAGGAGAATCCCCAGTGAAATATGTCCAATAATGCATAAATAGTAAAAGTAATAAAAGGAGATGTAGAGCCAATGAGGAACCAAAAATGGACATTTACATGGAGGCAGAGGCCATGCCTGTGGTGCTAAATAAATATTTTGCAACAGTATTTACTCAGGAAGCAGATATTAACCTTGCCATGATGTCATTAGAAGGGTTAAAAATTATTAAGAAAAAAGTATTGGATAAGCTGTTGGTCAACAAGGCACCAGAACCACATGCATACAACGTTATTAAAGGAAGCAAGATGGAAATTGCAGACGCACTGGCCAAAACCTTCAGTCTTCTCTGGACTCTGGCAAAGCGCCAGAGGACCGGAGAATTGCGAACATTATGCTCCTGTTCAAAATCATTTGTTACCATAAACCCAGCAATTGCATCCAATCAGTTTACCGGTGGAGAGAAACTTCTCTAAACAGTAATTTGGGGGACAATTAATAGTCATGTCAAAAAATGTGGGTTAATTAGTGAGAATCAGTGTGGATTGCTTACAGGAAAATCATCCTTAACTAACTTGCTGGAGTTCTTTTGAAGAGGTAAGTGTTGGAAAGATAAAGCTGTTAATATGGGGCACACTGATTCCAAGAAGAGTTCAATACAGAGCCACACAACAGTGAGGAAAGTTATACGTCATGGAATAAAAGAGACAGTAGCAATGTGGATACAACATTCACTGAGTGATAGGAGATGGAGAGTAATGGTTAATGGATATTTTCCGGCTGGAGGAACATCTGTATTGAAGTTCCTCAGGTGTTGGCACCCTTACTTTATGATTTATGTCAGTGGTCTGGATCATGGTGTGCAGGGATCAATTTCAAAATTAGCAGATGATACACAAATTGGAAGCATTGTAAACTATTAGCAGATGGTATAATATTTCAATTGGATATCAACAAATTGGTGCAATAGCTGGATAGGTGACAGATACATTCCATCCAGAGAACAGTGAGATGATTCATTTCAGAAGAAGTAAGACAGACAGTACAAAATACTGGGTACTACTCAAAAGGGTGTGCAGGAGCAGAGATGTCTGGGTATGTATGTGCATGGATCATTACAGGTGGCAGGACAGGCAGAGAAAGCAGTGAATAAAATGTAAGGTATCAAAAACAGAAATTGCTGTCAAAACTCAGCAAGTCTGGCTGCACCCGTGGGAAGAATTCCAAGTTAACATTTGGAGTCTGGTGAATCTTCGTCAGAAGTCTGTTTTTGTTTCAGATCTCCAGCATCTGCAGTTCTTTATTTTATTTTAAAGCATTCAGTATTTCAGGCTTTATTAATAGGGAAATGGATTACAAGAACGGGGGTGTTATCCCTACCTTAGCTAGAGTATCGTGTACAGATTTGGGTGCCATTCTTGAGGAAAGTGTGAATGCACTGGAGAGAGAGCAGAAAGGTTTTAAAAGAACAGTTCCAAGAATGAGAACCTTTTTTTTCTGTTAGGAAGGTAGATGTTAGTAACTTGCACTGTTTCCTTGGAGAAGACAAGGTTTAGAGGAGATTTTTTTAGAAGTTCGCTGTATCATATGAGGTCTGGGCAGAGTGGATAGGGAGAAACTGTGCCTATTCATCATAAAAGCACAATGACACAGATTTGAGGTGATTTGCAGAAGAAGTACGTGCAATGTTAGATTTTCTTTTTCACATAGCAAGTGGCTGAGGTCTGGAATACTCTGCCTGGAAATGTAGTTGAGGCAGGTTCCACGCAGGCATTCAAAAGGACATTAGATGATCAACAACATAGAGATAATGTGAAGTTTAAGGGGAAGGAGTAGGAGGATGGCACAAAGTCGTAATATTCATTCAGAGAGCTAGTGCTGACGTAATGGAATGCCTCCTTCACCAGAACATTTGTGAGATTCTGATTTTGGATGTTGTCTTCCAGGCTATGTTCTCCAAGTTTTATACTGCACATGTGGATCTGATTGCTGTAGATGTTACTGAGAGTGGTAGAATCAGTCGCAGAATTTATAAGTAAAAGATCAAAGGTTCATCCCATTAATGAGGATGTATGAAACAAACCGAGGATACTGTTAAATCTTTAATCAGTTATAAGATTTTAATTGATTACTATGTCCACGTAGGTCTCCAAATTCCTTTCTAAGCACAAGCCTGATAGAAATAAAGGTTTTACCAGCGTAAAAAAGAGGTGACATTTTAGGTCAGACAATGCATGTTAGAGGTGAGACCTTGTTTAGAATCAGTTTTTGTTTTAGTTTGGAGTCAGACTGGTTGTATTTCTAAAGTAGGAATTTATAAAATGCCATATTGACTGACTGTCTATCAGTTGTGTGCTTTTCGAACAAGTTAGAATGTATCTGAAAATACAAATTCAACCCATAGATTCGTGTGTGTGTCCATGCCTGTACTGCGACGTGAACTCAAGGTCCCAATTGAGGCCATTGTCATGGGCACCAAACTTGGCTATCAATCTCTGCTTGGCAACTCTGCATTTTTTTTGCAAAGCCTGCCTTGGACGATGTTTACCCAAAGATCTGAGACCGAACGTCCTTGACCACTGAAGCGTACCCCCACGAGGAAGGAACATTGTTATCTGGCAATTGTTGCACTGTGACCATTGTCAAAGCATCTACGTGGTTTCACCAATGTATCATGCCTTGGGGCATGCTTGCCAGCAGCATATGAGATAGACAACATTGGCCAAGTCACATGAGTATCTGCCGTGCAGGTGACTTGAAAGGAATTTGGGGATTTGCATATACATATTAACCAACTAAAACCTTCTACCTGATTAAAGATTTAACAGCATCTTAGGTTTGTTTAGTACATCCTCGTCAATGGCGTGAACCTTTGATCTTTTACTTATAAATTCTGTGTCCGACACTACCTCCCTCAATCACACGTGGAGAAGGACTGAGGCTCTGAAAGCTTGTATTTTCAAATAAACCTGTTAGACTTTAACCTGATGTTGTGTGACTTCTGACCTTGTGCACCCCAGCCCAACACCGGCACTTCCACATCATGACTGCTCGTGACATGCCAGACACGTGGCAGCCATGTAATTGAGGTAATTAAACAGCCAAATATCATAGGTTCTGATGAACAACAGTGCACAGGACCCACAAAGGGCCAGTGCCTCACTTATTCACGAGTTACTATCTGAATGGCAGTTATATTGTGCAGAGATAACAAGGAGTAGAGCTGGATGAACACAACAAGCCAAGCAGCATCAGAGGAGCAGGAAAGCTGACGTTTCGGGTCTGGACTCTTTTCTGAAGAAGGGTCTAGACCCAAAACGTCAGCTTTCCTGTTCCTCTGATGCTGCTTGGCCTGCTGTGTACATCCAGCTCTACACCTCGTTATCTCAGATTCTCCAGCATCGGCAGTTCCTACATTACATTTGGAAGTATTGCGCAGGGTGGGACTCAAGTGAATGCTGCTGTGGATAGCTGTCTTCGAGGTCCACAGCAAGCATGAAAGTCAGGACAAAGTTCTTGAGAGTCTCATCTTGTTTGGGAGGCCAATGCTTTGACTCCTCCAGTGAAAATAAAGTGGTACAGAGATATACATAAATCCACATGGAGTGCCTGTGCAACAGCCCTGGGAAATCCAGCAACCTGAGGAAGCCAGGTCAAGATGAGTGCATGGCATATAGGGGAAGCCTCATGAGTAGCACATCAGTGAGCACCTCCAGGGTGTGTCATCAGAGGCTCAGCTTTATTGAAATGTCCAATCTATGAAGACTGTTTCTCCCCACAGAGGTCATGGTGAAGCTATGAGATATATGCAGAAAGTGGCAGACACAAGTCTTAAAGAAAGTGTTGGCATTCAACCTTTTCATCAGTTGTCCATTCCAAGGATTGCCGAGAGATCCACTTGACATCTAGTTACCAGCCCATGATTGCATAAAGGAAATCACTGATTCCAAGGACCATCAGGTTGGGCAGTACAACATGTTTATAACCAATCAGGCCAGTTCAACTGAGAGGACAGGTGACTCTTGAGTCATGTTCCCCGGCAGTCAGGCTGACTTAATCAAAAGTAGCCCAATTAATTGGGATGGTGAAGGAGCTGGTGCAGGATTCCCATCTGCAAGTGCAGTGTTTCCACATAAGGGACCTATAATTGAGCAAGGAGCTGATTGCTCAAATCCTGTCTTGTGTTTGACCCTCACCACCACCCCCAGCTTTCAGAACCACCAGCTTGAAATCTCCATTATGCCCTCATTCATCTTTGGCTTGGGGTCCATCAAAGGATCAGGAGAGGTAATGCCAAGGCCAGTAACATACATGTGGAACTGACCTGCTTTAGAGGATGGCTATGCTGATCTTGGATCTCAAGTAGATGCAATCCTACTGATGCCAGTCGCATGAGCTGCCAGCCTTAGTGGGTGGACCTTCTGCCACCACGATAGGCTTGGTAGTGACTCCCTCGTTACCTAAAAGGTACAATTCTGTTAGGCCTCCCTGTGTGAAACTAACTCGCGTTCCCTGCTGCTTTTCCAACCAACAGGGGAGACCCCCAGTTGGCCTGGCAATATCCATGAAGTTAGACAATATAAAGGTAATGGAGGAATTGGAACAAGTGGTGCTGGGATGAACAACATACATGATACCAGCCACAGTGAAGAAACAGTAATATATTTCCAAGTCAGGAGTGGCTTGCAAAAGATTTTCCCACGTATCTGCTGCCCTTTTCCTTCTGTATGATAATGGCCTTGGGCTTCAAAAGTGCTGCCTGCGTTGCTTTGGAGAATTTCTGCAACACATCTTTACATCGCTGCTACTGTATATTGCTAGTGCAGGGAATGAATGGCAGCACACCCACAAACGATCAAGCGGGCTTGTTTGTCTTGGATGGTGTCAAGCCTCTTAAGTGTTGTTAAAGCTGTACTTACCCAGGCAAGTGGAAATATTCCATCTCACTCCTGACTTGTGTCTTGTAGATAGTGAACAGCTTTGATGAGTCAGTAGATAAATGACTTGTTGCAAGATTCTGAGCTTATAGCCTGTTTTGTAGCCTCTATATTTATATGTCTAATCTAGTTCAGCTTCTGGTCAGTGGTAACCACAAGGATGTTGATTGTGGTGTTTTCAGCAATGGTAATGCCACTGAATGTCAAAGGTGATGGTTAAATTCTCCCTTGCTGAAGATGGTCATTGCCTAGCATTTGTGTGGCATATGCGTTACTTGCCATTTGTCAGCCCATGTATGGATACTATTCAGATCTGGTTGCATTTACACACGGACTGCCTCCGTATCTGTGGAGCCCTATGTTGTGATGAACATTGTGCAATTATCTGCAAATACCCTGACTTCTGACCTTATGATGGAAGGAAGATCAGTGAAGCAGCTGGAGATATTTGGGTCCAGTACACTGCCCTAACCAACTTCTGCAGAGACATCATGGAACTGAGATGATTGACCTCCAGCAATCCCAACCAATAGAGAGTTTACACCCTGATTCCCATTGACTCTAGTTTTGCGTGGATTCCTTGATGCCACACTCAGTCAAATGCTGTCTTGATGATGAGTTTGACTGGGACATTGTCTGTAAGGTACAATTCTATAACTATGACAACATCATACTGTTGCTTGTTTGAATTGTAAGAAGCTCTCCCAATTCCAGCAACAGACCCAAGATCTTGTGGGGAGTTTTCAGGGCCAACAGAGCTACATATGCAATTGTTGAATGTGGAGCCTAGGTTGATGCTGGGTGATCTGTCAAGTTTCATAGCTTTGAGACTTAGCAACTTGCTAAGCCATTTCAGAGGGCATTGAGAGTCAACCACATAGCTTTGGGTCTGGAGTCACATGTAGGCCAGACCAGGTAAGGACGATAGATTTCCTTACCTAAAGTACATTATTGACCCAGGTTAGTTTTTTACAACAATTAACAATTGCTGAATGGTTATTATTGGACTTTTATTCAGTTTTTAAAAATTTAAATCCCACAAACTACCAATAGAGCGTTACTTGGGTCTCTAGATTACTTGTCTGGCAACAATATCATTAAGCCAGTGCTTCCGCCAAAATTCAATACATTTACATTCTAATTTGACTAAATATCTACATCAGAAGAGAAAGAATTAATTATTATTATTTGATTGAAATACCACATCTGTGAGCACAATTCTCATTGGATACATTAAAACTGTGGGACATGTTTTGTTTTAATTTGTAATCTATTGCAGCACATTGAGGCTGCCCATTCCAAAGAGAATTATATTTTCAATATCATATAACACACAACTAAGAAGGAAGTCATTGCCATTAAAGGTAACCCAAAACAGAAGATAGCAAAAATAAATGACTGGCATTCTTGCATAAACTGGGGCAAGTTCATAGCAACATCTTTTTTAGTTACACTTTTCCAACAGCTCCAGTTTTAATGCAAACTACTCTGAACAAAGTTTCCTTCATCATAATTCTTATGTATTTTCATGAATATGGCAATTCATTACTGAAAGACATATGATGTATCTTTACATTCTTCTCCCTTTCCAAATAAAAGTGCCACTTTATGTCAAATGTACGTTCAACTTATGTACATGTACATAGTTTAGTTAGAATCTGGCTCAGGCTCTTGATTTAATGCAATCGAGTGGGACGGCGTACATGCTGATTCATTACCAGTTTAAATTTTGACATGAAGAAAACATGTCAGTAGCTGGAAGATAAGTCATGTGCTTGGAGAAATATTGAAGTTATGGGATTGGCAGAGGGAGAATAAAAGATAATGACTTGTCAAATATCACTCATTTGTCTTATCTTGTTTATGGTCATACACTCAAACCTGGATGTAAGTTTGCTCGCTGAGCTGGAAGGCTCATTTTCAGACATTTTGTCACCATTCTAGGTAACATCATCAGTGAGCATCCGGTGAAGCGCTGGTGTGATGTCACGCATTCTATTTATCTGTTTAGGTTTCCTTGGGTTGGTGATGTCATTTCCTGTTCTTTTTCTCAAGGGTGGTAGATGGGCTCCAAATCGATGTGTTTGTTGATGGAGTTCCGGTTGGAATGCCATGCCTCTAGGAATTCTCGTGCATGTCTCTGTTTGGCTTGTCCTAGGATGGATGTGTTGTCCCAATCAAAGTGGTGTCCTTCCTCATCTGTATGTAAAGATACTAGTGATAGTGGATCATGTCTTTTTGTGGCTAGTTGATGTTCATCTGCTGACATGACCGACTATCACTTATAGGACGACCGGCCGGCTGGCAAGGTGACGTGGAAGCTCAACACGACTCTGTTGACCCCAGAGAATGTCGAGGAGCTTAAGAGGGAGTACGCCGGTTGGAGAACCGTGAAACCCCTCTTTGAGTCTCCAGGCGACTGGTGGGAGACGGTGAAGGAGAACATCAAGAGGTTCTTTGTCCTCAAGGGTGTTCAGAAGGCAAGAGAGAGGCGGGGAAAGCTGTCGCGACTCCAGAAAAGGGTGCAGAACCTGCTCCTTCTGCAGTTGATGGGGGTTGATGTCACGGAGGACCTCCGCGAGGTGAGGGGCCAGCAAGCCTCGCTCTTCGCCGCGGAGGCCTCCCGGATAATCTTCCGGTCCAGGGTCCGCTCCGTGGAGCAGGACGAGACGTGCTCGCGTTTCATCTTTCAGAAGGTGCACAAAGAGAGCTCTGTGCTTAGCCGGCTGAAGGAGGACGACGGCTCGGTGACGTCGTCTCGGCCCGACATTTTGAGGATCAGCAGATCCTTCTATGCCGGACTGTACGACACGAAGCCCACGGACAGCACGGCCTCCGAGTCGTTTCTGTCGTCTATCACGGAGGTCTTAGACGACGGCACGAGGGAGTGGCTGGACCGGTCGATATTCCTGGACGAGCTGGCCAGAGCCCTCAAGTCCTTGCAGAGGAATAGGACTCCCGGAAGCGACGGCTTACCGGTCGAGCTGTATTCCGCTCTGTGGGGCCTGGTCAGCCAGGACCTGCTGGAGGTGTATGATAGTGCGCTTCGGGCAGGGGAAATGTGCAAGTCCATGAGGAAGGGCATCATCACCCTCATTTACAAGAGGAAGGGGGAGAGGGAAGAAATTAAGAATTGGCGTCCCATTTCACTTTTGAACGTGGACTACAAAATCCTGGCCAAGGTCATTGCCAACCGGATCAGGTCTGTCCTGGAGTCAGTGATTCACCCTGACCAAACCTGTGCTGTGCCGGGCAGGAAGATCGCTGAGAGCCTCGCGCTCATCAGGGATACGATCGCCTACGTACAGGACAGGCGGGTGGACACCTGCCTCGTCAGCCTGGACCAGGAGAAGGCCTTCGACAGGGTCTCTCATGCTTACATGAGGGACGTCCTCTCCAAATTGGGGTTCGGGGAGGGCATCCGCAATTGGATCCGGCTGCTCTATGCCAACATCGTTAGCGCAGTCTCGATCAACAGGTGGGAATCAGACAGTTTTCCTGTTAGATCTGGAGTCAGGCAGGGCTGCCCACTCTCTCCTGCCTTGTTCGTGTGCTGTGTGGAGCCCTTCGCCGCCTCCATCAGGAAGGACGTGAGCCTGAAGGGCATGACTATCCCAGGCAGTGGAGGCCTTCAGGTCAAGACCTCCCTGTACATGGACGATGTCGCCGTCTTCTGCACCGATCGTCGGTCGGTGAGTAGGCTGTTGGACATCTGCGGCCAGTTTGAACTGGCCTCGGGTGCCAAAGTCAATAGGGGTAAGAGCGAGGTCATGTTCTTCGGGAACTGGGACGACTGCTCCTTCATTCCCTTCGCCGTCAGGACAGACTACCTGAAGGTGCTGGGTGTTTGGTTTGGTGGAGCTGGGGTATGCACTAAGACTTGGGAGGAGCGTATCGCCAAATTGAAGCAGAAGCTGGGCAGGTGGACGCTCCGGTCCCTCTCCATCACGGGTAAGAACCTGGTTGTCAGGTGCGAGGGGCTTTCGGTACTGTTGTATGTGGCGCAGGCCTGGCTTATTACCTGGGCCTGCGCCGCTGCGGTCACCCGGGCCATCTTCCACTTCATTTGGGGGTCGAGGATGGACCGGGTCCGCAGAGACACCTTGTACAAAGACCTGAGAAATGGGGGAAAGGGCGTACCGAACGCCACCCTCGCCCTGACGGCTACCTTTGTGTGCGGCTGCATCAAGCTGTGCGTAGATCCTCAGTACGCAAACACCAAGTGTCACTACTGACTGAGGTTCTACCTGTCCCCGGTGTTGCGAAGGATGGGCCTGGCCTCGTTGCCGCGGAACGCTCCGAGTAGTTGGACCGTTCCGTACCACCTGTACTTCGTGGAGAAATTTTTGAAAGGAAACACCTTTGACCACAAGGCCATCAGGCAGTGGTCAGCACGTAGTATCCTCAGGACCCTTTGGGAAAAGGAGAGGGTGGATCCCGTCGTGTGGTTCCCCACGCAGACTGCCAAAGTCGTTTGGCAGAATGCCACATCGCCAGAACTTTCAAACAAGCACAAGGACATTGCTTGGCTGGCAGTGAGAGGGGCTCTGCCAGTGAGATCCTTTATGCATGCCCGGAATCTCTGCACCACTGCACGCTGCCCTCGAGGTGGCTGCGGGGGGGACGAGACTGTCGATCACCTCCTTCTGGAGTGTGCCTATGCGCAGGAGGTCTGGAGGGGGATGCAGTGGTATTTGTCGAGGTTCGTCCCGAGCAGCTCCGTGACGCGGGACTCCGTGCTCTACGGGCTGTTTCCGGGGACGCACACCGAGACCAACATCAACTGCGCCTGGAGGACCATCAATGCGGTGAAAGATGCTCTTTGGTCTGCCCGCAACTTGCTGGTCTGCCAGCTGAAAGAAATGACCCCGACCGAGTGTTGCAGACTGGCGCACTCCAAGGTCCAGGGCTACATGCTGAGGGACGCGCTAAAGCTTGGGGCAGCCGCCGCCAAGGCGCGGTGGGGAAAGACCACCGTATGAGCCCCCTCGTCCAGAAAAGGGAAAAGAATCCTATCTGGTAACTGGGCCCAGCTGGCGCCTTCCCCAACTGGTCAGGGGGCCAACTGGGATTGTGTGGGGTGACGACTGCCGGGGCGGTTTCTTTGCTTTGTTTTTTTTTCTCTTTTTTTTTTTCCTTTAGTTGGTGTACGTACCCCCGGGTAACCCGGAGTGGCTTGCATGACTGGGTAGGTGTATAAATGTTTTATTTTTTGTACATTCTATGAATAAAGTATATTTTTTCAAATTAAAAAAAAGTGACAAAACATCTGAGAACAAACCTTCCAGCTCAGCGAGCAAACTTACATCCAGAACCTCAACCTGAGCTACAAATCTTCTCAAAACTCACTAATACACTCAAACCATCCAGAATGTCTCAGGTGGACTTTCTGCTACCAGTCCTTCTTGCTTGTATAAGTCTATTCAATTGAATTTGTGTTGGGAAGAATGCCCACACAACATCTTCAGGTGAAGATAGGTTCGATTTTGATAAACAGCAAGTAGATTTGTCAAATTACTTAATAGCTAGTTACATTGCATCTGAGATACATTATGGTCACTTGTGAGACATCAGACTCGTCACAAGACTAAGTTCACATTACTGCTACTAAGACATTCTCACATGTCATTGATAACAAAATCAAATCGAAACCGTAACTGATTACCTCCTGCCAGGAACAGTGCTTTATATTTGATGGTTGGAACTTGTGTCATGAAGTCAGTTAATCTTTTCGGATTATCCCTTGATTTGGAAACATCCTAGCATTCCACAGACTGAAAAGTAACCACATAGCAGCATTGGCTGCATGTTGTTGATGAGAAAGGAGTTAAGAGCATGATTGCAGAGTGATAGAAATCCTCATGAATTTAATGGAATTATCAGCATTCTATTTAGTGCCTAGTAGTCAGTCAGATTGACAGGCCAACCAGTTGCTGAGCAAGAGATCTAACAGGAAGAAGCTTCAACTGGGAACAGTTGAAAATGCTCCCAAGCAATCATTAAAGAACGGGATAAAAACCAAAAGAACGGCAGATGCTGTAAATCAGGAGCAAAAACAAAGTTGCTGGAGAAGCTCAGTGGGTCTGGCAGCATCTGTGAAGGAAAAAACAGAGTTAACATTTTTGGGTCCAGTGACCCTTCCTCAGCTGCCAGACCCACTGAGCTTCTCGAGCAACTTTGTTTTTGCTCCTGATTAAAGATTGGGAGTTGGTAGAGGTGCCAGAATGCAGAAATAGGGAGAACGATAAAAGATTAGAACTTAGAGTTTTTTTTATTCACTCGTGGGATGTGAGCATCACTGGATGGCCAGCATTTATTGGCCATCCCTAGTGGCCTTTGAAAAGGTGATGATGAGCTGTCTTTGTGACTTGCTGCAGCCCATGTGCTGTAAGTTGACCTACAACGTCCCTAGGGAGACAATTCCAGGATTTTGATCCAGCAACAGTGAAGGAATGGTCATATATTTCCAAGTCACAGTGGTGATTGGCTTGGAGGGAAACCTGTCGGTAGCAATGTGCCCATGAAGCGTCTGACCTTGACCTTCTAGATAGATGTGGTTTTGGGTTTGGGAGGCAGGTGCTACTTAAGGACCTTTGGTGAATTTCTGCAGTGATCTTGTTGATAGAACACAGTGCAGCTACTGAACATTGACGGTAGATGCTTGTGGGCGATTTCAGAGGCTTCTTGAAAATCAACCAAATTGCTGTGGCTCTGGAGTCACAAGTAGGCCAGACTAGATGAGGATGACAGATTTCCCTCCCTGAAGGACATTTGTGAGCCAAATGGGTTTATTTAACAATCAACAATGGTTTCATGGTCATCAGTAGATTCTTAATTTCAAATATTTTAAATTGAATTTGAATTGCTATCTGCCATGGAGGGATTCAAACTTGGGTCCCCAGAACAGTTGCTGAGTTTCTGGATTAATAGACTAACAATAATATCACTAGGCCATCGCCTCCTCTGAATCTTAGTGTTGATGTCAAGAGAAATGAAACAACACAGCAGTAACAAGGAAGGCAACACGGTATGACCATACAGACAGCATTGCCAGAGCTCTTGACCATGATAAGATTTGTACACCTCATTTAATCCATTTGAGCCCTCACTTAAAGGCTGATCCAAAGAATGGTGAGGCTGTGGAATTTATTACCACAGAAAGTAGTTGATGCCAAAACATTGAATATATTAAAGAGGCAACTAGATATAGCACTTGGGGCAAATGGGATCAAAAGTTACGGGGAGAAAGTAGGATTGAGTTGGACAATCAGCCATGATCATGAAGAATGGTGAAGCAGGCTCGAGGGGCTGAATGGCCTCCTCCTGCTCCTATCACTATTAATTGGTCTAAAAATGGTCCCAATTTCTGCATGCACTTAGGATAAGAGTAACAGCCCGACCCATTGAATTGCACAAGATTCATCTTTTCAGATATTCTTAATAAAAACAGAATGACATGAATTGCCTTGTTTGGTATTAGTCTATGAAAAATATCAATGTGAAATGTTAACTTTGTTTCTCCCCTTAGATGCTGCCTGAGCTGCTGAATATTTCCAATCTTTTCTGTTTTTATTTTAAATTTCCATCATCTGCAGTATTTTACTTTTAAATTTATAACTGGATATTGCATCTGAAATGGTATATGATCCGGTGTATATTAAACCTTTACATTCTGCCCTTAACAGTACACACACCATTGAAATCAATATTGTTAAAATGATTGTAAAATAAAATGTTAATGTACTGAAGTTTATTTTTGATGAGAAACATTTATATAAACTGGTGGAGAGCACTACTGTTCCTCCTGACTCAAAGGAAGTGCTCTAAAAAGCAGTTACCTTCTGCAGCCATCTGCTCATGTCTGCATTTAGCTGCCAGGTTTCCTGAGCCCTGCAGAAATCCAGCCGGCAGCTATTAAATTTAAATCAGGCTAGCAATGACACTGTAAAACCTTGATTTAAAAACTATAATGAAAATTGCTGTCTTTCCAAGATTGGATGCCAATGCAGAATGTAACATGTGCTACAAAAATGGTAGCAAATATATAAACAATAGACTGAGATTACCTTTTGTAATATGTGATTTTTACACATCTGCCTCTCCCACACAATCCCACCAGTTATAGAATGTGGCGAGTATAATATCAACCTCCATGTGTTTCATTAGATTTGAAATATGACTGTTTTTAATATTTCTCACTCCCAAATTCTCACTCACTTTCTCTCTCCTCTATCCTCTCACTCATTATATTGTGTCAAATAGTGTCTTCATGAGTCATGCAAACAGATGTCCAATGTGGAATTAGAGATTATTCAAGATAAGGAAGTGAGGGATAGGAATGAGAGAAGAAATCATTAAATTTTTCAAGTAAAATTAGTGGGGAGACATAAATGTAGGTTTTGTTTAGATTTTCATAGGACTCAGCGTCACCAGCAAGGTGATTTACTTATTTATTTTCAATTCGCAATTACTTTTGAATTGAGTGGCTTAATAGGCCATTTCAGAGAACAACTAAGAGTCAACCATTTTCCATAGGTACGGAATGACATACAAGTCAGGTCAGATAAGAATATCAGATTTCATTCCTTCAAGGGCATTATTGAAGAGATGATATTTACAACAATTGATGATCATTTCATGGCATCATTACTAAGACTATCTTTGTAGTTCAACAGTTGCTATGATGGGATTTGAAGTCATGCCTCCAGCACATTAACTTCATTCTCTGTGTCACTCATTCAATGATATTACTGTGACGTCAATACCTCCCCCTATTCAGTATTCCATAAACTGTTAGATTGCTTTCTGTTGATGGGAATTTAACAATTACTAAGGTGGTGTCATCACTTAAGAACATTTTTGGCCACAGTTGGTGTCAATGAATTAATATTTTTGAACTATTTATTTGTACCTTTGCGCCTACCTTTCTGATACTTTGCCTGGCCTGATACTCCAACACACTGTTATCCTAGTTGTTGTTGTATGATTGGAAGGCACCAAGTGCATTTATGAAATTGGCCATTACATCCACACTGACAAAGAATTCCTGACTTTTCACAACGCCCAGTGCCAAATTGGATCTGTATAATTCCATTAGTCTGGAAAAAAACTGTTTGGAAAGCCTACATCTTCACCAAGCATTTCATTGCACATGTTCTACAGCATTAGCCCACGTGCTACTTCACTGGTGTTGTCACCTCCAGTAGCAGTACATACTTGCAAACCCACCTTAAGTCAGCTGGCGCATTAGTTATCCTTTAAACTTGTCTTTGCTGTAGTCAATTTGTGTGTAACAAATCACCGTAGGCAGAACTGACCATACGCTGTCTTCTCAGATTTATTCAGTGCTAGTATCTGAGCTGAAAGTGACAGCAGCATGATGTTTGCATGCTGCTTCCCTCAATAGAATCAGGAATGGGCAAATTATGAATTGTTGCCCTTGCACCCAAAATTTTGACCCTTTTGCCAGACAAAATTATAATAGATTTTAAAGCTGGGGTCTTACATGGAACAGAAGACATTGTTGGATTTTGAACTCTGCACACAAGTGAAGAAGCAGGGGTGAAAAGTCCAGTGCTGAAGGTTGAATAATGTTTGGTACATCTACAAATCCCATTCACAATGTGTGAAAACCAGGAGCACAAAATAATACCGTTGGTTTGATTTTATTAATGTGCTTCAGTAGAATTCATGCCATTGCAAAAATCTGAGTATGCAGAGGTGACACCTCAACTGTTCAAGCAGCCAGAAATTATTTTTGTCATTGAACCACTAAGGATTGTTTAAATACCCACTGTGTGCATTTACAGGACGGAAATAGATCCTTTGGACCAACTCATCCATGCTGACCAGATATCCTAGATATGTCTAGTCCCATTTGCCAGTACTTGGCCCATATCCCATGGGACCGTCCCTATTCATACATCCATATAGATGCCTTTTAAACATTGTAATTATACCAGCCTCCACCACCTCCTCTGGCAGCTCATTCCATACATGCACAATCCTCTGTATAAAATCTTTCCCCTCTCACCTCAAACCTATGCCCTCGAGTTTTTACTCCCCCACCCCAGGGAAAAGACCTTGTCTATGTACTCTATCATACCCCTCATTAGTTTATAAACCTATGTAAGTTCACCACTCAGCCTTCGATGCTCTAGGGAAGATAACCCCAGCCTACGCAGCCACTCCATAGAGGTCAAACTCTCCAATCGTGGCAACGTCTTTGTAAATCTTCTCTGAACCCTTTCAAGTTTCACAACATCCTTCCTATTGCAGGGTGACCAGAATTGCAAAACAATATCCCAAAAGTGGTCAAACCTATGTCCTATATAGTCGCAACATGACCTCCCAAATCCTGTACAAAATGCACTGTACAATAAAGGCAAGCATACCAAATGACTTCTTCACTGTCCTATCTACCTGCAACTCCTCTTCCAAGGAACTATGAACCGGCTTTCCAAGGTCTGTGTTCAGCAACACTCCTCGGAACTTTACCATCAAGTGATTTGCCTTTCCAAAATGCAGCACCTCACCTTTATATAAATTAAACACAATCTGCCCCTCATTGGCCCAATGGCTAATCTGATCAAGATCCCATTGTACTCTAAGGTAACCTTCTTCACTGCCTACTACATCTCCACTATTGGTGTCATCTGCAAGCTTACTAACCATACCTCCTATGTTCACATCCATATCACTGATGTAAATGATGAAAAGCACTGATCCTTCTGGTACACTACTGGTCACAGGCCTCCGGTCTAAAAAGGGTCTAGCCCGAAACATCAGCTTTCCTGCTGCTATGATGCTGCTTGGCCTGCTGTGTTCATCCAACTCTACTCCTTGTCATCGCCACCATCACCCTCTGTCTTATATCTTTAAGCCAGTTCTGTATATAAATGGCTAGTTCTCCCTGTATTCCATGTGATCTAACTTGCTAACCGGTCTGCCATGAGGAACCTTGTCGAATACCTTACTAAAGTCCTTATAGCTCACGTCCACTCTTCTGCAGTCATCAATCCACTACATTACTTCTTCAAACAACTCCATCAAGTTAGTGAGACATGACTTCCCATGCACAAAGCCATATTGACTATCCCTAATCAGCCCTTGTCTTTCCCAATGCATATAAACCCTGTCCCTCATAATTCCGTCCAACAACCTGACCACGACCGACATCAGGCTCACTGGTCTATAGTTTCCTGGACTTTCCTTACTGCCTTTCTTAAATAGTGGCAGCACATGAGCCAATCTCTCTTTTTCTGGCACTTCACCCTTTCTATCGTTGATACAAATATTGCAGCAAGGGGCCCAGCAATCACTTCCATAGCTTCCCATAAAGTCTTAGGGTACACCTGATCAGGTGCTGGGAATTTTTCCACCTTTATAAGTTTAAAGACGCCCAGCACATCCTACTCTGTAAGATGGACATTTTTGCACGATGTCGCTATCGATTTCCCTATGTTTTTTATCTTCCATATCCTTCTACACTGTAAAACAGGTTTCAAAATACTCGTTTAGTATCTCCTCCATCTCCTGCTCAAGGTAATTGGTTTCCATACCTGTTAAAGTAAACCGAAAGAATTGCAGTTGCTGGAAATCAGAAACTGCTGGCAAAGCACAGCAAGTTTGGCAGCAGTTCTGAGGAAGGGCCACTGGACCCAAAATGCAAACTCTGATTTCTCTCCACAAATGCTGCCAAACCTGTTGAGCTTTACCAGAAATTTCTGTTTTCGCTGTATACCTGTCTGTCTGGTATGATCCAATTCTGAACATGCTGTTCAGTTAGCAAATGTTGCTTTCAATGTCTCAAATATCTGTTATGTTATTTAAAAGGGTCATGCAACTACCTACAATCTTGTAAAGTTCAGCTTCATTATGATTATTTGCATTTTCAGTCTCTCAGGTTAACATTCTAGTAATGTGTATTTAAGATGCTGTCTTAGATCTTTGCAGGATCACAGAAGCTACTTAAATACATACACTCTTTGATTTAATTTTTCCATACTTTTGCCTACCCGCCGAATATCTTTGTTCACCTTTACAAAAGAAGCAGTTTGGTTTCATGATTGCCTTCTGTGGAAAAATGAAGAGGTAAATCGAGTATTGCAAGATTAAGTTACCAGCCTTTCCTTCTACTGTTTTAACTGTAGAACTGCAGACTTACTTACCACCAGCGTGGGTCCAGGTCGTTTGTTCAAGGTGCCTTTTCAAGTGGCTGAGAGCAGCAAGGCTCGATTGCATGGCATTAGTAGGTTAATCCTGTACAATATAGGTGACATGAACAAACAAGTTGACTGAGTGCCAAGCTTCTGATTTACCCCAAATTTAAGACCCAACAGCACCCTCCATATGCTTGCTGCCGAATCCAAATTGAGCAGAAACAACATTAGTTTCTATAATACAATCACACTAGAGCACCTATCTGCACTTGTAAGTCTAAAATCTTATTTGTGTAGTGAAGCTAGTTTCCACAAGGTATACCTACATCAGAATAGGGTCGTATATACAAACAAACAAATAGGATCCAGGGTGGGCTACCAGCCCTTCAAGCTTTCTCCATCGTTCAATAAGATAATAGCTGATCTGATTTTAACCTCAACTCTATATTTTTATCTACCTCTGAAAACCTTTGACCCCTTTGCTTATCTACCTACCTTCAAAATATTCAAAGTTTCTGCTTCACAGCTATTTGAGAAATAGAATTCCAAAGACGTACAACGCTTTGAGAGAAAAAACAATTCCTTACCTTTGTCTTAAGCAGAGAACCACTATTTTGAAACAGTGCCCTTCACCCACCAAGTTCTAGAGTCTCTCAACAATAAAAACACCCTTTCTACATCAACCAGACACTCCACCCAGTCTAGGTATCGGTCTTGTAAACTTCCTCCAAACTGCCTCCAACGCATCTGTAAGCTTCCTTAAATAGAGAGAGCGATATTGTATATAGTACTCCAGAAGTCACCTCACCAATACCCTGCATAACTTTTCTTTGTTTGTATTAATTGCCCAGCAATAAATTATAATGCGTAAGGATATACATTCCTAATTACTTTGCGGTACTTACATACTAAGTTTTGCAATTTAATTAATTAGACACCCAAATCTCTTTACACCCCAAAGCCCTGCAATCTCTCACCATTCTAATCATATGCTTCTTTTCTATTCTTACTCCCAAAATCAACAATTTCACATTTCTCTACATTATACTGCATTTGCCAGATCTTTGCCTCCTTGCCTAACCTGTACCAAATTCTGTTGTAGCCTCCTTGTGTCCATTTTACAATATACTTTTTAATTTATCTTTGTGTCTTCAACATTTACAAATCAAGCTGTGGACCCTAAATCCAAATATATCCAAGTTGCCAACCCGGAAATTACTGATTTATGACTACTCTCCATGTTTTGTTAGCCATCCAATGCCCTGTCCGCACAAAAAATGCTACCCCTACACTAAAAAAATTTATTTTCTACAAACTTCTGATAATTTTCCTTATCAAATGCCTTCTGAAAATCTAAGTACAGTAAACCCACTGGTTTCCCTTTATCCACAGTATATGTTACTTCTGTTCCAGATGCCATTGGGGCTAAGTGCACACTTACCCAGGGCTCATCTGCTCCCATTTACTTTCTTTTTTTTAGTTATAGAGACATAGAGGTGTACAGCATGGGAACAGACCCTTTGGTCCAACTCATCCATGCCAACCAGATATCCTAAATTAATCTTGTGCCATTTGCCAGAATTTGGTCCATATCCTCTAAATCCTTCCTATTCATATACCCATACAGATGCCTTTTAAATGTTATAATTGTACCAGCCGCAGCCACATCCTCTGGCAGCTCATTCCATGCATGCACTACCCTCCACATGATAAAGTTACCCCTTGGGTCTCTTTCAATTTTTTCCCTTCTCACCTTAAACCTATGTTCTCTAGTTTTAGACTCCCCTCCCCCAGAGAAAAGACCTTGTTTATTTACCTTATCCATGCTCCTCATGATTTAATAAACTTCTGTAAGATCACCACTCAGCCTCCGATGCTCCGGGGAAAATAGCCTCAGCCTATTCAGCATTTCCCTGTAGCTCAAATTGTCATGGGTTAAGGCTGGCGTTGAGGAGATTTTGAAACTGGTAAAGTCCACATTAATACCTTTTGGTTGTAGGCTCCCGTGACAGAATATGAGGTGCTACTCCTCCTGGAAACTGCCTACAACCCAAATGTATAAATATGGACTTTACCAGTTTCAAAACCTTGTCCCCGCCCCCAGCCTCATCCCATGACCAACCCTGCCTCTCATCCCCACCTCCTTGACCTGACACAACCTGTCCATCTGCCTCTCTGATGAAGGGTCTAGGCCCAAAACGTCAGATTTTGTGCTCTTAAGATGCTGCTTGGCCTGCTGTGTTCATCCAGCTTCACACTTTGTTATCTTGGATTCTCCAGCATCTGTAGTTCTCATTATCTCTGACAACCTGTCCATCTTCTCTCCCACCTGTCTGCTCCTCCCACTTCACTGACCAATCCCCACCACTGCCTACCTGCCCTCACCTATCACCATCTCACCTACCTTTCCCAGCCCTACTCCTCCTCAGTGTATTTATTTCCCAACTCCCTTCTCCCTCCCCCATTTCTGAAGAAGGGTCTCAACCCGAAATGTCAACTTTCCTGCTCCTCTGATACTGCCTGGCCTGCTGTGCTTCTCCAGCTCCACATTGAATTTCAAGCAGCTTTCTGATTACAACTGTTCACAGGAGTCTGATCTTTTAGTGAGAGCTGTCTTGGGGTTCCTTACAAGAATATTATTCAGTGGTGTTTAAGAGAGAAGGCAAGGTTTCTTGGCACCCTTAAGCCTTAGATGTTTTCCTTTCAATTACTAATTCTAAAGAGTATTTTTATTAAATGTATTTTGTTCCTGAGCCTGACTTCTCTTTTGTAGCTTTATTTGTTTTCTTGCCACTATCCTGCTCCTAATTTACCTTTCCACTCAGGGATATCCTTCACCAAACTTTCTCCACAAAATATTTGAGAAGAACTTTGTAAGCCACAAACATTTTGATATTCTATGAGCAGTATACTGCAAAATACGTCCAGAATAATGTTGACAATAGAATCACCCCAAAATATGTGCCCTTGATAAATGGTCTATGCCACATGTTGAGAACTGGCTTTGTGCTGCCTATTTTGAAGATGATGTGGACATCTGAACAATTATAAAGCATTGTGAAGGATAATGAATGAACTTGTTCTCCAGAATCAACCAGATACTTCTTTCAAACCAGAAATATAAAGCTACCTGTGTAAAATGGTTCAGCATTTATAAAGTCTTAAAGCATTCTAATGTTTCATAACAAATTGTGCCAGACTTTGGGTTTTTTAAAATGCATCAATCAGTTCAATTAAAAAACAACTATTTATTCTCAAGTTGTGAGTAACAGGCAACTCCTACTTATGCTAAAGAATGTGTTAGTGAGTAATGTTTTCCAGTCTATGGTGAAGTTTGGTTGTAAATTCTTGAATCTGGAGCAGCGACAATGCAAACAGGAAGATGTGCAATTAACAGGGAGGCTTGTTGCCATTGCCATGCGCCCATTTGCCTTCTCTTTCCAGGAGTTCAAGCTTGTGGGCTTGTGGTGAAATAACTTAAGATGCTGGCAACCCATCACCAATCACCCTTTATTTACAAATGCTTAGCCTTTGACAAAACACTGCTTCTCACCAAGTCAGGCATTCAGGGTCCCAATATCCTTTTATGTCAGCCAAGTCTCCTTGACTGAGGCTGTTAATCTGGTCCAGTCAAGGAATTTATATTCTGAGGTCCAGTTGGCTGGCCTCCTTATAATCACTACAGTGGGGTACGGTCAAAAATCATACAACAGCAGCTTATAGTCCGAGATAGCAAGGACTGCAAATACTAGAGTCAGAGATAACAAAACATGGAGCTGGAGGAGCACAGCAGGCCAGGCTCAGAGATAACAAAGCCTGGCCTGCTGCGTTCTTCCAGCTCCACAGTTCATTATCACCAGTTTATAGTCCAACAGGTTTATTTGAAATCACAAGCTTTTGGAGTACAAGCCATTCAATCAAGTGCAGTGAGAAGACAGCACACAGACACAGAGTCTATTGGTAGAGAGACAAAGGGCAGTGAGATCAAAGGATCATACAACTCACACCAGTTGTATTATCCTTTGATCTCTCTGCCTGTGTGTGTGGCGTGTGTGTGTTGACAAAGAGGTTTTGTCCACCGCAGTGCTAAACTGGTACCTCCACATCACAACTACAATGGGGTGCTGCTGATGCAGACTTGATGAATTGCAGCAGTGCATCTCATGGTATACACAACAACTGTGATGTGCTGGCAAAGAAGGAAGTGATACATAGGTGGTGGGTGGTGTGCTTTGTCTTAGATGGTATCAAGCTACTTGAGTGTTGTGGAATTTTCACCCATTCAGACAACTGGTGTTTATTTCATCATATCTCTAACTTGTGCCTTGTAAGTAGTGAACAGTATGTGGGGAGTGAGGAGGTAAGCTATTTGCCGTGCACAATCCATGCTTTCATTAATCATATTCTTAATCTGTCCTACCACCTTCAATTACTTAAACACATTGAAAATCAGTTCCTTCTGCTCCTGCAACTCCATTAGCTTTGTCCCTTTCATTTTATATTGTCTCTCTGTGTTTTTTCTACTAAAGTGTATCAACGCATACTTCTCCACTTTGAACATCTGTCAACTATTGGCCCATTCTACTCTTATCCATGTTCTTTTGAAGTTATCCACCATCGTCCTCATCATTTTCAATTCCTTTGAGTCTCATATCCTTCACAAAGTTTGAAATTGTGGTCTGCGCACTGAGGTCTACGTCACAGAAGCAATTACCGTCCATGGAAACATTGGAGATTTCATTCCCTGCTTCAAATAGGGAACTTTGAGCCAGGAAGATAGCCCTTATGACCCAAAAGACTTGCCGTAGGGATTTCCAGAGTTTCTATTATTTTTATTACCTGTAGGCATTCTGACATTTCTAGCCTGTAGCTTGGCAGGCTGTTTAATTAGACAGTGAGCCCAATTGGGTGGCCATGTGATAAAATGGCCATTCTCGTCCTGTTGCTGGCAATGTAGAAATTACTTTTTTCTGTACAGTTGGCATCCAAAAGACTGTGGTAAAATTATACCGATAAAAGCAGGTGTCAGCCATTCTGCCTCTCAAACCTGATGTATCACTGTCAAAATTAAGATTTTGATCAGCTATGATCTACCTATCTGCATTGTTTCTGTCATTGTTTAATACTGTTTAATGAGCAAAAATTTTAATTTTGCAGCCATTCTACCTGCTTTCCTTGAATATGTGTGACCAAATTTCAAGAAAATCCTGGCAGAAATTGAGGGATTTTTTAAAATGACAAAATATTGTTGATGGTGAAAATCTGTAAGATAAAACTAAGAATAGTAGAAATTCTTCTATATTCATCCAGGTGATGTGGGCTTCTCCGATTGCAGTTCAAGGCAGGAAATTCCAGGATTTTGACCCAGCGACAGGAAAGGGATGACAATGTATTTCCAAATCTGGATGGTGAGTGAAACTTGCAAGTAACAGTGTTCTCATGTTCGACTGCCTTTGTGCTTTAGGACATTAGTGGTCATGGGTTTGGAAGGTTCTGTCGAAGGATCCTTGATGAATTTTTGTGTTGCATCTTATATATGGTATACACTGTTGCTACTTTGCATCAGTGGTGGAGAGAGTGATTGGGAACAAGTCCAAAATCGACAGGCTGCTTAATCCTGGATGGTGTCAAGCTTCTTGAGTGTTGTTGGAGCTGTACTCATTAAAGAAAATGGACAGCATTCAAACACACTCTTGACTTGTGCCTTGTAAATGGTGGACAGGTTTTGGGGAGTCAAGAGGTGAGTTAATCGCTGCAGTATTCCTATCCAATGATCTGCTCCTATAGCCACTACATTTATGTGACAATCCAGTTGAGTTTCTGGTCAATGGTAACTCCAAGGATGCTGATAACAGGGTTTTCAGTGATGTTAACACAATTGAATATCAACAGGTGGCAGGAGATGGATTCCTAGCCTCTGACTTGCTCTGCATCCACAGCATTTATATTGGCAATTCCAGTTCAGTTCCTGATTAATAGCAACCCCAGGATGTTGATAGTTGGGTACTCAAGCAATGACAATGCCAGTGAATGTCAAGAAGCTGTCGTAGGATTCTCTCGTTTGAGATGGTCATTGCCTGGCACTTGTGTCACATGCCTGTTACTCAGCAGAATTGACAATTTTGGAGACAGAAAAATGTGTAACTGTTCATCAGATATGACAGTCTTACAGATGATTATCAGTTTTTAAGCGAAGGCAGAGGAAAGAAGATGAGTAGGGAATGGAGGCAAGAAGAAAGAACCAAAGGGAAGGCCACTGCTGGGAGAAAGGCAGGGTAGATTAAATGATGCACAACATCAATACTAGCCATTGGATCCAAAACAAACAAAAATGAGAGCAGTATTTATGATCTAAAATGATTGAGCTTTTAAATCTGGAAGGTTAGATAAGTGCCTTATCAAAAAATGTGGTGCTTTTGCATAAGCTTCCATTGAATTGCATTGGACTGGGCCATCCTTTAGCCTTTCAATACAAGCATGCTCTGTCTTTACAATGTGAGTTCTGTAGCCCAGCACAAAACTGTACTCCATTTTTCAGTTTCTAGATTAACTTCTGCTGTGGCAAAATAAAACGTGCAGATTTCAGTTTGTTGGGAGCACTGTCTACATGTAGATACATATTTCAACAACTATCTGCATATCAGTTTAGTAAAACATGCCAATTTGTTTCATTGCAATGTTATCAAATTAAATTTAGAACATATAAAACATAGAACAGTACAGCACAATCTTCACCAAAGGCCCATGATGTTGTGCCAAGCTTTTACCCAAATCCTAAGGTCTATCTAACCTCCACCCCTACCTTATACATCATCCATATGCCTATCTAATAGCTGCTTAAATGCCCCTAATGAGGGCAACTCAGGTACCCTCTCCGGCAATTCATCCCACACCCCGACCACTATCTGAGTAAAGAACCTACCTCTGATGTCTCCCCTATATCTACCTCTACCTCACTTTAAAACATTGCCCCCTCGTAATAGCTACCTCCACCCTAGGAAAAAGTCTCTGGCTGTCCACTCTATCTATACCTCTGATCATTTTGTACACCTCTATCAAGTCACCTCTCATCCTTCGTCATTCTAAAGAGAAAAGCCCTAGCTCTCTCAACCTTTCCTTGTAAGACTTTCCCTCCATTCCAGACAACATCCTGGTATATCTCCTCCGCACCTTTTCCAACGCTTCCACATCTTTTCTATAATGAAGTGACCAGAACTGGACACAATACTCCAGATGTGGCTGACCCAGGGTTTTGTATAGCTGGAGCATAACTTCACAGCTCTTGAACTCAATCCCTCTATTAATGAAAGCTAACACACTATATGCCTTCTTAACAACACTATCCACCTGGGTGGCAGCTTTCAGGGAACAGTGGACATGAACCCTGAGATCCCTCTGCTCCTCCACACTGCCAAGAACCTGTCCATTAATCCTGTATTCTGCTTTCAAGTTTGTCCCACCAAAATGAATCACCTCACACTTTTCGGGGTTAAACGCCATCTGCCTCTTCTCAGCTCAGCTTTGTGTCCTATCAATGTCCCTTTATGACCTAGAACAGCCCTCTGCACTATTCACAACTCAATCCACCTTTGTATTATCCCCGAATTTACTAATCCACCCTTCCACTCCTTTATCCAAATTATTTACAAAACTCACAAATAGATGGGATCCAGACCAGATCCTTGTGGTACACCATTCGTAACTGAGCACCATGTTGAATATTTTCTGTCCACTACCACCCTTTGTCTTCTAAGGGTCAGCCAATTCTGAATCCAATCCGCCACATTTCCCCCTATCCCATGCCTCCTTACCTTCTGCATGAGCCTACCAAGGGAACCTCGTCAAACGCCTTACTTAAATCCATGTATACGACATCCACGTGTTTGGTCACTTCTTCAAAGAATTCAATAAGGTTTGTGAGGCATGATCTACTCACAAATCCATGCTGACTATCTCAAACCAAACTGTGTCTTTCCAAGTGATCATAAATCCTATCTCTCAGCCCTTCACAATAATTTTCCCACCACTGATGTTAGACTAACTCGCCTGTAATTTCCAGGGTTATCCCTATTCCCTTTTTTGAACAAGGGAATGACGTTTGCCTCTCTCCAATCTTCTGGCACTATACCTGTGGACAGTGAGGACGAAAAAATCTTCGCCAAAGGCCCTGCAATCTCTTCCCTCGCTTCCCATAGAATCCTTGGATAAATCCCATCTGTCCCAGGGGACTTATCTATCTTCAACTTCCTCAAAATTCCTAGTACATCTTCCTTACTAACATCTACCTCCCCTAGCCTACCAACCTGTTTCACACTGTCCTCCTCTACAACTAGGTCCCTCTCAGATATGAATACTGAAAAAAAGTATTCATTAAGGAACTCTCCTTTCTGTTTTGGCTGTGAACTACAGCATAGATATGGGAGGTGACCAAGAAGTAGATTTTAAGGAGTATCATAAGGGAAAATAGCAATATGGCGATGATTGGAGAGGGAATTTCACTATTTAGAGCCTTGTCAGATAAAAGTGGAATAATTAAGATCAGGGATGTGCATGAGTCTTGATTGGGGAAAAATGTTGAGGTCTTGGGTGTGAGCTGAAGTGGGTTTGCATGGTTGGAGAATGACTATATAGGTGAGGAGTAGGACCATGGAAAGATTTGTAAACATAATTGGAAGTTTTACAATTTAGGCATTGCTAAATTGGGAGTCAGTGTTGGTCAATGAGTCCTGGAATAAGGCATGAATGGGATTTGGTGTGATTTAGGATATGGGCTACAAAGTTTTAGAAAAGGCCAAGATTATGGAGAGTGCAGTTTGGGAAATCAGCATGGAGAGCTGTTTAAACATATGTTTTTTAAAAAGTCAGATAAACGCAATAATGTTGGCTGCTTTAAAATGTAAACTGAAGCCTAAACTGATTCCACTACCCAAAATGTGTTTTACTACCGGTTTACTGAAGGTTGGGACATGATAATCCTTGACCTTTTTTATTTTTTTGTTCACTCAATCTATACCTGTGCAGATTCTATCTGTGTTATCCAACCTATTCCTTCATCTGAGTGTCTCATTTACCACGGAAAGTTCTTTCCTTAAGCTCAGTCACAACTGTTCCCAGCACAGTTAAGGGCCTTGTAAGCTGAAAGGCAATAACCATAAAAGATATGGTCGCATTATGTGATCCTTCCTTGTTAAAGCTGCCGTGCTAAATCACTTTAGTTTATCATTATTCATTGCCAGAATGGTGACTAACTAGCCTAGTAATTGTGATGCACCAAAACATTTTGTATGTAACTATCAACAGTTCTCTTTAAAAGAGAGAGAATCTAAATTGGAATTCTTTTCCCCATGACACTGTCATCGTCATAATATCTACGTGATATTTTATGATTGCCGTGCAGGTAGCACAAATCAGACTGTTCATTGACTGCACTCATCAGCATCGTACTCGCAGACTATAACAACTTAAAGCTGGCTTGCACGTACTGAAGCAGAGGGAAGATGCATTGTGGTTGTTGGTGCAGACGTAATTTGGAATAGTGCTAGGCAGCAAGAGACAGCGGTTGAGCATAGGAGACAGCATATGTCAACAACACTAGAATGGAAGTCAGTGGAAGAGCTGGAAAGCAGGAAGCCCACTGGACACATTATGAGAGTGCAATGAGAAGAGATTACCATGGAAGTAAATGCCAATAGTTTATTTCCAAGCACCTGAATACAGTGCTGCAAGAAATTTAAGAACCTCACACCAGTTGTGAAACTCAGTAAACACATGCTAAAAAGTTATTTCCTGCAAACTGGATCATTAATTACACCTGGTGCTCAATTCAGCATACCCCAGTCACTCACATACCAATCATTTCAATTAATCATTCAATTAATCAGGATTCATACCCAACATTCATATTTTTCATCTCACACTTCCATGCTTGGCAATGTTCAAAATTTCACACACACACTCACCTCATGCTTTACATAAACTGTCAGCTTTCAAGCATGATGGCCACATTGCCCAAACAAACTGCAGAAAATATTGACGTATTCCCTTCTCTCTTGCAGTCTGAGGCAGCAGGAACTTACCAGAGAAGGGAAGTGTACCAAACATTCTAAACTCTATGGAGTTCTGATCAATCTTGGAAATGCTGTTTCTATGGTAATGGTGTGTCTAGCAGCAAGGGTGAATCAATTGTATGTGAAGGTGTTCTTAAATTGAATCCTCCCTTTCGTATCCCACTTTCTGTTCATTCCACAATCACTTGTGATTTACAAGCTTTTGCTGCTGTACTTAATTTTCCTTCTCCCCTCACCAAACTTATTCACTTATTTATTTTTCCTTTTACATACACAGAAAATATCCTTTTTTATTCATTAATGAATTGTGAGTTTTGTTGACTAGAACAGCATTTATTGTCCAAGTCTAACGGCCCTGGAAAGATGTGGATACCCACAGTGCTATTATGAAGGGAGTTCCAGGATTTTAACCTGTTAACAATGCGGCTATGGTGATATAGTTCCAAATCAGGAATAGTGTGTGGCTTGGAAGGAACTTGGAGGTGCTAGTGTCCTTAATATGTGGTACCCTTGTAGTTCTACATGGCAGGTGCCTTTAGAGGAGCCTTGGTGATTTACTGTAGTGCATCTTGTAGATGGTATATACTGCTGCCACAGTGCTTTGGTGGTAGAGAGAGTGTGTTGAAAGTGGGTCATGGGTTGCCAGTCAAGTGGGTTACTTTGTCCTGGACAGTGTAAAGTTTTTTGACTAATATGGGAGTTACACTGATCCAGGTTAGTGAAGAGTATTCCAACGTATGCCTAACTTGTGGCTTGTAGATGGTGCACAGGCACTGAGGAGGTAGGAGTGAGTTGCTGGTCACAGAATTTCCTGTCTCTAACCTTCTCCTATGGTCACACTATTTATATGGCTGGTCCAGTTCACTTCTGGTCAATTGTAACCCCAGGATGTTGATTGTGGGAAATTAGCAATTGTTTTGCCATTGAACATCAAAGGTGAATGGTTAGGATTTCTCTTGTTGGAAATGGTTATTGCCTGGCACTTGTGTGGCACGAATTTTATTTGCCACTTTTCAGCTCAAGCCTGAATGTTGTTCAGATCTTGCGATTTATGGACACAGACTGCATCAGAATTTGTGTTGCTGCATATGTTACTGAACTTTATGCAATCATCAGCAAAAATCCCCACTTCTGACCTTTTCATGGAGAACATGTCAGCTGAAGACATTTGGGCCTAGAACACTACCCTGAGAAACTCCTGTAGTGCTGCATTGGGACCAAGATAATTGACTTCCAATAACAACAACTATCCTCCTTTTGTTAGATATGACACCAACTAATGGTTTTACTCGGTATACTTAATGCCACTCTTGGTCAAAATGCTCCTTGATGTCAAGGGATGTCACTCTCACCTCACCTGTGAAGTTTACCTCTTTTGTCCATACTTATAATAAGATTGTAATGAAGTCAGGAACAGAGCACCTAAACTGAGTGTCATTAAGAGTCTTTGCCAGTGAAACCCAGTAGGTCTGGCAGCACCTGTAGTAAGAAGGCAGAGTTAATATTTCAGTAAAATAGTTATGGAAAACACTAGACCTGATCTAAAAGTTATAGTTCTAAACTGAAGGAAGGCCAGTTTTGATGGTATTAGGCAAGAACTTTCAAAATTTGACTGGGGGGGTGGATATTCATGGGTAAAGGAAGAGCTGGAAAATGGGAAGCCTTCAAAAATGAAATAACAGGAGTCCAGGTGCAGTGTGCGCTTGTCAGGTTGAAGGCCAAGGCTGGTAGATGTAGGGAATGCCGGATGACTCTATGGCCCTTCTTCAAAATCCTGTGTCAGACCAGCTAAGTTTCTCCAGCAATTTTTTTTTCAGATTTCCAGCATCTGCATTTCTTTATTTTGTTTTCATTTATTCCTTTGAACGCATCACTCAGTAGGACTGTCAACAACCCCGACTGACACTTTGCTGATAATCAAACGTAAACTGATAAATGGCTGGTTTGGATTTAGCTTGTTTTTTTCTGGGGACATGCCAGTTTTGTAGCCGGACTATGACAGCTTGGCTATGAGCTCATCTACTTCTGGAGCACGTCCTTAGTGGTATTGCCAGAATGTTGTCGGGCCCATAGCCTTTCTGTATTCAAAGCCTTCAGCCAGTGCACCATGTCACAAGGAGCGAATTGAAATGGCAGAATACTGGCATCTACAATGTTGGAGGCCTCAGGAGGAGGCTGAGATTGATCATCTACATGACATTTCTGGCTGAAGATTGCTGTGAATCCTATAACCCTAACTTTTGCATTGATGTGATGGGCTCCCCCATCTTTGAGGATGGAAATACTTATGAGTCACCTTCTTCTGTTAATTGTTTATTGACCACCACCATTCATGACTGGATGTGGCAGGCTATCACATTACGCTGATGTTATCTGATTGCTTAGCCCTGTCATTTGCATTGCTGCTTCCAATGTTTTGGCAGGGAAGCAGTCTTGCAGTAGGGCTTTACAGGGTTGAAACTTTATTTTTAGGTGGTACTGCTCCTGGCATGCCTTCCTGAACTCTTTCATTATGCTTTCACAGTTTGTTGGTAATGACTAGTGGGAGGAATATGTGGCCATGAGATTACAGATAGTGGTTGAATTCAATTCTGCTGCTATTGAAAACCTTTGGTGCCTCATGAATGCCCAATTTTGAGTTGCTAGATTGTACAAAGTCTGTCCAATTTAGCATAATGGTAGTACCACACAAGGTGGAGGATGTCATAAACATGAAGATGGGATTTTGTCATAGTAAGCCAGAGAGATTTTTTTTAAGAAATTGACTGTGATTACGTGGTCATTATAAAATTTGCTTTTTGATTCCAGATCTTCTAAAATTTGAAATCAAATTCATTATTTGGGTGGTGGGATTCAATTCCATATCACCAGAACATGAAGTTAGAATGTCAAGAAATAGCAAAAGGAACTGGATACTACAACAGCTACTGGCCCTGACAACAATCTGACTAGAGTCATAGGCATGTATAGCATGGGAACAAACCTTTGGTCCAACTCATCCATGCTGACCAGATATTGTAAATTAATCTAATCCCATTTGCCAGTGTTTGGTCCATATCCTTCTAAACTCTTGCTATTCATATATCTATACAGGTGCCTTTTAATTGTAGTAATTGTACTACCACTTCTTCTGGCAGTTCATTCCATACACATATCACCCACCTTCTGCATGAAAAAGTTGCCCATTTCAAATCTTTCCCTTCTCACCGTAAACCTATGTCCTCTTGTTTTGGACTCCCCTATCCTGGGAAAAAGATTTTGATTACACATCCAACCCATGCCCCTCATGATATTATAAGACCACCTGTATAAGACCATAAGACATAGGAGTGGAAGTAAGGCCATTTGGCCCATCGAGTCCACTCCACCATTTAATCACGGCTGATGGACATTTCAACTCCACTTACCTGCACTCTCTCCGTAGCCCTTAATTCCTTGCGAGATCAAGAATTTATCAGTTTCTGCCTTGAAGACATTTAATGTCCTGGCCTCCACTGCGCTCCGTGGCAATGAATTCCAGAGGCCCACCACTCTCTGGCTGAAGAAATGTCTCCTGATTTCTGTTCTAAATTGAGCCCCTCTATTGCCACTCAACATCCGACACTCCAGAGAAAATAACCCCAGCATATTTATCCCGTCCTTGTGGCCCAAACCCTGAAACCCTTGCAATATCCTTATAAATCATTTCTGAACCCTTTCAAGTTTAACAAGATCTTTCCTGGAGCAATGAGGCCAGAAATGAATGCAGTGTTCCAAAAGTGGCCTAACCAATGTCCTGTACAGCTGCAATACGACCTCCCAGCTCCTATACTCAATGCAGTGACTAATAAAGGCCAAATGTCCCAAATGCATTCTTTACCATCTTATCTACCTGCAACTCCACTTTCAACGAACTATGAATCTGTAGTCCAAGGTCCTTTTGTTTGGCAACACTCCCCAGGACCTTCCCATTTGGTATATAAGACCTTCCCTGATTTGCTGTACCAAAATGTAGCACCTCACATTTATCTAGATTAAACTCCATTTGCCACTCCTTGACTCATTGGCCCCTCTGATCAAGATCCTGCTCTGCTCTGAGGTAACCTTCTTCAATGTCCACTACACCACTAACGTTGATGTCATTTACAAATTTACTAACCATACCTCCTATATTCACACCCAAATCAATTTTTAAATCACAAACAGCAGCGGACCCAGCACCGATCCCTGTGGCACATCTCTGGTCACAGGCCTCAAGTCTTAAAAGTAGCCCTCCACCACCACCCTCCATCACCAATCACCAAGATCCTGGGACAAGCAAAGCAGAGACAAGCACGGGAACTCCTAGAAGCCTGGTACTCCATGAAGAAAGCCATCAACGAACACATAGGGCTCGACCCCATATATAGTCCATTGCAAAGAAGTACCGGAAGTGAGGAAATCCAGCTCAATGGACACCAGAGTTTTAATAACAGGTGGGAAAATACAACAGCAGTTCATCAGAGGCTGCACTGATGATATTACTCTGTGGAACAACAAACTAGGTCAGTGAGTCAAGCAACCACAACCTGAGCTACGAATATACTCTTTAATAAAAGATTGGGTAGGCTGGGATTCTTTTCTTTGGAACAGAACAGGCTAAGAGGAGATTTGACTGACATTCACAAAATTGTGTGAAGTCTAGTTGAAGTGGATAAGAAGAACCCGTTCCCCTTCACAGAGAGATCAGTAACCAGGTACATAGATTTAAAGTAATTGACAGAAAAGTTTGAGAGAAGTAGGAGAATATTTTTTATTCAGACGGTGGTGGAGTCTGAAACACATGGCCTGAAAAGATGATAAATGCAGAAATTCTTGGTGCAGTTTTTAAAAAAATAAATATACAATAGTAGGGATAAGTGCCATTATCCCTACTAAGTTACAAACAAAATCTGAAAAGCCGGAATAAACTGGAGATATAATGGGCCTCCTAGTTGTATGTGTATATTTTTATAACACAATGAAATCTCACAAGAAGTATTTATTTAATATCTCTCACATTTCCTTATTCCTAGTAGAATTTTCTGGTCTCACCTGCTAGACAACCCAAAAAGTTCCCTTTTGTTATTATCTTCCTGTTTACGTACTTATAGAAGCTCCCAAAATCTATTTTTACGTTTCAAACTTGTTTGCTGGAAAGAAAGGAGTGGAATGGGGATAGAAATCAGGGGACATGCAAAGGAGTGGTTGGAGTAACAGGAAATAAACAGTTATAAGAACAGTCCTTCAGGGTAGTAAGAGAAGGATCAAAATAATGAGAAATATAATTGATAAAGGAGGCCTGAGACAGCCTGTAAGAGAACAAGAGATGTAGTGATAGGAAAGGGAAGTCTTAAAGTAGACATGCAGGGCACTGAGCAGAACAACCATCAGTAAAACTGGACCAAAAAGAAGAACATCAGGAGAGCCAGTGAACAGCAGGAGACTGAGCAGGCTATTGAAAGTGTGAGGTGAGCTGAGGTAATGTTTGACAATTTCCACTGAGTTTTGTGTATGTAGCTCAAGGAAGAACTGGTTAGATTTTGGAAAAAATTATGGACCTATTTTTGAAAGGTTTGTTAATATGGGGAAAACTTATTATTTTTAGGATATTGATTGTTTTACTTTGTTATGGATCGTCTCTCAGCTGCTGTGGTGGAAATTGTTGCAAATGTCAAAATGTCAGCAGAGTTTTTGCAGCAGTTTGTTGAATGTGGGTTGGCTTGAAGCTTCCTGAAACCGGAAGCTGTTACTAAAAACAATTTTATATTTTAAGTTTTTACGATAGAAGGTATCTAATTTATTGTCATTGGTTTGGATTTTGGGCAGTTTCAAAAAGAGAGGCTGATTGATGTGCCTCAGTTCTATGAAGTCTTTTGAAAGGAAAAGATCAGCAAGTTATTCTGGGGCAATAACCTAATTCCACCATTGCTCAGAAAGCAGAAGAATGCAGTCCCTTCTGATGTTGATAGAATGATGTTTATACTTTGGAGTTTATGACAGGCAATGAAAACATGTTTAAAGCCATTAAAGATGAGATAATGGGAACTGCAGATGCTGGAGAATTCCAAGATAATAAAATGTGAGGCTGGATGAACACAGCAGGCCAAGCAGCATCTCAGGAGCACAAAAGCTGACGTTTCGGGCCTAGACCCTTCATCAGAGCTCTCTGATGAAGGGTCTAGGCCCGAAACGTCAGCTTTTGTGCTCCTGAGATACTGCTTGGCCTGCTGTGTTCATCCAGCCTCACATTTTATTATCTTTAAAGCCATTAACTTTGTTTCCACTAGAGTTCAGAAGCACCAAGGATTGAGCTCTGAAACAAGTCTTTCAGTTCACTTCAGAAAACATTAGATTTGAGGTCAGAAGCAACTTTCAATTTCTCTTCATGTAAGAGTTTTTTTTTCAGTTCGGGTCAAGACAAGCAAGCCACTTCCCTCAGTATAAGTGTCTTGTTTGAGAAATTTCCAGGTCAAGAGAGTTTGGATTGAGATCTATTGTGTTGTTAAAGTTGAAAAAGATTTGGGCCTCAGATTTGTGAAAAGTTTGCGACAGCGGACTCAAAAAGGAAACTTAAAACTATCTCCATAATCCTTGGGAAAGAAGCTGGAAGGATTCATTGAAGTGGAAATCTGAAGGGTTGAGATAGGGGTATAATCTCTCTGGATTTGAGTCGGGGTAATGAATGGTGTGGGGCAACAGGCTGAAAGTTTGTTTTGATGTTTATTTTAAGATCATCTGAACTTTTTATATCTATATATGTATGTATTTATTTTCTTTCTTTTGTGTAATAGATATATGTCTTCTAGTAGTAGAACATATGCAGCTTTTGTGAAATGTTTCACTGACTAACCACCACTTCAAATAAATAAACAAAACAAAAATTATTTATTAGGTCAGGTTTTATTCTGGGTTCTGATTTGTCCAGTAGTGCCATCAGCCAGGATCATAACAGAGCATAATTACTAAGCATCACCTAAACAGGAAGAAATCTTGAGAAAGAGCTGTATAATTGTAACAGCATGGAGTTAACATGACATGGCACAGCTATAACACAGTATGGAACTGGAATAACACAACAGGCCAGGCAGCATCAGAGGGGCAGGAAAGTTGATTTCAAGTCAGGACCCCATCTCATGGTATAGGTATGCATCCTACTGAAGGCTCTCTACATGTGTCTATCTATAGAACTAAAATAATTAATTGAAAACAACATTTAATCAATTAAAAGATAGGTATAAGAAAAATGAACAGCATGGCCAGATAAAGTAAATCTCAAAGTAATGTCACAGTACAAGATGAGATGGCAAGCTAAAATTTGTTTGTAAACATTTAAGTTAGCTTACATTTAATTTCATCTACATCAAGAAATCAGTTTAGAAAGGAAAAATAAGCCTAAATGAATCAAACATCTTGAAGTGAAGATGCATGAGTGTGAAGGGAGAAAGGTATTTAGAAACATACAAAACTGTTTTCAAGAGTGTTCCAATTGTAGTGAGAACTTCTTTTCTCTTAAAAAAAATTATTTGTTTATTCATGATTTGCACGTGAGTCTGAGAGCTACTTGGATAGGTTGTTCCTAGAATGGTTAAAGGTGTTCAGGCAGAGAGGAAATAGGTGATTGGAGGCAACAAATAAAAATCGGGCAGATAGTGTTACGCAGAATCCCAAGTGAATCTTACCACCGACCAGTATTCAGTTGTGAATATTAGTAAGAATGATTGTTCTTTTGGGAAGAACAGTCAGAGCCAAGCCCATGCCACCATAGATCACACAGTTGTATGGCAGAAGAGGGGGTTCGTCAGAAGAAAGATTGGAAAAACAATTGTAGTGTGAAGGAGGGGCATGGCAGGAGGAAGATGAGAAAGGCAATAGTGACTGAGGAAGGATAGGCATGGCATGAGGAAGACAAGTAAAACAGTAGTGATGGAGGAGGAACACAACAGGATGTGGAGTAGAACATTGGTATTGACAAGAGATTCTACAATTCAGGCAACTGATGAGCGATGCTGATAATGCAGTGTAGTTTCGTGATAATGTGTTCTCTCTCAGGTGCCAAGATCAAGGATGTCACTGAAGGGCAGCAAAGCATTCTGAAGGGGAAGGATTGATAGCCCGAGACGGTGGTTCATATCATTCATGTGCTCATATTGTTATCAATAACATTGGTGAGGGATAAGATTTTGAGGAGCTTTAAAGGAGATAAGCAAGCATGACTTAAAAGGTTCTGAAACGACTGGCAAGGACTGCAAAATGAACTGTCATCACTTAGAAAGGGGAGTAGTCTGGCAGCCTGAAAAGAGTGTGAGGGTTGTCTGCAGTCGGAGCTTTCTCCTTTACTTGGATTTTTCCTCAGTACAGGAGAAGGTGTGATTGGTGTGTACTGGTAAATTTATCTATGATTACCATTGTAATAAAGTTTTAAAGTTACAGGATGGTAGGTCAGCTTGGTCAAGTGGAGTATATAGCATATATTACGTGAAATTATGGCCACCACATGGGTCTCAAATATATCTGCAGGAAATTTTTCTGGCAACATGAGCTTGAGCTATGGGTTTTGAAGCTTGAATGACAGCTTGAGTTATTATAATGCATTCACAAAGCAAAGGATTGGGGAAACATTTGGTGAAGTTGTCATACCGGAGGTTAGAAGCTTACAGACAACAAGCAAATCGGTGACCACCACGCAGTCAGTGCAGGAGTCCTTTGAGTCTGCCTATCTTGCTAATCTTGGATACCGGTAAGGGTGATATTTTCTCAGGAGCGTGCATCCAGAGCTAAGATGACACCATCTGCAGCTCAAATGTCCAGTGATCAGGAAGAAGAAGAATGGAAGAGCAATAGTGATGGGAGATTCTATTATCATGATATCACAAAAGCATTTCTGAAGTAGCCAACCTGTTATACCTTTGGTACCTGGATAAAAGAAATAACAGACCAACTGCAGTAATCTGTAACTCAAATTCCAAAGCAGTAATTCTGCAGGTAATTTGCCAAAGGTTGTCATCTACATTGGTACCAACGACTTAAATAGGAATGGGTTGAAGTCCTAAAAGCAAATTTCTGGCAGCTATGTGGGAAATTAAAAGGTAGGGCCTCTACAATAATGGTCTTCAGATAACTCCCAGTCCCATATGATAGAAGTATAAAATAGGACAATTAAATGATTGAATGTGTGGGTGGATAATGGTGGAAGAGGGCAGATGTCAAATTTCTGATGTATTGGGATCAGTTCTGGAGAAGATGAGTCCTGGACAAACCGGATAATCTATATCTTAACAGACCAGGGATAAATCATCTTGCAGGGAGATTTGGTAGTGCGGTTGGGAAGGATTTTAAACTAGTTTGGCAGGGATATGGGAATCTGATGTCAAACTCAGATGAGGGAATGGAAAGTAGAAATGTGACAGATAACTCAAAAACAGAGTTTGAAAAATACAGCGCAGAAAACTGCAGTATGAATAAAACCAATGAACTGAGGCAGCGTGAGATCATTACTATAAAGAAGGGCAAGGATGGCTGTTCAATATACCTGGATTTAGAGATTTTAGGCAGTATAAACAAAGAGATAACAAGGTGGGAGTGCAGCACTATTGGTTAAAGAATCAATTACAGCCATGAGGAGGGATGATATCCAAAATAAAACAACTGAGACCATATGAGTTGATCTTAGAAATTAAACAAGGGCCACCATGTACTGAGATATGTACTATAGACTCCCAAATATTGGGTGAGAACTTTTAGAGCAAATGTATCAGCAAATTTCTGAGTGCAAAATCAATATGGCAATAATTGTTGGGAACTTCAATACCATCTAGGATACAAAATATGAAAGGCACAGAGGGCACAAAATTCTTGAAATGCATTGACAACAACATTCTTAGTCAGCAGTCAACTATCCCAATGAGAGAGGATGCAATTATAGATTTCATCTTAGGAAATTAACCTGTACAGGAGGATGAAGTAGCAGTGGGTGACCCCATATTGTAGATACTGATCATGGTACAGTTAAATTTTTAGCATAAATATGGAAAGGGACAGAGACAAAACAAGAATAAAAGTTCTAAATTGGAGGAAGGCAAACTTTACAAAGCCAGAAGTGGACTGCTTAGAGCTACCTGAAGGAAAGTCACAGGCAAACTAATGGGAGGCATTTAACAGTGAGATTCTACAGGCACATGTAGACTTGTCCTCAAAGAAAGAATGGTACTGCCAAATTTAGTTTCCTGGTTAACCAGAAAGCTACAGGTAACAAAAGGCAGAAAAATAAAGCTTATGACAATTTCTAAATGTAATACTTTAGGAAGCTTAGAGTAGTTTAGAAAGTACAGCTGCGAACTGAAAGGTAGGAAATTAGGAAAGCAAAATGAGAAAATGATAAAATATTGCATGGTAAAATTCAGGAAATTTATCAGTACATTAGGAGCAAGAGGATGACTAAGGAAAGGTCTGGTCAAGTATATGTGACAGTGACTTGCACTTAGATGCAGAAGAATGTGGGCAGCATCTTAAATGAGTATTTTGTGTCTGTCTTCACAAAAGAAAGGGACGATACAAATATTTTAAGAGTAGTGTGAATTTCAATAAAATGAGCATAATATGAAGGTAAGTACTGAAGATGGATAAATCACTAGGGCTGGATGAATTGCAGTTAAAGACAGCCAGGGAGGAAGAAGTTCTGAAGATCAATTTTCAATGCTCACTGGATAACAGGAGATTGGAGGTTTGTAAATATTGTACTATTATTTAAAAAGGGTGAGATTGAAAGCCAAATAATTGTAGGCCAGTCAGTCTAAATTAGTGGAATCAGAACTGAGAAAGGCAATTAACTGTGGATTGAGGAGGGATGGATCAGTCAAGGATGGATTATTTAAGGGAAGGCTGGATCTTACAAATCTAATCAAATGTTTTAAGGATAACAAGGGGAATTGGTGTGGGTAATGCACTGATGTTGTTTACATGGATTTTAGTTTGACATTGGACCAGGTCGCACAGTTCAGGCTATTAATAAAAATTAATCTGATGGGACACAAGGTAATGTGACAAATTCAATCCAAAATTGGCTCAGTAACAGAAAACAAAGGGTGATGATCAACAGATGGTAGTTTTTCAGAGGGTTGCTTTGGGTTCCTTACTAAATGTGATATTCATTAATAATTTAGTTTTAAAATGTGGGATGTACAATTGGGAATTTGCAGATGATACAAAAATTGAGCGTGGAGTTGATAGTGAAGAGGTGGCTGCAGGAAGATATCATTGCTTTGGTTAAATGGACTGAAAAGTGGCAAGTGGAATTAATTCAACGCAGTGTGAGGTTGTGTATCTGGGGAGGCAGCCAAAACAAAAGAATACAAAACAAACACAAGGGATACTGGAAGTGAGAGACTTTGGAATGTGTGTTCCCAGGTTCTGATGGCTGGCTAAGGTTAGCTCAAGAAAGCCTTTATCGGGCATTGTATTGAATGAAAGAGCAAGGATATAATGCTGGAACTATAAAAGACACTGGTGAGGCCAAAGCTGGATTTTTGTATTCAGTTCTAGTCACCACATTTCAAGGACCAACCGCTCAAAAGAGAGTACAGAAGAGATTTACAAGAATGTTGCTACAGCTTGAAACTTGTAGCTATGAGGGAAGATTGGATAGGTTAGGGTTGTTTTCCATCAAATAGAGGAGGCTGAGAGTTGATGATCAAGGTATGCAAAATAATAAAGGGATTGGATGGGGAAGATCTGCTTCCTCTAAGGGAGAGGTCAAATACCAAGGGGATTTAAGGTGATTAGAAGAAGGATTAGCAGGAACTGAAAGAAAAGCTTTTTAACACTCAGATGTACCTAGAATTCACTGTGCAGTTTGGTTGTTGAGTGGCAAGCCCTCAACTCATTTAAAAGGAACTCATATCTGGGCATGAAGCGCTACAAGGCTACAGTCCGTGTACTGGTAAGTGGATTTGAATGAGCAGCTAGTTTGTTTAGCCAGGACAGACATGATGGACTGAATTGTTGAACTTTTCCATGATTTTAACTTTTTTGGATTACTCTCCATGCATCCTGCCTCTGAATAATAACAATAGTACAAAGTTGATAAATGCATAGCAATAGTGCAGGATGGAGTGGTTTAGATTTCTGGAGCATTGGGATATGTTTGGAGGGAGGTGACATCAAGGCAGAATTGGAGCCAGCGTCCTACCTGGTGGTCTGCTTGTGGTAGAGTGGAGGAGAATGCAAGGTGGGAACCAAGTAGTAGAACTAAACAGAAACTGAAGTGCATAAAATGATTGAGCTAGGAACTGCATAAATCTAAGAAATAATACGGTATTATTGGGGCCTGAGTAAGAGGGAATGCAGTAGGTTCTAAATTAGGCTTACACTGCATGCATGTCAATTATAGAACTATGATGAGAAAGATTGGTGAGTTGCAGGCACACATGGCCACTTGCAAATGTTACATTGTTGTGATAATGGGGACCTTGCTCAAAAAAGGCAAACTGGATACTTAATATATGTGGAAAAAAGATATTCGAGAGAAGTAAGGAAGCAAAGATAGTTGCTGAGTGACAGCAAAGTGTGAAAATGATAGCAGGGCACTTTAAATATTAGTCAAATATAAACTGGGATAGTAACAGTATAAAGTCCAGAGAAGACATCAGGCCCGGTGAGGAAGTAGGCATTCATGGATCTTGTTCTGGGGAATAAGGTACAGTCAAAGGCGTCAATTTTCATTCTGGGTGAACATTTAGGGAACAATAATTGTAGTACCAACTAGTTTTAAGTTAGTTGTAGAAGAGTGCAAGGAGTAATTCAGAGTAAAACTAGTTAATTGGAGGATGGTCAATTTCAGTGAGCTGAGAATGAATCTGGCCCAGATAAATTGGAATTAAAATTTGGCAGCCAAAACTTGGACAGAACAACTGGTTGCCTTTGAGGAATACATAGTGCGGGTACAATCAAGATAGACTCTCACAACAGGATAAGGAAGGATAGTAAAATCTGGTGATCACTGGATAACAACAGAGAGATGAAGTTTAAAAAAAAGTGAGGTACTAATTTTATTGGTAAGTGAGAACCAGTTTGAAGGTAGAAATTGTCTGAAGAAAGCAAAAAAGAAAGCAAGTGTAAATAAGAGTATGAAAAGAAAGTGGCAGATGATGTTAAACAGATTTTCAACATTTAAGATGAGTGTGTAGAGAACAAAAGGGGAGTGAAAAGATGAATTTGGGTTCTGCTAGAAGATAATGACAGTATATTTGATACAGATGTTCCAAAATCATGGTTAGGCTTTGGCATTTTCATGAAACTAATAAAACTAAATTACTCAGACTATGTACAATGCAATGTAAAATCTTAATTTGTATGCATTATTGGAATGATTTTGAGTACTATCAGACATGTTGTTAAAAATATGCCAACTTTTAGAACTTTTTTTTAGCTGCTAACTCCAGCAATGTAGCTTTAAGAAAGACTCAATGGATCCTTTGTGAGTGAACTAAAGTTATAGCTAGGACACACTGCAGTTGTGGCAATTTAGCTCAAGCAGTAAATAAGCAAAGCTAAGTTGCTAATTGGCCAGGAAGATGGCCTGAGATCAGATGTTCCAGAGCCTTCAGTCAAAGATACAAGTTCTGCTTTAGGAGAATGAACTTGGGCCTGGAATGTTCAAGGACTGCCAGTTAGTGATATAAACCAAGCCAAGAGCTAAAAGCACACTGATTCAATATTTATAATTCTTGACAAATTTGTTACAAGTCGTTAGTTGTTGATCCAGGTGCACACGCTTGAGCCAAATGTTGCAAAGCTAACTGCAGAAAGAATATTGGTGCATCACTGAAGTCTTTGCATTTGTCACAGGGTTTTTTTCTGGATGCGTTTTGTCACAGAGAAGGAGTGATAAGTAGGGCACTTACTAGGACATTAGCAATCAATGCATATTTATGACAGGTTGAGATTAGAACTCAGTATTAGGCTGAGGTAGTGACTAAAGTAATTGATTTAGGGATGAGGATTGCTCTCAGAATTGAGTATTAGAGATCATTTGGATCCGGTGTAATCAGGAGTGCAGGGTAAAAGAAATTGTCTAGAAATATAGTAAACAAGACTTAAGAAATAGGAACAGGAGTAGGCAATCCAGCCATCCACTAATCAATAGGATCATGGTTAATCCAGTATTCCTCATGTGCCCTTTCCTCACAAATCCTCCATTCCGTACTGATCAAGAATCTATCTCAGCCTTTAATATACAGGAGGACTCTTCCCCTCATCCCACTGTGCCAAGGAATAACCAAAGACCATCAAACCTCTGAGAGAAGGATTTCCTCATCCTAGCAACCCCACAATTCTGAGACTCTGTCTCCCAGGTGGGGAAACATCCTTTAAGTGTTTACCCTGTCAAGCCCCTTAAAAGCCACGTATGCATTCTTCTAAATTCCAATGAGTAGACTCCCAAGTTGTTTAAACTTTGCTCATAAGGCAATCTCTCAAAACTGGGTATCATTCTAGTGATCCTTCTCTAAGCTGCCTGCAATGAAATGATATCTTACCTGAAATAAAGGATCCAAAACTACTCATAATACTGCAGATGTGGACTCACTGGCACCTTGTACAATTACAGTAAGACATCCCTACTCTTGTACTCCAAACTCCTTGAAATAAGAGCCAACATTCCATTCACTTTCCTGACTACCTGCTGCACTTGTGTACTCACCTTTTGTGTTTTCTGTACAATTGAAGACATAAAAATATTTAACTGTTGAGGAATTGTTTAGTTAATTGATGTTTAGGTTGGGAGAATTGATAGTTAGTGAGACACATTCTTTGTTCAAAAACTGTTTCCACCAAGAGCATTTTGTAGGAAGCTAGGAAAGAAATTGCAGGACCTCTAGCAGAGTTTTGAGAAGATTTATAGCTGAGGTTGAGGTTCTGGGTGTGAGTTTGCTCGCTGAGCTGGAAGGTTCGTTTTCAGACGTTTCGTCACTTTTTTTTAATTTGAAAAAATATACTTTATTCATAAGATGTACAAAAAATAAAACATTTATACCCTACCCAGTCATGCAAGCCACTCCGGGTTACCCACGGGGGACATACACCAACTAAAGGAAAAAACAAAACAGAGCAAAAAAAAAACAAAGCAAAGAAAATACCCCGGCAGTCGTCACCCCGCACAGTCCCAGTTGGCCCCCTGACCAGTTGGGGAAGGCGCCAGCTGGGCCCAGTTACCAGATTAGGGCCCTTTTTTCTATTTGGATGAGGGGGTTCATACGGTGGTCTTTCCCCACCGCGCCTTGGCGGCAGCTGCCCCAAGCTTTAGCGCGTCCCTCAGCACGTAGTCCTGGACCTTGGAGAGCGCCAGTCTGCAACACTCGGTCGGGGTCAGTTCTTTCAGCTGGCAGACCAGCAAGTTGCGGGCAGACCAAAGAGCGTCTTTCACCGCATTGATGGTCCTCCAGGCGCAGTTGATGTTGGTCTCGGTGTGCGTCCCAGGAAACAGCCCGTAGAGCACGGAGTCCTGCGTCACAGAGCTGCTCGGGACGAACCTCGACAAATACCACTGCATCCCTCTCCAGACCTCCTGCGCATAGGCACACTCCAGAAGGAGGTGATCAACAGTCTCGTCCGCCCCGCAGCCACCTTGAGGGCAGCGTGCAGTGGCGCAGAGATTCCGGGCATGCATAAAGGATCTCACTGGCAGAGCCCCTCTCACCACCAGCCAAACAATGTCCTTGTGCTTGTTTGAAAGTTCTGGCGATGAGGCATTCTGCCAAACGACTTTGGCAGTCTGCATGGGGAACCACACGATGGGATCCACCCTCTCCTTTTCCCGAAGGGTCCTGAGGATACTACGTGCTGACCACTGCCTGACGGCCTTGTGGTCAAAGGTGTTTCCTTTCAAAAATTTCTCCACGAAGGACAGGTGGAACGGAACGGTCCAACTACTCGGAGCGTTCCGCGGCAACGAGGCCAGGCCCATCCTTCACAACACCGGGGACAGGTAGAACCTCAGTAAGTAGTGACACTTGGTGTTTGCGTACTGAGGATCTACGCACAGCTTGATGCAGCCGCACACAAAGGTAGCCGTCAGGGCGAGGGTGGCGTTCGGTATGCCCTTTCCCCCATTTTCCAGGTCTTTGTACATGGTGTCCCTGCGGACCCGGTCCATCCTCGACCCCCAAATGAAGTGGAAGATGGCCCAGGTGATTGCAGTGGCGCAGGTCCAGGGAATAGGCCAGGCCTGCGCCACATACAACAGTGCCGAAAGCCCCTCGCACCTGACAACCCAGGTTCTTACCCACGATGGATGGGGACCGGAGTGTCCACCTGCCCAGCTTCTGCTTCAATTTGGTGATACGCTCCTCCCAAGTCTTAGTGCACGCCCCAGCTCCACCAAACCAAACACCCAGCACCTTCAGGTAGTCTATCCTGACAGTGAAGGGGATGAAGGAGCAGTCATCCCAGTTCCCGAAGAACATGACCTCGCTCTTACACCTATTGACTTTGGCACCCGAGGCCAGTTCAAACTGGCCGCAGATGTCCAACAGTCTACTCACCGATCGATGATCGGTGCAGAAGACTGCGACATCGTCTATGTACAGGGAGGTCTTGACCTGAAGGCCTCCGCTGCCTGGGATAGTCACACCCTTCAGGCTCACGTCCTTCCTGATGGATGCGGCGAAGGGCTCCACACAGCACACGAACAAGGCAGGAGAGAGCGGGCAGCCCTGCCCGACTCTAGATCTGACGGGAAAACTGTCCGATTCCCACCTGTTGATCGAGACTGCACTAACGATGTTGGTGTAGAGCAGCCGGATCCAATTGCGGATGCCCTCCCCGAACCCCAATTTGGAGAGGACGTCCCTCATGTAAGCATGAGAGACCCTGTCGAAGGCCTTCTCCTGGTCCAGGCTGACGAGGCAGGTGTCCACCCGCCTGTCCTGTACGTAGGCGATTGTATCCCTCGTGAGCGCGAGGCTCTCAGCGATCTTCCTGCCCGGCATAGCACAGGTTTGGTCAGGGTGAATCACCGACTCCAGGACAGACCTGACCCGGTTGGCTACGACCTTGGCCAGGATTTTGTAGTCCACGTTCAAGAGTGAAATGGGATGCCAATTCTTAATTTCTTCCCTCTCCCCCTTCCTCTTGTAAATGAGGGTGATGATGCCCTTCCTCACGGACTTGCACATTTCCCCTGCCCGAAGCACACTATCGTACATCTCCAGCAGGTCCTGGCCGACCAGGTCCCACAGAGCGGAATACAGCTCGACCGGTAAGCCGCCGCACCTGGGAGTCCTATTCCTCTGCAAGGACTTGAGGGCTCTGGTCAGCTCGTCCAGGGATATCGGCCGGTCCAGCCACTCCCTCGTGCCGTCGTCTAAGACCTCCGTGATAGACGACAGGAACGACACGGAGGCCGTGGGCTTCATGTCGTACAGTACGGCATAGAAGGCTCTGCTGATCCTCAAAATGTCGGGCCGATACGACGTCACCGAGCCGTCGTCCTCCTTCGGCCGGCTAAGCACAGACCTCTCTTTGTGCACCTTCTGAAAGAAGAAACACGAGCACGTCTCGTCCTGCTCCACAGAGCGGACCCTGGACCGAAAGATTATCCTGGAGGCCTCCGCGGCGAGGAGCGAGGCTTGCTGGCCCCTCACCTCACGGAGGTCCTCCGCAACATCGACCCCCATCAACTGCAGAAGGAGCAGGTTCTGCACCCTTTTCTGGAGTCACGACGGCTTTCCCCGCCTCTCTCTTGCCTTCCAAACACCCTTGAGGACAAAGAACCTCTTGATGTTCTCCTTCACCGTCTCCCACCAGTCGCCCGGAGACTCAAAGAGGGGTTTCACGGTTCTCCAACCGGCATACTCCCTCTTAAGCTCCTCGACGTTCTCTGGGGTCAACAGTCGTGTTGAGCTTCCACGTCCCCCTGCCGGCTGGCTGGTCATCCTGTGAGTGACAGTCGGCCAGCAGGAGGCAATGGTCAGAGAAGAACACCGGCTCAACGCCCATGACACAAACAGGAAGTCTATTCTTGAGCGAATAGACCTGTCTGGACGCGACCAGGTGTACCTCCGCTGCACTCCGTCTGCAGGGGCGCTGAAGATGTCGAGCAGCTTGGTGTCCTTCACCGTGCCCATCAGGAATCTGGACGTGACGTCCAGTTGACTCCCCCCACCCGCTCTCTCCACGCCGGATCTTCCATCTGCAATGATGCAGTTGAAGTCTCCACCTAGGATGACCGGCCTGGACATAGCCAGCAGGGGTGGAAGCCGCTGCAGGACGGCCAACCGCTCACTCCGTACCGCTGGGGCGTACACGTTGATCAGCCTCAGGGGAGCGTTCCTGTAGGTGACGTCAGCCATTAGGAGGTGCCCCCCCCCCCCCCACCACCTCCTGAACTTGAGAGATGGTGAAGTTGCGCCCCTGCAGCAGAATAGCCAGGCCCGAGAAGCAACAGTCGTTACCCCCCGACCAGATCGAAGGCCCACAGGTCCAGGTGCCGGACCATTTCCCGTACCTGCTGAGGTGCGGTATCCCGCACTCCTGCAGAAACAGGTCTGCCCTGACGGCGGTCAGGTAGGCCAACGTGGACACACATCTTGCAGTGGACTTGACGCTGTGCACATTAATGCTCGCAACTTGTACCCCCATTGTGGGCAGTGACCGCAGTACCCTCCCCAAGCTCAAGGTCTAGGCCCTCCGTCTGTCCCTTCATGCCCATTGCTCGGGCTAACTGCTGGATGCTCTCCCCGTTGAGGAAACCGTCCGTGCTGCCTTCTGGGTGACATCCCCCCGTCGGGGGTGCGGAGGCAGGAGAGTCCGGATCTAGGTCAGGCTGGGGACGCGCCGTTTCCTCCTTCCCGCCTGGAAGTTCCGGGGGCCCTCCAGTGCGCCAGCGGCACGTGACTGGGTGTCGGTGGGAGCCTGAGGACGCCTCCCGTCACCTGGAAGCGTGGTGCTGCTTTCCTTCTCCCTTGAGATCTTCAACTTCTGTTTCAGGCGGGCCCTCTCCGAATCCCCCTCGTCAGAGGAGCTCTTATAGCCCCCCTGTAGCTGCCTCTTCCCGCCTGACGGTTGCGGTTCCTGGGCCCGCCGACACCCCTTCCTCCTCGCTTTCCGGACCGTCTTACACTCACCTGGGTCGCCTGTCGCCGCCTCCATTGACTCCGGGTTGTCGGGGGGGAGCGGAGCCTGCAGGGGTGCTTTGCTGGCCTCGGGCCCATCCTGCGGGGCTGGGCCCTCCTGCACGACCTGGCCCTCCTGCACATTAGTGAGGTCCTTGCAGGGCCCTGGTGCCTTCCTCTCCTCCGGGGCGGCTGGCCCCGCATTGCCCCTGCCGGCGACCTGGGCGTAGGTGGTCCCCCGCTGTGGGCATGCCATATAGAGGTGGCCCGCTTCCCCTTGTTGGCAATCCTTTGCAAGGTGTCCCTCCTCCCTGCTGTTCCTGCAGATGGTGGCTTTGCAGTCGGCTGCCACGTGACCTGACCTACCACAGGCATAGCAGACTTTAGGTTGCCCTGCATAGGTCAGGTAGCCCTTGCTCCCGCCGATCGCGAAGCTGGACGGTGGGTGTACCACGTTCCTGTCCGCGCCCATCCTCAGCATCACCTTGACCTGCCTCGTACTGGTCCAGATGCCCAAGGGGTCCATGATGTCAGTTAGGTCCCCTTCCACCTTCACGTACCTTCCAAGGAAGGTCAGGACATCAACTGCTGGCACATGCGGGTTGTACATGTGTACAGTCACCATACGGCTCCTCTGCACTGGCATCACAAACAGCGGGACAGCGGTCAATACAGAGAAGGGGCCCTTACCTCCTTTCTCCTTGAAAACCAGGTCACATCGTAAAAACCTCCTCCGGGGATATCCTGCAGGCAGTAAATGTCTGCTGCAGCGACCCCACAACAGTCCAACAGGACCCTCTTCACAAAGAAGGTGCGGTCCACAGGTGCACCTTCATCCACCTTCTTCACGGAAACATGGATGGTGTTCTGGACCCCCTGACCTGGGGCATGAGCACTTGCCGCAGCCATCGTTGCAGGTTGGCTGCTCCCCTGAACCAGCGTTAGGCCGAAGCCAGCATTAAGATCCACTGGTTGCAAGGGTGCACAGCCAACCCGACGTCTTCCTTTCACCTCCAACACAGTGCTCTCCTCCTCTCGGTCCACAAGAGAGTGGGTCTTTATTTTGTTCCAGATGTAAGCTGGTTCACTGAGCTTGAAGGTGTGTTCCCAGATGTTTTCTCACCATTCTCGGTAACATCAACAGTGAGCCTCCGATGAAGCACTGGTGTTATGTCCCGCTTTCTATTTATCTGTTTAGGTTTCCTTGGGTTGGTGATGTCATTTCCTGTTCTTTTTCTCAGGGGATGGTAGATTGGCTCCAAATCAATGTGTTTGTTGATGCAGTTCTGGTTGGAATGCCATGCCTCTAGGAATTCTCGTGCGTGTCTCTGTTTGGCTTGTCCTAGGATGGATGTGTTGTCCCAATCAAAGTGGTGTCCTTCCTCATCTGTATGTAAGGATACGAGTGATAGTGGGTCATGTCGTTTTGTGGCTAGTTGATGTTCATGTATCCTGGTGGCTCGCTTTCTGCCAGTTTGTCCGATGTAGTGTTTGTCACAGTTCTTGCAAGGTATTTTGTAAATGACGTTCGTTTTGCTTGTTGTCTGCACAGGGTCTTTTAAGTTCAATAGCTGCTGTTTTAGTGTGTTGGTGGGTTTGTGGGCTACCGTGATGCCAAGATCTCTGAGTAGTCTGGCAGTCATTTCCGAAATGTCTTTGATGTAGGGGAGTGGTTATGGTTTCTGGGCACGTTTTGTCTGTTTGTTTGGGTTTGTTGCTGAGAAATTGGTAGACTGTGTTCATTGGGTACCCATTCTTTTTGAATACGCTGTATAGGTGATTTTCTTCTGCTCTTCGTAGTTCTTCCGTAGCATACAGCGTACTCAAAAAGAATGGGTACCCCATGAACACAGTCTGCCGATTTCTCAGCAACAAACCCAAACAAACAGACAAAATGGGCCCAGAAACCATAACCACTCTCCTCTACATCAAAGACATTTCCGGAGTGACTGCCAGACTACTCGGACCTCTTGGCATCAGGGTAGCCCACAAACCCACCAACACAAACAGCAGCTAATGAACTTAAAAGACCCTGTACAGACAACAAGCAAAACGAACGTCATCTACAAAATACCTTGCAAGAACTGTGACAAACAGGCAGAAAGCCTGCCACCAGGATACATGAACATCAACTAGCCACAAAACGACATGACCCACTATCACTCGTATCCTTACATACAGATGAGGAAGGACACCACTTTGATTGGGACAACACATCCATCCTAGGACAAGCCAAACAGAGACACGCACAAGAATTCCTAGAAGCATGGCATTCCAACCGGAACTCCATCAACAAACACATTGGCTCCAAATCAATCTACCATCCCCTGAGAAAAAGTACAGGAAATGACATCACCAACCCAAAGAAACCTAAACAGATAAATAGAAAGCGGGACATAACACCAGCGCTTCGTCGGAGGCTCACTGATGATGTTACCTAGAATGGTGACGAAACATCTGAAAACTAACCTTCCAGCTCAGCTAGCAAACTCACATCCAGAACTTCTAGCAGACACATTTCTATCATCTCCCGTCATGGCTGAAGTGCTGGCTGACAGCTAGTGTTGTGCCTTTATTTAAGAAAGGCTGTAAATAAATTCCTAGGAACTATAGACCTGTGAACATGACATTAGTGGTGGGTAGGTTGTTGCAGGGGATTCTGAAAGATAGGATTTACATGCAGTTGGAGAGGTGAGGACTTATTCAGGATAGTCAGCATAGCTCCGTGCATGAGAAATTGTGCCTCACATACTTGAGTTTCTTTGAGGGCATAACCAGAAAGATTGCGGGCAGAGTGGTGGATCTTGTCTGTATGGACTTTAGTACAAGCCTTTGACAAGGTTCTGCACAGCAGATGAATGAGTAAAGTAAGGTCACATGGGATTCAGGGAGAGCTTGCCAGTTGTATTCAAAATTGGCTTGACGGTAGGAAACAGAGGGTGTTGACTGAGGGTTGTTTTTCAGACCAGAGGTCTGTGACCAACCGTGTTCCACGTGATCAGTGGTGAGTCCACTTTTGTTTGTCACTTATATAAACAATTTGGGTGAAAATTTAGAAGGCATGGTTAGTAAGTTGGCAGATGACACCAAAATTAGTGTCAACAGTGAAGAAAGTTATCTCAGATTAAAAAGAATTTTTGATCAATTGAGTCAATGGGCTTAGGAATGGCAGATAGTTTAGTTTGGATAAATGAGAGGTATTGCATTTTGGCAAAATGAACAAGGGCAGGACTGACACAGGTTAATGGTAGGATCTTGGGTGTGCTGTAGGACAGCGAGACCTATGGGTTCAGGTACATAGTTCTTTGAAAGTTGCATCACAGGTAGAAGGGTTGTTAAGGCATTTAGCATGCTTGCCTTCATTGCTAGACCATTGAATATAGGAGTCAAGACATAATGTTGGGGTTGTACAGGAAGTTGGTGAGGCCACTTTTGGAATACTGCATATGGTTCTGGTCACGCTGATACAGAAAAGATATTAAATTGGACAGGGTTCAGAAAAGGTATACCAGGATGTTGCCAAGACTGGGGAGTTTGACTTATAATAGACTGGGACTTTTTCACTGGAGAGTAGGAGGTTGAGTGGTGACCTTATAGAGGTTTATACAATCATGCGGGACATTGAAAAGATTAACAGCAAAGGTCTTTCCCCCCGAATGGTTCAATTCAAAGGTAGGTGGCATATTTTTAAGGTGAGAGGAGAAAGATTGAAAATGGGGATATTTATCCACACAGAGAAAGTGGTTTGTATGTGGAATGAACTGCCAGAGGAAGTAGTAGATGCAGACACAGTTACAACATTTAAAAGACATTTGGATACATACATGAATAGGAAAGGTTTAGAGGGATATGGGCCAAGAATTGGCAAGAGGGACTAGTTTAGTTTTGGGAAACTTGGTTGGCATGGATGAGTTGAACCAAAGGGTCTGTTTTCATGCTATATGACTCTTTAATTAGAACACTCTGAAAGCAGCTGCAAAATATGTTACTTCAACAGTTACGATACATTGGGAAATTAGTAGGTCCTTTTCTGATAAAACTGCCAAAAGATTGGTATTGATATCCAAGGCTCCTCCAACAGCACTTTCCAAACCAATGACTTGTACCAACGAGAGGGACAAGGGCAGCACCACCTCCAAGTTTCACCTCGGACCCACATACAATCCTCATTTAGATTTATACCATTCCTTCGCTGTCACTGGATTAAAATCCTGGTAGACCTTCCTTAGAAGCACTGTGGGTGTACTGCAGCTGTTACCGGCAGCTGTTCATTTCCACCTTCTTGAGAGCAATGGGGATAGTTATAGGAGAGAAGGCGGCCACTTGATTCACATCTGTGCTGGCTCTTTGCAAATAACAACACAGTCGGTCTTACTGTTGCCCTGATGACTGATCAATATCTTTACCAACTCGGTTCTGCTTGATAATAATTTTCTCATTTTGGGATTTCAGAGTCCATATTCCTACAATACAATAAGTCAGAACTGATCTCATTGGCAGAAGGTTTGAGAAGCACAGCACACAATTTAAAGCAAATAGCAAAATAATTAAATATTTTACACAGCTAATTGCCAGGATTTGGATTACCTAAGAACATAATTGAGGCAGAACCAATGTGATGTTTCAAACAGAATTGGATATTAGCAACAGAAAGAAGAATAAGGGAGTGCGAAAGTAGGATTGGCTGCATTGTTGTTTGCAAACAACGAACACAAACACAAGTTGAGTGATCTTCTCCACTGCTATAACTATGACTCTACTACAGACTATATTTTTCCATTAGTTATCTTTACCTGGTTTCTAAAATTCTTTCACTTCTCTTACTTACTACTCTTTATATAATATTATAAGCCTGTTATTTCAATCCAATACTGTGCTTAATTATTTACTTCTCCAATGATGGATCACATTGTAAAGTATGTATTTAAATGTTTGCATCATTTCCATGACCATACCTAGCAATGTACCACTGCCAACTTCCCATCCCATGATCCCAACATAATCAGCTTCAAGTTTAAATCCTCTAGTTTTGGACTTATGTCATAACTCTTAATGGGAAATTGTCATTCTGCCCTGGAAGATTCCTCAGTATCAGGTTAATAATTAATCATGTCTAATTACACAAGACAAAAATTGTTCCTGGAAGTGGCACACCTCTTCCCTGACTGGTTTCACAATTCATGGCCAGATTCTCCACTGGTCGGACAATCATTGGAGCAGTGAAGTTTCGAATTGCATCTTAGGACCCTGCAGAATCCTAGACTGAACTGACCCAATGGGATTTAACTGGGAAAGAGAGAATTCTGATGAGTAATTCCTCTGCATTCAGAACTCTGAGGTAACCCTCTAATGTTAGATAATTTGGAAAGTTCAGCTTTTGTTGCGTCGACGGCTCCTGAAGGTTGGGACACAATTAAAACCTATTCTACATAAGCTGATCCCCACAACTTACCACATCTATCCACTATCGTACCACCTCCAACTTCTTGCACCCTGTAAGAATAAATCCCACCCTCCTAAATCAGACCTTCCCAACCCAACATGATCCCACATTGCCCTCCCTATTCCAAGTTACCTTAGTCGCCCAAACACCAATTGTTACCCTAAACCCACAATCACCTTACATGCTAATTCTTTTATTGAATAGAGATTTATATATATTTTCATACTTCTTTTGGAGTTTCATTTTAAACTAGAGGTATATAGATTTTGACTGTGTACGAATGAGTTTACTGACTAACTTGATGAATTTTTCTGCAGCATTCTTTTTTTTAAAAAATCCAGTAAGACAGAAAAACTTCCTAACATGATAATGGAAATATTTTTGTATTGAGTGTTTTCGGACTATACAGAATAAACATTGAGGAGCCTTAGCTTGCTTTCTGTTTAGAGGAATCATTTTGTTTTTAGGAGACGATTCCATAATTTGGAAAGCTTTGGTTTTTTCAGTTATGGCCCTGGCAGAAGTCAGATGTGTGAAAGTTTCTTGTAAAGAAAGGAGATCATTTAGAACTGTGAGGAAATAGATTTCCTGTGTAAGGATTTTAGCTTGTAAGTTCCACACTATAACGTTTGTGGATTATATGCTGAGGGCATACATCCTGCAGCCCAATGTAAATTGAGGACAGGCCCACTTCGTTCAGTTTGGCCGTTTAATTTTGCAGGATTATTATTACAAGGCAGGATTCATTGTTGTTTCCACGAGGAAGACCCATGGCAGGGTTCCAGCCAATCTGAAGCCAGCAGTTCTGCACCATGCTAGTATCTGTGGCCACAGCTGGTATTGCAGGCTCACAAACCACACACCAGGATATTAACCAATAGGTTTATTTGAAAACACAATCCTTCGGAGTCTTGCTCCTTCAGCTGAAAGCTTGTTTTCAAATAAACCTGTTGGATATATAACCTGGTGGTGTGATTTCTGACCTTGTCCACCCCAATCCAGCATTGGTAGCCATGATATGGAAAATCGACACCACCAACTATTGGTATTACACATTAATTTGAAGTAATCTCCATCTGCCATTCCTCAGCACAGTCAACTTGATCAAGGTCCCATTGTACTGAGAAAGCCTTCTACACTGTCCACTACACGAATTTTGATGTCATCAGCAAACTTACTAACCATTCCTCCTATATTCACATCAAATCCTTTATATAAATGACAAAAGGCCATGAAGCTAGCACTGATCCTTGTGGCACACCGCTGGTCACAGTCCAAAAACCAACCTTCCACCACCCTCCTTTGCCTACCTTCAAGCTAATTTTGAATCCAAACGGCTAGCTCTTTCTGGATGTGATCTAACCTTGCTAACCAGTCTACCACGAGGAACCTTGTCAAACGCCTTGCTCAAGTCCATATTGACAATGCCCAACATTCTGCCTTCAATCTTCTTTGTCACCTCTTCAAAAAACTCGAATGAGTTAGTGAGACACTTTCCTACGCCCAAAGCCATGTTGACAATCCCAATCAGCCGTTTGCCTTTCCAAATATACGTAAATCCCATCCCTCGGAATCCCCTCCAACAATTTACCTGCCACTGAAGTCAGGCTCACTAGTTTACAGCTCCCCAACTTTTCCTTATCACCTTTCTTACATAATGGCGCCACATTAGCCATGCTCCAGTCATACAAATATCTCAGCAAGATGCCCAATCATTTCCCTAGCTTCCCTCAAAGTTCTAGGACACACAGTATCAGGTCCAGGGGTTTTATCCACCTTTATGCATTTTAAGGCGTCCAGCACCACCACCTGTTAATATGGATGTTTTTCAAGGTATTGCTATTTATTTTTCTAAGTTCTCTAACTTACATATCCTTTATTCACAGTAAATATGGACAAAATACTCATTTAGTTTCTTACCCATTGTCTACATTTCCACACAGACTGCCTTGTTGACCTTTAAGAGTCCTATTCTTTCCCTGGTTACTGTTTTCCATTAATGTATTTGTAGAATTTCTTTGGATTCTCCTTAACCCAATTTACAAAAACTCTCCAACTCTCTCTTTTTGCTGTCCCGACTTCCCTCAAGTTTACTATTTCCCTCGAGTATACTTTCTTCGTAGCTTTCCCGTGCAAGGGTTGAAACATGGCTTCAGAGAGTTGCAATTGGAGTACAGAATATATAAAATAGAATAACCTGGAGGAAAGAAAATCAATAAAAAAAACTTGCCTCCTGTTTCCTTTTTAAGCTTTCCTCCTCTCACCTTAAACCTATTGTCTCTAATGTTTGGAACTTCCACCGTATCTCAATCAGACAACTGCAAATCTGGGTACACACAATAATTCTCAGCATCAGACTAAACCACAAGTGTTGTTTTAAACATACTGAAATATGCTCAATTACGTTTCTGCCAGAGGCATCCCTCATTGTTGCCACAAGGAAAGGCACTTGTCACACACGTCTGTTACAGCCAACTTGGAATGGGGCAGCCAAAGATGCTGGCAGAGAATGAAATAACTATGACTACTATCATGAGGTCAGACAGGCTGTTTTGCATGATCATCTGCTTATGTTATCGAACAAGCCGGACATCAATTTGAATAGAATCACTTTCTATTAAAGGTGATGCCAGGATTAATTCTGTACTGCAGCAAAAGTGTGAATACATGACAGTGTAGAAACACGATCTCATGGAAGAAACCAATTGAAACTGTGTCAGGTCTTTGAGAGGATCAATGCATTGCTGAAACTTAAATTTTAAATTTAAAATAATTATTTAATGTAAAACTTTCATCTCTTATCAGACAATTGTTAGATATTCTGATCAGAAGACTTAGTAAAACTACGACAGACAAGCTTGAGTTATAACACTCCACAACATTAGTAAAATTATCTTGACATGGCATAGTTAGGAACATAATTCTTCCAGAAAAGTTATCAAACACAGGTACCAATGAAAGGTGATTGTGCATCAGCCATGATAAAACCTCATCAATTCACAGGGTCAATTCAGCATGCATTAAAATCAGAAAGTCAGGAGACACAAGGAACAGCAGGGAGCTCAGTTTTCAAATCTAAACAAATGATTGCTTTGACTTAAACATTAACAAAATGCTTCCCCACTATTACTGTTGCATGATGTGATTACAGTTTTCATGCTTGGTTTTTATACATTCTTTGCAACTAGGTCTTTTCAACTCTGTATACAGATCTGTATAACAATAAACAATCATAAGCAGGGTAGTAAAATCTACATAAACTATGCAAATTAGTTAGTTCCAACTTGTGATGGGCCAGGTTTCCACTATTTGAATTAGTACACGGAACAGCAAGTATGTTAAAGTACACAAAGTTTTGAAGAACGTTTGATTAAAAACTGACAAGTAATATGACCAGTGTGTATACATAATTTTAACTCAGTAGTGTCTTTTGAAGGTAAAAGCAAAGGTAAAGTTATATTGGAAAATGCCATTTAAAAACAAAATTCAAATGGAATTTGTTTTACAAAACGTGTAAAAGCAAAACAAAATTATTTCAGCACTCAAATTAGTGATCAGCTAAATACATGAATTTTGGTTTTGCCCATTGTCTTTTTTCTGTGATTGCTTATTTCACAATGGTTTTAATACAATTACATACATACATAAAAATCCACTGGCCAGTTCTGTACATGAACAAGGCACAATCTGTGCATATCTAGTATGGTGCTCCAATATTAGTAGATATTTGGATATCAGAATATAATTTCTTACCTAGATAGGTGAAGGATATTTTTTATTGGGGAAGAGGAGGAAAATTGCAAACAAATAGTTAAAAAGAGTAGTAACCCAGCTTCACTGACAAACTAATTGAAAAAAAAACTACACCATCACTGATGGCACAGACAGGACAAGCTGCACAATGAAGACAAGTGTTCTATCAAGAATGCTGCAAGGTCATAATGCAGCACTAATTGAAGTCAATAATTTATCCATTCTCAGAAGTACAATATGGTCAGTCAGATGACTTCTGTTGAAAATATGAAGAGATCTTGCGTGTAGAAGCTTGAGTCTAATGAACAAAAACAAAGTTTATTGTGACAAACTTTTCCAAACTGAAGTATAATTTTTGGGGGGTAATAGTTTGTACATGGAAGTAAAATTAATCACCATGTCTTGCTTTTAGGTCATTAGTTTAAATGGAGCATGCCAACATTAGCCAATTGATTTGACTGAGGCAAAGCAAACAAGGGTTTCTAATGGTTAGCAGTTCATGTCCAGATGCAAGAAAACCTATAGAACAGTGCGGTTTGGGCAGACAGAAGTGATTTTCCATTAATGAAATTACTGTGACATTCAACAGGCACCCACACAAATCAACATCCTGGAGGTTATTAAGGAACAGAATTGTACCAACATATAATAGTGACGACAAGAACAGGTTAGTGACTGGAAATTCTGTGTTGTATAACCTCCTGACTCCTTTCCACCATTTGAAAGGCACAAGTTACCAGTGTGATGGAATGCTCTCCAATTGCCTAGATGGATGAAGCTGCAACAACACTTAATAAGGTTAACACCATTTAGGGCAAAGCTTAATTTGCACACCATCCGATTAAATCACAGAATTGTTGTAGCGCAGAACACCATTCGGCCCATCACATCTGCATTAGCACTCTGAATGAGCGATTCATTTAATTCCGATCTTTTGCCTTGCTTGAATGTTATTATTTGTAAGGGAACAGTCTAATTCCCTTGTGAAAAAGTGTCAACTGAACTGGTCTTCTACAAATACTCTGGTATTGCAACCCAGATCTTAGTCACGCTTTTTGTGAAACTTCTCATATTGGTTTTGCATAATAATTTATTCCTTCCACCACTGCATGGTGGCAGCAGCGTGTGCCACCTGCAAGTTGCAAATGCAGTTCATTCAGGTTCTTTCCAAATCCATAATAACAACCAGAAGAACAAGGAAGCACCATCACCTGCAAGTTGCCTTCCAAGATTCAGAAAGTCAGAGTTAGAAACAGATCAATATTCCTTCAACATAGTCAAAACCCAGCAGCATCCACCCCAACACAGAATTTCAGGGGAGGTGGCTCACTACCATCTTTTCAAAAGTCAATTAGTAATGGGTGATAAATGTCACTCTTGCCAGTGACACCATTACATGGACAAATAAGAAAAAGTAACTGACTTGGGGAACTCTGCTTTAAAAATATGGAGGAGAAAAAGGCTGTTCATACACAGGTGAAATTAGATATAATTGACCAGCTGTTGAATAATATGAATTACACATCAGAGTAATGTGCTCTATAATTTTTTACTATTAAAAATTGAGGGACAGGAAGTGCAATAGTGAAAGATGTTTGAACTAATTCTGAGTGACTCGGCAAGTTTTTACCTCTGAGATCTTATTTCGGATTCTTAAACGTGCAGACAGCATTTGGAAAAGAGCATTCCTATTGGCTGCGAATTATGAATAAACAAAAGGAAGAAACCCCTCATGCAGGATTACCACATTAAGAGAGTTTCAGATAGCAAACTGGACAATGAAAATCTACTTCAAACAAAAACAACAGTACCTTCTGAAAGTTAACCAAAGCCTAAAACCAAATGAGAGCAATGGCAGCCTGCAACTTGAACGTGCCAGTGTTTTTTTGAAATTCACTCATGCAACGTCGCTTCGCTGGCTGGGCCAGCATTTATTGTTCATTCCTACTTACCCTTGAGAAGGTGGTGGTGAGCTGCCCCCTTGAACTGGTGCTGTAGGGAGACCCACAATGCTGCTAGGGAACGAATTTGACGATTTTCACCATGACACTGAAGGAAAGTCTGTATTTCCAGGCCAGGATGTCAAGCATCCTGGAGAGAAATATGTAGATAGTGCTATCCTTTTCCTTCTAAATGCAAGTGGTTGTGGGTTTGGAAGGTGTGTCTAAGGATTACAAGTACACATTGCTGTTACTGAGTATCAGTGCCAGAGTGGATGTTTATGGTGCTAATCAAGTGGGCTGCTTTGTCCTGGATGGTTGAGCTTCAAGTGTTACTAGAGTTGCATTCATCCAAACAAGCTAGAAACATTCCATCATACTCCTGACATGTACCTCGTTGATGATGGACTGGATTTGGGGAGTCAGGAGGTGAGTTACTCACCTCTGTTATTCCTAGCCTCTGACCTGCTCTTGTAGCCAGTGTTTATGTGGCAAGTCCAATTGAGTTTCTGGTCAGTTGTAACCCTAACAAACACTCCATTTCTGACCTGATGGTGGGAAGGTTATTGATGAAGCAGCTGAAAGTAATCAGTCTGAGGTCACAACTCCGAGGAACTCCTGCAGGGATGTCCTGGAGCGGAGATGACTGACCTCCAACAACCACAACCATCTTCCTTTGTGTCAGGTGTGACTTCAATCTGCAGAATCCCCATAACCCCTGATGCCTGTCAACTCCAGTTGTAGTGTAGCTCCTACAGTCAAATGCGGCCTTGACGTCAAGGGTTGTCACTCTCACCTCATCTCTGGAATTCAACTCTTACAGCCATGTGTGGGCCAAGGCTGCAATGAGGTCCGGAGCTGAGTTGCCCTCGCAGAACCCACACTGGGCATCACTGAGCAGGTTATTGCTGAGCAGGTGCTGCTTGATTAACATGGTTGATGATACCTTCCATCACTTTACTGATGATCAAGAGCTGACTAATGGGGCAGCAACTGGCCACACTAGATTTCTCCTGCTTTTTGTATACAGGACCTAATTAGGCAATTTTCCACATTGTTGGGTAGCTGCCTCACCCAGAGTACATTCTGCGTCCTTGCCACAGCTAGCTGGAGCACTGTGTACAGTTCTGGTCATCTCACCATAGGAAGGATGTGATTGCACTGGAGGGGTGCAGAAAATATTCACCAGGATGTTGCCTGGGATGGAGCAGTTTAGTTATGAGGAGAGGTTTGCTTTGGCACAGGTTGTTTTCTGTAGAGCAGAGAAAACTGAGGGGGATACACAAGTGAGGTGTATAAGATTGAGAGGGGCACTTGACAGGGTGAATAGAAAGTATTTGTTCCCGTTAGTTGAAAGGTCAATGAGATGGCACAATTTTCAGGTAAAAGGCAGGGGTTTAGAGGGGATTTGAGGCAATTTTGTTTTTAACGCAGTGTGCCGGGAATCTGGAAGGCACTGCCTGGAGGTAATTGGGGCAGGAAACCTCACAATCTTTAAGTAGTTCAAGGATGAGCACTCGAAATATAATAAAATTCAAGGATATGGGCCAAGTGCAAGAAAGTGGGATCAATGTAAATATGTTGGTGCAGACTTGAGAGGTCAAAGGGCCTCTTCTGTGCTGTATGACTTTGACTTGTGAAGTTTATTTCACAGAATTCCATCACATGGACCTATTAAAATCTAGCAGAGCACTGCAATAAATGACTTACCGGTGAGCCTGTTGTCCTCTCATCCCGTTTCTTTACTGGTGGACTCTGAGAGGATGCAGGACTGTTGGATGATCTCCCCATCCTAATGTTCATTTCAGTTTTCTGTTTGAACCCCAGATCTGTAAGCCAGTTTGACTTTTGAGGAGAACTGTTTTCTTTGTCGTGCATTTCAGGTTGCTGGCTGCACTGAAACTTGCAGACAGAAGTAGTAGGTGGATTGGGGAAAGGACTTGCCGGAGTTAAATTTTCCCCAGTGTTACATTCACAGCATTTCATCTCTGTATCTTCTACGCATTCATTCGGTGGGTTTTTCCTGCTGTACTCCTTTAAGCAGAAGATACCAACTTTGCATCTTTTAGAAACGGGGCTGATTCCTGAGACAATGCCATTGTCTTCATTCTTCCAATTGTTCATTACTGACCCATCACTGGTGTCCAATCTTCTTTTAACTTTCTTCTCTAGAATCTGGTTATTTACAGTGACGGAGACATTTTTCGATTGACATTGTTCAACTGGAACCAACACACCCCTGGGTGAAGTATCAGGGAGATCAGGGGAGGAGTTAGGAGTGCTTGGACTCTTGATGATCCACTTCTTGATCGACGTTTTCCTAGAGGCTGAATTTGGAGAAGTTGAACTTGTTTGATCCATCTGATGTGATCTACAGTTCTTGCCCAAGACCCTTTGAGCCGCAGAGGTGGGTGTGCTGGAAGACAAAGGCAAACCTCCAGAGACATTAGGGACACATGCAGCTTGCTGTGGTGACAGCAGCTTTGGACCTTCTATCACTGGAGATTTAGGAGGAGTATTGTGTGTTGGTTGACTGACAGCATCTGGTAAAAGCAAGATTTTAACATAGTGAGATTTAAAATTTGAAAATTAACATAGGAACTGTCACTGAAGTATGCTAATGTATGAACTTTACAGATACCTTTGTCATTTTATCAAAAAAATCCTGGAATGTACCTCTAAGTCCATAAGCACGATGTGTCCATAAATACTTATACAATCTTGTGCAAATTGTTGGCAAAACTCATCTCTGCTGGCACAACAATTCACAACATAATGAATCGCTGCAGTTCACGGAGTGTAGATACATCCACAGTCCTGTGGGAAGTTCCAGGATTTTGACCCCAGTGACAATGAAAGAACAATATTGTTAGGCAGGGATATTGAGTTTAGTTAAAGACTTTTTCTATGCATTTCCATATTCATATTTGCTGTTCAGCTTGGTAAGTTACAATAAAGTAGTCCCAACTGCATTTTGATCAATGCAGCATTTAAATGTTTCATTTCTGTTCAAATAACCACTTTCCTCTCCACCATGGCAAATGGTATCTAAACTACATTACAATCGAAACAATTAAGATACAAGCAACTATGGGGACTCAAAAACCTCATTCTCATCAATGATGGTGCCCAAAATTTTTAATTAAAGGAAAAAAAAATTGAGATAAAAACATACAAAAGTGGAAAAGTACACCAAATAAGACAGCACATGAAGGAGAAAGACAGGTTAAGTATTTTCAGAACAGTGCTACTGGTCACTGTTAAAAACATTAACCTAGTTTTCTATTTAATGTGCTGAATAGTCAGCAGTTTATGACAAACTGCATCCATTTTTTAGAAGTTTTGAAAACACTGGTTTTGCTTAGCATAGTTGCCCAAGACAACATCTACTCTCCTGTCAATGTTCTTTCATCACATTCAGGGTTGATGAGTTACATTTCAGTGGTTGTCCATATATACACATGAAAACATCTTAGGGGTTTCTGTGGACCAGACACCAAATGAGACCAGGCTAATGCATGACAGCAATATGTACACCATCTATAAGATGCATGACAACAACTGACCAAGGCATTTTAGGCAGCACTTTCAAACTTGCAACTTCTAGCATTTTGAAGAAGGGTAATAGATGCTCAAACTTGCAACTTCTAGCATTTTGAAGAAGGCTAATAGATGCTCAAACTTGCAACTTCTAGCATTTTGAAGAAGGGTAATAGATGCATGGGAACAGCATGACCTGCAAATCTCCTTCTAAACAATATCCCTGCCTAACAATATTGTTCTTTCATTGTCACTGGGGTCAAAATCCTGGAACTTGCCACAGGACTGTGGATGTATCTACACTCCGTGAACTGCAGCGATTCATTAAAGGCAGTTCACAACCACCTGCAAGGGCAGTTAGGAATGGGTAATTAATGGTGGTGTGGTCAATAACACTTACATCCTGTGAAAGAATAAATAAAAACAGTTCAGATCATGCTGCTACCATATGTAAGGCTACGTTCTCAAATTCCTTGCGTACCTCTTTTCTCACCTTTCTCAAAATGCTTCTTCTGGCACGCGGTTCCCACCAAATCGGATCTCGCTACATCCATTTTTCGAACAAGGCGCCATATTCGGACAGTATTGTCATCAGAACAAGTGGCAATCTAAAAGGAGGCAGAGAAATACAGTTACTACTCCAGAATGCTTGAAGCTTTTTGATGCATAAATGTACAGGAGAGGCTTTGAGTAGAAAGTGCTTTTACTTTTGCACCAAAGAACAGGCCTTCACAATTAATCATTTTAGCTATTACAATGGAAACCTTTTTCAGTTTTGGGGTATTCTTAAATCCTAACAAAACCCATGACTGATAAAGCCAAAATCATACAAGATAATTATGTTTCCATAAATACCAAATTAAAGACGCACCAATAAAACCAACCATTTCCAGGCAAGATTCAAATACTCTTCAAAGTATACTCATGCACAACATATTAAGGTACTAATTTTGGTATGGTTAACAATTAGCTGATCAAATACTTTTGGTGAAATTTAGCAGAATCACTTAACTTCTATACTATCCCTAACTAGCTCAAAATGTGAGCTGAACAATTTACAATTCTGTGTAACTGTGAAGTCAATTCCAACAAATAATAGGACTAGTGTGAAAAGTAATGTTACATACTTAACAAGTGAAAAGGTTGCAAATTTTCAAAACATTAATTATGTTGATGATTTTACTCAAAATAGTTGACACAGATCCTTAAATTTAGCAAAGTTTCAAAGAGTCATACACCTCAGAAATAAACCCTTTCATCCAACTTGTCCATGCTGACCAGATTTCGCAAACTAAACTAGTTCCATTTATCTGTGTTTGGCCCATATATTAACATCAATAACATACTTCCCCCTATAATCTGGAACAATCAAATAGCATTTAAAAAGCGAAATGTCCAGTGACTTCCCCTTTAAATAGGAACAAATCACCAGCATACAAACTGACCTTGGAGAAGTCTGAAGGGCACCAAGCCACACAGGTCACCTCCTGACTGTGTCCCTGGAGCACTGTTGGAGGATGTAGAGGGTCAGAGACCTGAAATAATGAGAACTAGAATTAAACTGATTTGCAATAAGGCTAGATAATTCAATAAGCCAAACATCATTTGTTGTATTATTGTTGAGTTTGATTAGGTCTCATTGATGTAATCGTAAACCCCAGAGATCAAGTCAGACACTTCTAAGTGGTACAATTTCTAATGACGGTATTGCAGTTCAGACTCAAATTACTATTATGAAGTTGTCTTGAGTAGTTTTAACTGTGACTCAAAATGCTACAGCATAACAAAACTTTCACATCAGTTTATATTGGAATGCTGCCAAACAGACTCCAGCACGGTTTAGGAACATGGACCATATTATTGTGCCAGGTAATGCAATAAGTTTTAGTGAGGAGACAACAGAATTTGGCAATTGTCAGTTCAAACTTCCTTCCATTTGGCCAGTCTGACTCAGGCAGTTTCACACAATTACAAAATGAAGGATAAGTGACAATAGATCATGAAATTATTCATCAACACAGGAGATTACAAAAGTGTTTGCAGTTGATCTGTTGTAGAGAAAAAGGTTTCCTGCTACACCAATCTAATCTGGAACTGTACAATTCACTGAAAGATCTTGCAACAAGTTCTGCAGTTGCTCCATCTCTCTTCCCTTTCCTGTGGTGACTGCAATAAAGAATTTCATTAAAACTTCAATGTGATGAAAAACAATTCCGAAGGGCATTACAACCAAGCCAAATTCTGTTTTCATCTATTGCACCTGGGATAACTTTCCCAAAGTAATTGGGTAGCATACAGGAGCAGCAATTCCAACTAATAGTTCTCTGTCTTAACACCAGAACCTGAGGCTGCCACAATTAGGATCAGCTAACATTGCACAGTAAAGTGATCATAACCGTGTGCCTCCTGGTTCATTACATTCAGCATTTCACTTCCAAATATGTGTTCAGAAGGTACCTGATGGTTCTGGCTATGTACTGGTTAAACTCTCGCATAGAATAGCAGCTATCACTTCAAAATGGAATTGCATTACCCAAGACGATAATTGGTGTTATGCTTTGAGGCACTGAGAGAAGACCGTTGAGCATGAAGTCAGTGTCAATTTAATAGACCTAAAACAGTGAAGCTTGAGCTGCAGGAAATCATCACACCACATAAACCTCTTTTCCCTTTTGTATTCTTTTAATGAAACAATCACAGGAAGATTCTCATTCTCCTACAATAGTTTTGCAGGTTTTCAGTATCCTGATGAGTCACCCTTAAACTCGGTTGAAACCAATGTGACAGTTAATATATTGGCTGCTGCAATGAACTCAAACAGGAAAAACCCACCAGGCTGAGTGAGTACTGGGTACAAAATATTTTAACCAAATACTTGAGCAAAATCCTTAATTTGAGCCTAGGCTTTACTAGAATTTGACAAAGTACTAACACAAACACTGAAACCAAACAAAATGTTGATCCTGAATTAAATACAATATCTAAGGATCATGGCAGAGCCTGTTACAAACCAAAGTCTAGAAAAGATCACTATCATTGCTCTCCATTTGAAAGAAACAATTGATTATGTATAGTTTTTGAGTATACTCACTCTACAAGATGGTAAGGGGATTTACTAAATATTAAATTCTAGTCAATTAACTGACCCCTGTGGAAGAATAAAGGAAAAATAACTGTTAGTCGAGCACCACTTCTAGTGATATCAACAAAGATGCCTATGAAGTCAGTACAGGTAGTGGCTCACTATGCTGTCTGCCCCTGTGAAATTGACATAATTTCATCCAATGAATCTGGTTACACCTAACATTGTAATAATTGTCCCAATTCAGCCACCCGAACTGGAGGTGTGTCCAGTTCTGGACACCCCACTATAGAAGGATGTAAAGGCATTGGACATAGTACAGAAAATATAATGATTCTTGGGATGGAGACTTCAGTTGTGAGGGTAAATTTGGAGAAGTGGGATTTTTTTCTTCGAAAAGGAGATGGAGGCCTGATTTTGTAAGGGTTTTCAAATTCATAAGGGGGTCTGGACAGAGTAAATAGGGAGAAACTGTTCCTGTTTTCAGTAAGGTCAAAAATAAGAGTTAGAAAAAAAATATAAAATTATTTGCAAAAGTGTCAAAGATAAAACGGGGAAGAGATAAAAACATTTACACAGTGAATAGATAGAATCTGCAATGCAGAGTCTGCGAGCATGTTGAAGGCAGTTTCAATCGTGGCTTTCAAAAGAAAATTAAAACGATTTAAAGAGAAATGATTTAAGGGCTCAGAAGGAAAGCACAGAAGAACAGTGCCAGTCAAGATGTTCTTGCAGAGATCCAACTACAGTGGCCTCATTCTATGCAAATTAAAAGAATGTCCCCAGCTAACAGTCCTGAGCTATGTAGTTGACTATCTGATTACAGTACTTCCAAAGTCGTAGCAGAAATGCTATAATGCACCACAGCATTCATTGGCTTATGAGTGTGAGGGGGCAAGCAAACAAGATTCCCACATCTAATCAGGATTCATGAGTTCCTGCCGAAAATGAAGTATTCTTTGCAGATTGAAGAGTGTTGCTTTATCAAGTGTTGCACCTATTTCCACTTCCAACTGCACAGCCACTTACCTTCCATATATAGGCATTATGGTCAGTGGACCCACTAAGGAGGAATTGATCATCCAGACTGAGATTGGCCTTAATATAGAAAGTGGAGTTCTGGTGACCACTGAAGGTTGCCACTATATAAAACATAAGAACAAATCAATAAAAGGAGAACAAAGAAATTTCACAAGTGTGATTTAACATCAGATTTTAGGTCTTAACTTATTGGAAATTTTGAAAACATGCAAAATAGGTCATAAAAGTGAAGGATAATTGTCCTTATTTCTGTACATTCCCCATGAGTTTGCATTCTCCCTCAATGGTGCAAAGTCTTTAATCGTTGTCTTGTCTGTGATCCTGAACTTCCTAAATGGAGTCAGATTATACTTTAGAGGAAAGTATAATACAAACTCATTGAACTGTGCCTCTACTTCCTCACATTGTTATGTCTAATTTCACACAGGACAGTCAAGGCAAATCAAGATTTTCTTTGGGAATGCAGCTAACAAAATGATGTCATTTACTATGGCGAGAACCTTGAAAATGTGAACATTGTCAGCAAGTGATATGGAACAAAACTTCGACTTGTTCCCTCAGCCAGCTGATATCAGACACAGGGAAACTTCAGGAAAAGTCAAAAAGGACACAGCCTGTAAACTTTGCCTCAGGTACAACTAACTCTTTTGCTCACTGATCAAGAACTTACTGTGTCCAATTTTGGGCCCCACACCTCAGGAAGGACATACTGGCACTGGAGCATATCCAGCGGAGATTCACACAGATGATCCCTGGAATGCTAGGTTTAATGTACGATGAATGGCTAAGAATCCTGGGATTGTATTCATTAGAGTTTAGAAGGTTGAGGGGAGATTTAATAGAAACTTACAAGATAATGTATGGCTTAGAAAGGGTGGGCGCTGGGAAGTTGTTTCCGTTAGGTGGGGAGACTAGAATTAGAGGGGTTCAATTTAAAACAGAAATGAGGAGACATTTCTTCAGCCAGAGAGTGGTGGGCCTGTAGAATTCATTGCCATGGAGCGCAGTGGAGGCCAGGACGTTAAATGTCTTCAAGGCAGAGATCGATAAATTCTTGATCTCACAAGGAATCAAGGGCTATGGGAAGAGTGCAGCAAAGTGGAGTCGAAATGCCCATCAGCCATGATTAAATGGCGGAGTGGACTCGACGGGCCGAATGGCCTTACTTCCACCCGTGTCTTCTGGTCTAACTTAAGATCACAAGACAAACACAAAATGCTCTACACAAACTGGTTATTGTGTGACTATATTAATACTTTATGTGGGGCTTTGTTGTACATAAACTGCTCCATTTCTTTAATTTATTTGTAATTTCTAATGTAATTTGCATTTTTAGATTGATGAGATCACAAAATGGATTACACAAATTAAATGCTTTTTTAAAATTCACGTTGTAATTTACACTTTGGTGTGCAGTTTGACTTTGCATGAATCTCAGAATTGTGGTGGAAATCTGAGCTCATGCTAGGTGTGCATGAGAGGGACACCTGTTGAAGGAACATCTCAATGTGCCTGTACTCCAGTGTCAGCTTGGACTAGGTTTCCATTAAATTCTTTGCACCAACACTAACTGAAGTTTAAATAGAGCCTATTTGTTAGTTTGAAGCAAGTCACTCATTTGAAGAATGTTTCAGTAAGGTCTACAAGGGGGGTGTGTGGACATAATAAAATTATAAATAGCATCTACATACGATCTTTTGATATGAGAAGTGCTAAAATACTTTGCATTTTTACTTTATAAAGTGCAGCCAAGTTGGAAACAAACAGTTGCAGATACACACTTTCTGCAACAATAATCTAGATCATAATTTTAAAGAAAAATAAAATTACGAAGGGACAAGAAACATTACAGAGTCTTAAGTAAAGTAAGTCTAAAAGCTCCTCTTCACCCTCTCACCACAAGTGCATTGGACAATTGCTCACTTACCTGGTACAGTCTTTAGGCCAGTCACATTAAACATATAAATATTATCATCGGTGCAGTTTGCAAAAAGATTGGAGCCTTTTGAATCCAAGACAACATTGGAGTACCCTAAAATGTGAAGAGATTGAAGTTCCCTAATTATTTTAGGAAATTCTTTTAGGAAAAAGAAGGGTCACTGGACCCGAGACGTTAACTCTGTTTTTCCAACTACAGTTAAGGTCCTTTATATTTTCACGTTCAGACCGTCACATGGCAGATTTTACATTCAGTGTTTCATGACATAAAGTACTTTAGTATTTTACTTCTACAGGACTTGCTTCCTGCCACTGCTATTTGAATGATGGCAGCTGAGAGTACAGTCATACAGCACGGAAACATACCCTTCGGTCCAACTAGTCCATGTCGAAGGTAATACTAGACTAAACATGTTCTACCTGCGTGATCATGGCCCATATCCCTCCAAACCTTTCCTATTCATATATCTTTTAAATGTAAATATACCCGAATCAACCACTTCATCAGGAATGAGCCTCTATGCAAACAAAAAATTGCCTCATGTCTTTTTAAATCTCTCCTCTCGCCTTAAAAATACGCCCCTTTATCTTGAAATCCCCCATTCTAGGGAAAAGACAACTACCATAAACTCCATCTGCATCTCTCATTATCTTATAAACTTCTATCAGGTCGCCTTTCAACCTCCAATGCTCCAGTGAAAACAGTGCCAGCTATCCAGCCTTTCCTTATAACTCAAATCTTCCATACCCAGCAACATCCTGATAAATCTCTTCTGAACCCGCTCCAGCTGGATAATATCCTTCTGATAACTGGGCAACCAGAAGTGGACACAGTTTCAAAACAGGCCTCACCAATGTTCTGTACGTCGTCAATATAATGTCACAACTCCTATTCTCAAAAGGACTGAGCAATCAAGGCAAGCATACCAAATGCCTTTTTAAACCATCCTGCCTATATGTGATGCGAACTTTAAAAAAATTATGTACTTGCACCCCTAGGTCCCTTTGTTCTACAACACTGCCCAAGGCCCTACCATTAACTGTACAAGCCCTCTTCTTGTTTGTTGTGTCAAAATACTTCACACTTATCCAGGCTGAACTCCATCTACCATTTTTTCAGCCCACTGACACCTCTGATCAACATCCCTTTGTATTCTTCGAAAACTTTCTTCACTGTCTACAATGACACCAAAATTGGTGGCAACTGCAAATTTACTAACCATTGTTTCCATGTTCTCATCCAAAGCATTTCTATACATGACGAACAAAAGAGGACCCAAAACTGATCGCCATGGAACACGGCTGGTCTCAGGCCTCCAGTCCATAAAGCAACCCTCCACCTCTGACTCTGCTGTTAAGCCAATTAAGTATCCAGTTGGCAACTCAACCCGAATCCCACGTGAGCTAACTTTACTAATTAGTCTACCATGCGGAACCTTGTCAAAAGGTTTTATTAATTTCCAAATAAACAAATGTCTACAGCTCTGAAATCATCAACCTTTTGGGTAACTTCTTCAAAAAACTCAATAAAGTTTGAGAGACATGATTTTCCTCACACAAAACCATGCTGACTAATAAATGGGCGCTTTCTAACAATGCCCTAATAAATTTTTGCCTCTCCACATGTCCATAAATCCTACCTTTTATAATCACATCCAACAATTTACCCACAACCAAAGTCAGACTCAGGTCTATAGTTCCCCAATTTGTTCTTACAACCTTCCTGAACAAAGGTACAACATTAGCCACCCTCTGGTCAGACGCCTCAACTATAGTTACAAATGTTGCAAATATTTCTGCAAGGGGTCTCAATTTCGGCTCTTACATCCGACAATGTTATGGGATTCATTAGATCAGGTAATGGAGATTTATCCATCTTTATATTCTCTAAAACTTACCAAACTTCCTCTTCTGTAATGTGAACTGTTTTTAAAACAAAATTTAATTCTCTGCATTCTCTCAACTCAATTTCTTTCTCCACAATAATAACTGACATGAAATTTTCATTTAGCATCTCTCCCATCTCCTGGAGTTCAACACAAAGAAGACCTTCTTGATCTTTAAGAGGCCCAACCCTCTCTCCAGTTGCCCTCTTGCTCTTGATGTACGTGTAGGATCTCTCTGGATTATCCTTAATCTTATCTGCCAATGCTATCTCATACCCCTGTTTTCCTTTCTGATTTCTCTCAAGAATGCCCCTACACGCTTTATATTGATTAAGACATTCAATTGAACTCAGTTGTCTATATCTAAAAAAAATTCTTTTATTCCTGAGTACAACCTCAATATCATTATTCATCCATTATTCCTTAATCTTACCAGCCATACCCTTTACTCTAACACGAACAGAACACTTCTGAACTCTTATCACCACTTTATTGAAAGCCTCCCACTTGTCAGACATCCTTATACATGCAAACCTACTCCAATCAACATTTGAAAGTTTGTGTCTCATACCATTTGAAATTTGCCTTACTCCAAATAAAACTAACTTTTATGGAAGGCTTATCCTATTTCATAACCATTTTGAAACTAACAGAATTACAATCACTGGACCCAAAGTGTTTCCCCACCTTTTACTCCAGTCACCTGCCCTGCTTTATTGCCCAAAAGAAAGTCTAGTTTTGCTCCTTCTTGCGTAGCAGGATCAACAAATTGAGAAAGAGAATTTTCTAGAGCACATTTGACAAAATTCTCCTCCATCCAAACCTTTAACACTATGGTAGTCTCAGTCAAATGTTTGTGAAGTTAACACCTATTATTACAGCTTTATTGTGTTTACATATATTGGAGATCTCCCGATACATATTTGTTTCTCTATTTTTTTTCTTACTGTCAGGGAGCCTATAGTACCATCCCATCAAAGTCATCTTTCCCTTCTAATTTGTAATTTCTACCCAGTACATTTTCACTGCAGGATTTTTCAGAACTATCTTCCCTAGTTATAGCAGTAAAGTATTCCTTAATCAAAAAACACCCCACCCCCGCCGACAACTCCCAACCCTTTCTTGCCTACTTTTTTTAAAATCTTTCCTGGAGCATCTAAAACTGGGAACATGGAGCTTCCAGTTTTGTCCATGTCTCAACCAAGTTTCAGTAATAGCTATGATGTCTCAATCCCATGTTCTTGAACATGCAGAGTTCAACAGCCTTATCTCTAAAGACCCCTTGAATTGAAATAAATGCTATTTAGTTCTTCAGAGTTACTACGCTCTCTGACTCTCTTGTCTAATTGATGTGTTCTCCTCACATTCAGAAGCTTCCTGATCAATCCTTTTGTTAACACTGCTACTTGAATTCCTCTATCAGTATAAAGTCTCCCTGCTAAGATATTGGTCCTTATCCAGTTTTGGTTGGGCCCATCTTTTTTGAACAGGTCCTTTCTATCCCAAAAGACATTCAAATTGCTGAAAAAAGCCTGAATCCCTGAACAACCTACCAGCTCTTCAGGCATTGATTTACCACCTTTAACCTTTTGTTCTTGCTCTTGTTTGAATTTGGCACTGGGAGTAAACCAGACATTATGGCTTTTAAGGTTTTATTTTTTAAATCTTCTACCTAACCTCTTAACTTTACTCTCTACTGCTTTAATCTTTTACCTAAAAAAAAATCATTCCTACCAATTTGTACAATAATTCCTGGCCCCTCAATCTCACTTTTAACAATACGCTTGAAACATTTAGAAACATCCTTAATCCAAGCACTGGGAAAACAAAAAACCATTCTACATTTATGCTCACTGCCACAGTATCGCCTGTCTGTGCCCCAAATAGGAGAGTCCCCCCATAACAATAATTCTATTAAATCTTGCCAAGCACTGCCTAACATAAGATTCATTCCAAGTGTTCACTAACTGACTGGCTCTTCCATTTTCCTTGGCAAGACCATTCCCTTCAACAGTTCCACAAACTGAAAATCTATTTGATAGAGGAAGATTTTTGAACTACCTTATAACGAAAACACACCTTATTTTAAAAAGAAACTTCGTTTTTTTCCCATCCAAGAAAAAGAAACCTTTGCAATGCAAACAAAAACCCTCTAAAACACAGACTTTAAAAAAATTTCTGAAGTAAGAATAAAAAAACTCAACCATTTACTGCAGACCTGAAAAAAAAGTGTTTTCAAACAGACTTTTTTAAAAAAAGTCACTTTTTTGCTTTTTTAAATGTTAATAAAACAAACTGGAACAAAATCTTATATTAGTAAATTATAATTGCTATAATAACTGTAAAACTGAGGGGGTAGAAAAGTATAATAAATCTTTAACTAAGCCTGCAATCCCAGGAGCAGCTGCATTTCCTTTGCTCCTTCAGGGGAATAAAAATGCATTCAATAATAGATTCACAACCATTCAATGAAACCTCATACTCCTCCCAAAGCTGCACTGACAGTAGTAAGATATATACCGAGTTTCCGTGCACTGCTTCCTGGATAAGGGAAGGACTGCACAGGCACAGGATCCTGGTGATGAATGGTGTAGTTCTTCCTCAAATCCCACATCTTGATGACCCTGGTAAGTAAATAACCCATTTTTACAGATATGACAGAGGTTGAATAAATGCTGTAAGTAAATGTTAGCCTTGGCTTACTGATAGTACCATTGTCCTAGTCAAGTCTTAATGCAGAAAACAAGCTTGTAATCTAGATTGATGTTTCACTGCAGTCCCAAAGGTGCTGCCCTTCAAATGAAACATTAAACCAATATCCATTCAGAGCTCCTGGTGCTACAGAAGTTGTACCCTGAAACATCACTTAGACATATATACTTTGTCAGAATGAGAATAGTGCAACAGTGGACTGTTCAGAAGGAATTAGAGGTCCTATTTTTGTTCCAAATTCCACTTACCCATCCACTGCCCCTGCAGAGATCAAAGTCTTTTCGTCTCTAAAAATCACTACCGTTACACTCTGCTGAAAATCCTGTGGAAAAATGATAGACAACTCAGCACACAGAGTAAACCTGATCCATTTTTAACAAGAGGCTCAGCCACTGAAGCAGTGGTAATTGGAGTACCAGAAAAGTAGAAAAGCAATCATACCACAGAAGGAGCAAGTCCTCGTCCAGCCAGTCGACGTTTCTTCTGTTTTGGAGGAGTCTGCTTGGCCTGTGTGTTGTGAGCACCCGTAATTTGCTTCACTTGTCTGTAAAATCCATCTAATCATAAGCAAGAAGTCTATGAATAACAATCAAACTCAGTTGTCCATCTCTCCACGGCCACCCTCCCACTCTCTCTCACAATAACCACCTCAACAGTTCATTTGTCCAAATTGCCATTCTTTAATGTTTTAGCTGGGATAGAATGAATCAGCAATCTTTTAGACTTGGACTGGAGTGGACAACTTCACAATCAAACCACAAGAAGATCCTTGCCTACCTCTTTGACACAAAGGTTCACAGCTTTGGTGTTTTGTATGACTCCATCCGACACCAATACACTGGAAGATTGAAAAGCAGTGAATTTTTTTGTCAAGGCCGCACTCTTTTTAGAATTAAAAGTTAGAGAGCTGTGCTCTTTTAAACTTCATTTTATTGTAATACATGTTTCATTGTGTCATTGGTAACCATTTTAGATATGGCTGTCACGGATGGGCCAAGACTGATGGCAAAAGACTGGAATAATGACCAAGTGCAGGAAATAGTCAGCACGTGTGTCTGTATCTGAACCAGACTTGGATCAGTGTTCTGGCAACTCACGTAACGAGGGCAGGAGAGGGTTTAAAGCTAAATATTGGGGGCAGCGGATCAAGTATGGGAAGATATAATAAAATGAAGGCAGAAGACAAAGCAGCAAGGTGACAATAAGAGAAATGCGGCAAGAAGTGACTGAGCATACAAACATAGGCATGCATAGTCGACAATGCCAGGCAGTGTAAAAATGATAAAAAGACCAAGATCAGGGCTCTCAATCTGAACACAAATGTTTGTAAGAGAACAAAAATTTGACAGCTCAAATTGAAGTTAATTTGTGTGATCTGATAGCGATTTTCTGTAATGGCTACGAGACAGCAATGTCAGAGTGATAGGAAGTTTGGAAAGATGGAGGGTTCTATCCAATTATTCAGGATGAAATTAGTATGATTGGGAAAAAAACCCACGTTCTAAAGTTCAAGATGTAGAATCAGTTTGCGCATAGACAAGTAGTAGTAGAGACAGGAAGTCACTTATGGGAGATTCTTTGGCCCCTACCATTTCAGGCAGTGCAGCAAGGGGTACAGAGGAACAATGGGGCTTTTGAGAAAGATGCAGTGATTATCACAGATGACTAGATCTACACTGAATCAAAGTGGCAAAAAGCAGCCTAGAAGAGAAGTCTAGGGAGTGCTTTTTGGACAATTTCTTCAATCAGCACACGCTGTACGTAAAATTTGCAGAATGCATTAGACATGGTACCACATTACCGGTTACGATGGAAAATAAAATCTCACTGTTCAAGGGCAACATTTGGCAGGATAGAGGATTGATTAGCCATCAGGAAATAGAGCAGGTATAAATGGCTAGTTTTCAGGTTGGCAAGAGTAACAAGTGGTGTGCCACAGGGATCAGTGCTGGGTCCTCAATTATTTACAATCTATTTCAATTATTTGGATGATGCGAGCAAATGCATGGATGACAAAGTTGTTAACAAACGAATTGTGAAGAGGAAAGAAGGGGCGTAGAAAGGTTAACTGAGAGGACAAAAATTTGGCACAATGTGGAAAAATATTAACTTCTCAACTTTGGCAGAAAGCATAGAAATGTAGAATTTAATCCTAATAAGAAAGAAGAGGAGTAGGCCACTCAGCTCCTCAAGCTTAGCTCGCTATCCAATTTGATCATTGTTGATAGTACAAAAGAATTGAGGCACGGGGACTAACTCCACAGAGTTGTCAACTGCCTCATATTAGAAAAATCTACACTCTACTTAAATACTTGTGGTGATGGAGCCTCCACAAATCTCAAGGCTGCAGAATTCCAGACGTGTACTACCATTACAGAAGGAATTCCTTCACATATTAGATTTCAATAAGTGTTCCATTTTCTGTAATCATGTCCCCTGGTCTGAGATTCTCCCACTAGTAGAATCATCATCTCAACATCCCAGCTATCAATCCCTCCCAGAATCTGGCATATTTGAATAGGAGCTTAACTCAGTCTTTAAAACTCAAATGAATAAAGCCCTAACCTGATTGGCCATTCTTGATAAATCAACCTCTTAATGCCAGAAATCAGCCAAGAGAATCTCTTTTGAACTGCTTCCAATGCCAATATCTCCTTTATTTAAAAAGTAGGAACCAAAACTGAACACAGCATTTCAGGTGTGGCCTCAACAAAAACCACTACAGTTGTAAGAGGACTTCTTTATTTTTAAATTCCAAATCCCCTTGCGATAAAGGCCATAACTCAATTTATTTTTATTTGCTGAGCCAGCATGCTAACGTTTTGTGTTTCAACAACAAGAACTTACAGATCCCTATGCGCTACACTTCTTAAAAAATTGAGACTCTATTTAAATAATTGTCTTTTGTTTCTTCTTACCAGTCCATTACCTCACACTTTCCTTCAAGTTCTTGCCCACACCCTCAACCTATCCAGATTCCCTTGGAGTTTCCTTCTGTCCTCACTACAACACACTGTCCCTCCTATTTTTGTATCGACAGCAATTTTGGATAGATTACACCCCGCACCCTCCTCCAAGTCATTATTATACACAGTAAACAATTGAGATCCCAGGATTCATTCTTGTGGCAGTCCACTAACAGGCGAACTTTGCAGAACATGGAAGTACAGAAAAATCTGGGCGTACTGGGGCATGAATCAAAGTCAGAATTAAGGCATAGAAAAATGATTAGGTATCAAACAAAATTAAATATACAGATACAGCTCCAAACAAAATGAACTACCTGTAATGAACTGGTCAGTGAACATCAACTCAGCAAAATCTAATTTTAAAAATCTTTCAATACATTAATCATATGTACGCATGGCACCATTGTTTATTGGCACTATATTCGGAAAGAACTTTTTTCATAAATATTAAATGAAAGTATTATCAAATTAAGTCCTGGGATCACTGTTACATTGCACAATTTACCAAGCTAAATTCAGTAGGCAAAACAAGAGTGAAAAATTCCCTATGCAAAGTCTCAAAAAGTGGCTCATGCTAATATATGGACACCAAATGAAATTGAGAGGAGTGCAAGAGGAAGAACTTACACCCAGGACATTGTTAGAAAACACCCATTTAGATCTTCAAATTAGACAATTTAGGAAGAGGCCTTATGGATCCTTTTGCTGTCTGACTGAAAGAGCAATCTAATTTGTCCCAGTCCTCTCCTCTCCCTGTCTAACCCACAAACGCTTCCTTACCTAGGCAAGTCCTGTCTCCCCATTTCATTAGTAGATGGAATCAATTCAAGTATGAAATGAAAAATTAACTACATGTAACACTTTGGAGTCAAAATCAAGAGCACATTCTGCTGGAAAATATGCAATCCACAACCATGGTACAATATATTAAGCTTGAGCCATAGAACAACTACAGTGTGGAAGGTGGTCATTCAGCTCAGAGTCCACACTGACCCTCCAAAGAGCATTCCCATCTAGACTACTGTATTCCCGTATTCCCACGTTTACTAAAACTAATCTAACTAGCTTACACATCCCTGAACACTGCAGATAATTTCAGCATGGCCAATCCACCTAACCTGCACATCTTCACGCTGTGGTAGAAAACTGGAGCACCTGGAGGAAGCCTACGTAGAAATGGGGAGAATAAGCAAACTCCACATAGACAGAGATAGGCCCGAAATGTCAGCTCTCCTGCTCCTATGATGCTGCTTGGCCTGCTGTGTTCATCCAGCTCGACAGTTTGTTATCTCCACATAGACAGTCATGTGAGGGTGGAATTGAACACAGGTTCCTGGGGCTGTGAGGTAGCAATGCTAACCACTGAGCCACCATGCCAATATTCAAGGTCCAGAGCAGTGAATCTCAACACACTTTAAACAAATGAATGAATTCACAATGTTTCTTAAACAATGTTGAGAAGTGGTCATCTTAGGTGAGACACTACTAAAACGCAGTACGTTATCATAAGACCATAAGATGTAGGAACAGAATTAGGCTATTCATCCATTGATCACGGCTGATACAATTGTCCATGTTTACAAATGAAAAACAAGATAAATGATCAGTTTGAAGAGAATTAAATGATCTCACAACAAATTTCAACATGACTAACTTCTTTTCAGTTTGATTTTTAACTTCAAAGTACTTGGCTATTATGCACCTGGATTTCACCCCTCCCATCACTGCAGTTTCAGCGACCAGCAACCTAGCATTCTGAAGCAAATTCTTGCTCGAATAGGATTCTCTGGTGATTGTCACTACAAACTGGGATCAGACCATTTAAACTCATTTTCAACAAAATCTTTACAGATAGTACAAAGGAGTCCAAGAGATAACAATTTCCCTTTCAGATAATTTACAGTAGTTAGTTGAACTGTTTGCTTTCAAAATGCATAATTATAATTGCAAGACCAGAAGCAATTGTATTTAGTCAACTGCAATTATGACGCAGAGCGGTCATTATTTAATTCCACTGCTCTACTTGCAGGTTGGGCCTCAATTTCTCCCCACATTCCTGGTTAGAATTGCAAGCTATAAAAGATTCATTCACGGGTACTTCTGAAAGGATTAATGCTCCATCTACAGCCAGGAAGAACCATATTTGGAGATTTGAATCTTCCTTTCAACATATTGACTGAATGGAATGGGGGTCATAATTGCAAGTAATTTCTCATGGGTGACTCTCAAAAGATGACTGCACACTTTCAATGATAGGAATTTGGGCCAGGATGCACTAGAAACAAATGCAAATATTGGAGAAAGTCAAGGATATGGGACGCAATGGAGCTCAAAAAGCATACTAAACTTCACTCATTCTCAAAATGCGTTGTGATTCCACAGCACAATGCACAGAACACTGACTCTTTACAAAATATGTTCTTTTAACTATGTTGAGGAACACGTACCTTTCTTACTGCAGCGAGTGTCCCAGACCATTATGTTACCATCTCTTCCACCAGTGCAAAATACAGCTTCGGCAAAAGCAAATATAAAAAAAAATTGAGTATTTTTGTTCCTTCATAAGCAAACTTTATGGAGCAAAGCTAATTTGATATGGTACCTGTTTCCTGCTTTCCAAATGCCACAGATTTGAGGCTGCACTGGTGGCCTTTAAATGTGCCAAGGAGCTCACTCGCTTTCACATCCCAGAGTTTTGCTGTCTGATCACCTGAAGCTGTAACCTTCAAGGCACACACAAACGTACAAATGTTCAACAGTACGATTGTCACACATTTTTCTACAGAAGGAATATACAAGGAAAATAGAGTACTTACTAATTTTGGCTCTCCAGGAACCCAAGCAAGGTCAAACACTGCATTGTTGTGAGCCAACCATGCTGAAAATATAAAATTCCAGTTTAGTAAGGAGAGACCAGATCGAGAAATGAACAAAGCTGTCATTGAGAACAAAAAGAGAAGTTGCTGGAAAAGCTCAGCAGGTCGAGCAGCATGTATGAAGAAAAATCAGAGTTAACGTTTTGGGTCCGGTGACCCTTCCTCAGAATTGTTTTGAGGAAGGGTTACCAGATCCGACGCACTGACTCTGACTTTGCTCCACAGATGCTGTCAGACCTGCTGAGCTTTTCCAGCATCTTGTTTTTGTTCCTGATTTACGGCATCTGCAGGTCTTTTGGCTTTTATTACGTTGTCGTTGGGGCCACCGGACGACAAATGTTGAGACAAATAAAATCTACACTTAACTATAAAGAACATCCCACAATATTTGTATGTTTTGCCCTTCCAAAATTAAATTAGTTCTGGAGCATTTTGAGTTTCACATCTTTTGGAGTGTGGACAAAAATAGGTTGTCAATGTTAGGTGGTGTCATGTTTGGAGGTATTAGTTTGGTGTGATATTGGAATTTCACCAAGAACAGTATTGAATATGGTGGGAAGGGAAATTGCTGTTTATCCTTTATAGTGTTTATAAATAAAGCTGTTTGACTATTTATAACAATAGAAATCTCACCATTAAAGCAAACAGGTATATTTACATTAAGCAGGCCTGAGGATTATGCTGATATATCAAAAACAACTTATATTAGAGTCAACATATTAAATACTTTGCTTTATTTCAGCAGAAACACTTCTCCACACTAATGTTTTAACACTGAAGTAGTGCTCCAAGATGTAGAAAATTTTAACAGACTATACAACTCCTTTGATTTCGAAAAGGAAGAGAAAAACCAAGGTAGGCAAATATGTAAATGACCTTTTACTGCTTGCACTAATCATAAATATAGACATGTTTTGCAATTGATTCTGGATTACTGGTTCATAGGTGGGAAATACATGTCTTTTCACCCCATATTTTCAAAAACCAGGTGGCAGATTATCCCAATTTATTAGGATGTACAGGTAGACTCCAGATTGCAAATGGCTTCCATTCTGGAGTCCGTTCAGAGGACAATATAAAGTAGCCATTCCTAAGTATGGGAAATGTTCACGAGTTCTTTAAAATTACATCTCTCTATGAGATTGCATTCCTAAGTTGGACGTTCGTAATTCAGGGACCCTTGCATTTATTAAGCAACTTAATACATCTAATTTGTAAAGGCTAGAATGAAAACTGATCATGATAATCCATTAAATAAAAATAAAATCTGCAAATACTGGACATCTAATACAAGAACAGAAATTTCCGAAGAAGCAGCATCTGCAGAGAGAAAGCAGAGTCAATATTTCAGGTCCAGTAGCTCTCCACGAGATGATTTGTATCGATTACAAATTAAAGGAATGATTGAGAAAGCTACAGGGCACAATGAATCAAGAGAGCTTTGCACTAATGGTGTTATTACAGGCTCCATGTTCCTCCCTGTTATATTGTGGCAACGCGATTTCCATACAAAAATAGAACTTGAGAGCAGAAGTAGGCCATGCAGCCTTCTCAATATTCAAAGAGCATGGCTGATCTGGTGGTGGTCTCAGTTCCACTTTCCTGCTGGCACTCAATCGCCAACTAAGATGTCTATCAAAAATCTAATCAACTTTGATTAAATTAAGTTCTAGCCTCCATTTGTGAAAGAGATTTCAATGTACTAATGACCTCCTAAACAAAACTCAGCTTGGATGCTAGATCATAGATTTGATTTTTCTCTGCACCTTCTCTGCAGCTGTAACACTGAATTTTGCATTCTGTTCTACTATCCCGATGTACTTGTGCAAGGTATGATTTATCTGGATAGCAAACAAAACAATACTTTTCAATATATCTCAGTACATGTGATGATGATAATAAATCAAACCAAATCACTTATATTTTAAAATTAGTTCAGGCTTTAACTAAAGGTGGAAAAATTACTTCTCTGTTGCGCTCTAATAATGACTGGACAGGAATCTACATGGTGCCTATGAAGGCTAGAATTGCACATAGCACCCACTTTTTGGAGGTTTTGCATTTTAAAAAAGGTGTCACTGTTTTATAAATGAGAATTGCCGTTTCATGATATGAACACGATTTAAACACACCCATTTCAAAAAAATACCTAAGCGAGGGAGCAGAACTTTGAAAGTTTGAGATGTCAAATAAAACTGTTGAGCTACAACCTGGGTGAGATTTCTGAAAACAAATAGAGGAAAGTAAGCAAGCAAATAAAATGTTGGCACACCTCGGCAAATTGGGTCCTCCTTGTTATGGCACTCTGTATCGTACAGCCTGACTATACCTTCTTCATTCACCACTGCGAGGACCTGACGCCACAGACCTGCTGTAAAGTAGTCATATTAAAAATCACCAGCATATCAGCACTAATTAATTTTCACACAATCCCTTTTGCATGGAAAGCGAAATGAAGTCAAACAAATGAAAACGAAGTGAAATTGTTTCCCAATTTAGCATTAACATACTGTAGTTAAAATTACACCCCCTTTTGCAAGATGTTTTTTGTATAATTCTCTCCAGGTTCTTCAACTAGGGTGGCTGATGTCTATTCTAATCTTCTTGGAAAAAGATTTCTCATCTGAATTGTGCCCCTTGATTAAATAATACCTCTGACTCTCAGATTTAAATGCTAGATAACTTTAAAATGACAGCCCTTGAACTTAAACCATTCACAATACTTTTAATATCCTAGCGAGTTTTGAGAAGATTTGTAGCTCAGGTTGAGGTTCTGGATGTGAGTTTGCTTGCTGAGCTGGAAGGTTAGTTTTCAGACGTTTTGTCACCATTCTGGGTTACATCAGTGTGCCTCCGACGAAGCACTGGTGTTACGTCCTGCTTTCTATTTATCTGGTTAGGTTTCCTTGGGTTGGCGATGTCATTTCCTGCGTTGGTGATGTAATTTCCTGTTCTTTTGACATCACCAACCCAAGGAAACCTAACCAGATAAATAGAAAGCGGGACATAACACCAGCACTTTGTTGGAGGCTCACTGATGATGTTACCGAGAATGGTGACGAAATGTCTGGGAACAAACCTTCAAGCTCAGTGAACCAGCTTACATCTGGAACAAAATAAAGAACCACTCTCTTGTGGACCGAGAGGAGGAGAGCGCTGTATTGGAGGTGAAAGGAAGACGTCGGGTTGGCTGTGCACACTTGCAACCAGTGGATCTTAATGCTGGCTTCGGCCTAACGCTGGTTCGGGGAGCAGCCAACCTGCAACGATGGCTGCGGCAAGTGCTTGTGCCCCAGGTCAGGGGGGCCGGAACACCATCCGTGTTTCTGTAAAGAAGGTGGATGAAGGTGCACCTGTGGACCGCACCTTCTTCATGAAGTGGGTCCTGTTGGGCTGTTGCGGGTTCGCTGCTGCGGACATTTACTGCCTGCAGGATTTCCCCGGAGGAGGTTTTTAACGATGTGACCTTCAGGAGTGCCAAGCTTTGCGAGCGCTTCCTGGAGGTTTTCAAGGAGAAAGGAGGTGAGGGCCCCCTCTCTGTATTGACCGCTGTCCCGCTGTTTGTGATGCCAGCGCAGGGGAGCCGTATGGTGACTGTACACATGTACAACCCACATGTGCCAGCAGTTGATGCCCTGACCATCCTTGGAAGGTACGTGAAGGTGGAAGGGGATGTAACTGACATCATGGACCCCTTTGGCATCTGGACCAGTAAGAGGTAGGTCAAGGTGATGCTGAGGATGGGCGTGGACGGGAACGTCGTACACCCACCGTCCAGCTTCGCGATCGGCGGGAGCAAAGGCTACCTGACCTATGCGGGGCAACCTAAAGTCTGCCATGCCTGTGGTAGGTCAGGTCACGTGGCGGCCGACTGCAAAGCCACCATCTGCAGGGAGGAGGGACACCTTGCAAAGGATTGCCCACAAGAGAAAAGCCGCAACCTTTGCTAGGAAGCGGGCCACCTCTATAGGGCATGCCCGCAGCGGGGGACCACCTATGCCCAGGTCGCTGGCAGGGGCAATGCGGGGCCAGCCCCCCCCGGAGGAGAGGAAGGCACCAGGGCCCTGCAAGGACCCCACTAATGTGCAGGAGGGCTAGGTCGTGCAGGAGGGCCCAGCCCCGCAGGGTGGGCCCGAGGCCAGCAAAACGCCCCTGCAGGCTCCACACCCCCACCCCAAACCCCCGGACAACCCGGAGTCGATGGAGGCAGCGACAGGCAACCCAGGGGAGTGGACAATGGTCCGGAAAGCAAGGACGAAGGTGCGTCAATGGGCCCAGGAACCACAACCATCAGGCGGGAAGAGGCAGCTACAGGGGGGCTATGGAGGGCACTGGAAGGCCCTCCGGAACTTCCAGGCGGGAAGGAGGAGACAGTGCGTCCCCAGCCTGACCCAGAGCCGGACCCTCCTGCCTCCGCACCCACGACGGGGGGATGCCACCCAGAAAGCAGCACGGACGGTTTCCTGAGCCCGGAGAGCGTCCAGCAGTTAGCCCGGGCAATGGGCATGAAGGGACAGGTAGAGGGGCTGGACCTTGGACTTGGGGAGGGTACTGCGGTCACTGCCCACAATGGGGGTACGAGTTGCGAGCATTAATGTGTGCAGTGTCAAGTCCACCGCAAGATGTGTATCCACGTTGGCCTAACTGACCACCTTCAAGGCGGACCTCCTGTTTCTGCAGGGAGTGCGGGATACCACACCTCGGCAGGTACGGAAATGGTCCGGCGCCTGGACCTGTGGGCCTTCGATCTGGTCGGGGGATAACGACTGTCGCTTCTCGGGCCTGGCTATTCTGCTGCGGGGGCGCGACTTCACCATCGCTCAAGTTCAGGAGGTGGTGGGGGGGGGTGGCGCCTCCTAGTGGCTGATGTCACCTACAGGAACGCTCCCCTGAGGCTGATCAACGTGTATGCCCCAGCGGTATGGAATGAGCGGTTGGCCGTCCTGCAGCGGCTTCCACACCTGCTGGCTATGTCCAGGCCGGTCATCCTGGGCGGAGACTCCAACTGCATCATCGATGCAGACGGAGGATCCAGCGTGGGGACAGCGGGTGGGGGGGGGAAGAGTCAACTGGACGTCACGTCCAGATTCCTGATGGGCACGGTGAAGGACGCCAAGCTGCTCGACGTCCTCAGCACCCCTGCAGACGGAGCGCAGCTGAGGTTCACCTGCTTGCGGCCAGATGGGTCTATTCGCTCAAGGATAGACTTCCTGTTTGTGTCACGGGCGTTCTGAGTCAGGTCCACCGGCGTCGAGCCGGTGTTCTTCTCTGACCACTACCTCCTGCTGGCCGACTGTCACTTACAGGATGACCGGCCGGCCGGCAAGGGGACGTGGAAGCTCATCACGACTCTGTTGACCCCAGAGAACGTCGAGGAGCTGAAGAGGGAGTACACTGGTTGGAGAACCGTGAAACCCCTCTGAGTCTCCGGGCGACTGGTGGGAGACAGTAAAGGAGAACATCAAGAGGTTCTTTGCCCTCAAGGGTGTTCGGAAGGCGAGAGAGACGCGGGGAAAGCTGTCGCGACTCCAGAAAAGGGTGCAGAACCTGCTCCTTCTGCAGTTGATGGGGGTCGCTGTCACGGAGGACCTCCGTGAGGTGAGGGGCCAGCAAGCGTCGCTCTTCGCCGCGGAGGCCTCCAGGATAATCTTCCAGTCCAGGGTCCGCTCCGTGGAGCAGGACGAGACGTGCTTGCGTTTCTTCTTTCAGAAGGTGCACAAAGAGAGCTCTGTGCTTAGTCGGCTGAAGGAGGACGACTGCTCGGTGACGTCGTCTCGGCCCGACATTTTGAGGATCAGCAGATCCTTCTATGCCGGACCGTACGACACAAAGCCCACGGACAGCACGGCCTCCGAGTCGTTCCTGTTGTCTATCACGGAGGTCTTAGGCGACGGCACGAGGGAGTGGCTAGACCGGCCGATATCCCTGGACGAGCTGACCAGAGCCCTCAAGTCCTTGGAGAGGAATAGGACTCCCGTTGGACCGTTCCGTACCACCTGTCCTTTGCGGAGAAATTTTTGAAAGGAAACACCTTTGACCACAAGGCCGTCAGGCAGTGGTCAGCACGTAGTATCCTCGAGACCCTTCAGGAAAAGGAGAGGGTGGGTCCCGTCGTATGGTTCCCCACACAGACTGCCAAAGTCGTTTGGCAGAATGCCTCATCGCCAGAACTTTCAAACAAGCACAAGGACATTGCTTGGCTGGTGGTGAGAGGGGCTCTGCCAGTGAGATCCTTTATGCATGCCTGGAATCTCTGCACCACCGCACGCTGCCCTCGAGGTGGCTGCCGGGGGGACGAGACTGTCGATCACCTCCTTCTGGAGTGTGCCTATGCGCAGGAGGTCTGGAGGGGGATGCAGTGGTATTTGTCGAGGTTCGTCCCGAGCAGCTCTGTGACGCGGGACTCCGTGCTCTACGGGCTGTTTCCCGGGACGCACACCGAGACCAACATCAACTGCACCTGGAGGACCATCAATGCGGTGAAAGACGCTCTTTGGTGTGCCCGCAACTTGCTGGTCTGCCAGCTGAAAGAACTGACCCCGACCGAATGTTGCAGACTGGCACACTCCAAGGTCCAGGACTACGTGCTGAGGGACGCGCTAAAGCTTGGGCAGCCGCCGCCAAGGCGCAGTGGGGAAATACCACGGTATGAAACCCCTCGTCCTGAATAGAGAAAAAGGGCCCTATCTGGTAACTGGGCCCGGCTGGCGCCTTCCCCAACTGGTCAGGGGGCCAACTGGGACTGTACGGGGTGACAACTGCCGGGGTATTTTTTTTGCTTTTTTTTTCTTTCGTTGGTGTAAGTACCCCCGGGTAACCCAAAGCGGCTTGCATGACTGGGTAGGTGTATAAATATGTTTTATTTTTTCGTACATCTTATGAATAAAATATATGTTTTCAAATAAAAAAATGTGACGAAACGTCTGAAAACGAACCTTCCAGTTCAGCGAGCAAACTCACACCCAGAACTTTTAATATCCAACTGGTCCACATGTTGTTCCTCAGTATCACTGAGGAGGACAATATTTATTTCATAGGCACCACTTATTTGCTCTGGATAATCAGGCTGTAACTTCACGAATGTGGCAATCAAATTTGTAACTTCATGATTCCAAACTAATGTATGCTTTTAACTAATTAAAATTAGAGAGACACAGTAAGTGTGCAAGAAGTTCAGTCAAGCACTGGAGAGGTCAATTTACCTGTAGACCACAAGCAGCCAAATGGAGGTACTGCTGCCCCAAGGTCACCGTATGAAGTGTGTTCATCTCGCCGATTACATTGGTAATACTGCAGCAGAGTCTCTAACGAGTAGCTGTGAGACTCTAAACACAAAAAGATAAAATTTTGTTGAAACTAACAGACAAGCAACTGACAATAAAAAAAAAACTCTGCAGTGACTGCAACTTGTCTTTTGTATAAGATATTCCATGCATACAAATTTACAGCAATGTTTCATTGCTGTGCAGGCTAAGAAAAATGGCAACCAAAAGGAAATTTTAAGATAAGTAAATTCCATAAAGAGATATCCACATGAATAGGGTATAATTTTTATTTGTTTCATCATTTTAACAAAAAAGCGATCATTCATCATTCAGAATGATTTGAGACATTTAACCATGCATGCACCTAGAAGGCATAGAGCTGGACGAACACAGCAGGCCAAGCAGCAGAGGAGGAGGAAGGCTGACATTTCGGACCTAGACCCTTCTTCAGAAATATGGAAACGGGGGGAGGCAGATAGAAGATGGATAGAGAGGATAGGTGGAGAGGAGACAGACATGTCAAAGAGGCGGGGATGGAGCCAGTAAAGGTGAGTGTAGGTGGAGAGGTAGGAAGGAAATAGGTCAGTCCAGGGAGAACAGGCAGGTCAAGGGGGTGGGATGAGGCTAGCAAGTAGGAAATGGGGTTGGGGCTTGAGGTGGTGGTGGTGGTGGTGGTGGTGGTGGTGGTGGGGGGGGGGGGGGGGTAGGTGGGAGGAAAGACAGGTTAGGGAGGCAGGGACGAGCTGGGCGGTTTTGGGATGAGGTAGGGGGAGGGGAGATTTTGAAGCTTGTAAAGTCCATATTTATATGGTTGGGCTGCAGGGTTCCCAAGCGGAATATGAGTCGCTGTTCCTGCAACCTTTGGGTAGCATCGTTGTTGCACTGCAAGAGGCCCATGATGGACATGTCGTCTGAGGAATGGGAGGGAGAGTTAAAATGGTTCGCGACTGGGAGCTGCAGTTGTTTGGTGCGAACCGAGTGTAGGTGTTCTGCGAAATGGTTCCCAAGCCTCCACTTGGTTTCCCCCGATGTAGAGGAGGCCACAACGGGAACAACGGATACATGTACCACATTAGCAGATCTGCTTGATGTGAATTGCAAGGGGGGGGGGGCAGAGAGATACAGAGGGGGGGGCAGATATAAAGAGCGCGCACGCGAGGGAGCAAGACAGAGAGGGAGAAATGGAGGTATATAGAGGGGGAGGTAGAGCTATATATATATATACATATATATATATATATATAGAGATAGATATATATGAGAGAGGGAGAGACAGAGAGGGATTTTGTATCCAACTTCACTCTGCACCATTAAACTAACAAGCGCGATATAAATCGTAAATTGAAAGGCAATGTGTGGCAGGTGAGCAGTAATTATTACAATTTGATACCTCTTTTTGTAAATAAAAAAACTTTTATCAATACGAGAAATATCTAACACCCAATTTAAAAAATGTTGTTGTGCCCCGTTCAAAAAGCATTCAACCACAGCCTTAATTGAACTCCTTTTAGAATATCCAGTCAAGTAGCTCTATATTCGTGCTTTCTCGTAAGATTTAGAAGCCTACCAACATGTTAATGACAACGACAGTGATGCGTATAGTAGACGAAATAGCTGTTCTCTTCGAAAATTCGTGTAGCTGAGACCAAAACAATAAAACTTCCTGCAGGAATTTCGCATTTCAATACAATTATAGAGTCACTTGATTGATTTGCACTTCAAATAACAAAACTTAGACAAATTTCTATTTTTAAATGATTACTTACAGCTACGAAGATTGAGATTAGTTTTGGCGAAATAAAACACTGAGCACAGCATTCTGATGAATAAACCTTAAACAAGCAATACTACGTAATGTTTCACAAATACATCACAACCGTGATGTCTTTAAAGAAAGGCGCACACAATCCTTTTATAACCTTGGAGTAGTTTCTCACCTCGCGTTCTGTTACAAATTCTGCTACTGAGCACAGAATGGAACAACATCTTAAAACTCCCGGCGACTGAATTCAACACAACTCCCGCGCTCTGCAACCTCCCGCCAAATTGACGTCACACGCGCTGATTGGCCGCCATGCGGAAGTTTGTCGTCCCGCTGTTACCTCCGCTCCCGGTGCATTACTGGGAGAAGACGGTTGGTTCCCTGCGGTTAGAGTAGGTGTTTAATCATGGCGCTGGCAGCAGCTAGGCCGTTTTTGTCGGAAGGTGGTTATGGAGAGCAGGAAATGGACGCCAACTCTGCTCTGATGGAGCTGGATAAAGGTACGTATCGGGCGCAACTTGCCCGCTGGCCCTCCTCTTTTCTCGGATTTAACAAACCGGCGGAACGTTTTCCAAACTGCCTTTAAAACGTGCAGTAGAATATCTGGGACCGTCTCGGGGCAGCAGCTGCGTTTCGGTGTTTATTATTACTCTCAGTGAGACTCTCCAAACGTTTAAACTTTCTCGCTGAATTGTGGAGGTCTTTGGAACTGGCTCTAAAATCTTGCATCTGCCCATTAGATGTTGATGGATGTGAACTGATTGTTATTTTCTGAAAAGTAGCGTATTAAAATCCCGGCCTTAGTTATTAGGATTGAAACTTACTTTATTGAGTTTTAAATCAAATCTCAAATTTGTTCGAAACAAATCATAAACATTTTTCTGACCGGTTTGAATGGCTTATACAGTGTTTGAAATCCTCCAGTTATTTCCAAGGATAAATTGATAAATCTGTATTTTGTGTTTACCTTTTATTTAAGTTTGTCAAGCTCTTATCCTGGTCAAAATACCGTTGAAATTATCATTCACAGATCATAGCCGATGACCCTAATTATGTTGAAGTTTGCTGTAGATAAAAGAGAAAAAAAACAGACATTAAAGTTGTTACATGAGCACAATTTGAAGTGTTAAGTCTAAGCAACATTGACATTATGCTAACGTCTGAGCAGTCAAGCAACATATACAATAGACTTATTTTGAATGTTTCCTTTGTTGTAAGCTCATAAGTCATATCAGTCTGTCTCCCTTGCCCCCAGCCCAGAGTCACGTTTTACCTCCTTACTCCCCATCCACTTTCATTGAGGTGCTGCCTTTCTCTTTGCTTATCTAAGGAGCTGCTCTTCTTGCGTACTGCTTCATTTGACGTATCCTTTTTTCACCAAAACTCATGAGAGTTACATCAGTTATTTTGCACTGAGCTGGTTAATGGATGAATATTCTGTGTGTGAAGGATTTACTGCCACACTTGACAACTTGCTGACCCTCCTTTTCTCTGAAATTTCCACCTAACAGGAAGTAAATTTCCATCAATTGAAAATTTGTATTCAGAGGTTGCAGCAGAGTTCAGTCGCTTGAGCAAATCAGCACTATCACATAAAGCCAAGAGTGGTGGTGTGAGACGCATTGGGCCATGATGGATAACTGAGGGTGGGATTTTATGGAGTGTACTTAAGCATGAGTATTTCATTTATACAGTCTGGATGTGGATTAGAAAAGGTGGATGCTGGGAAGTTGTTTCCGTTAGGCGGGGAGACTAGGACCCGTGGGCACAGCCCTAGAATTAGAGGGGGTAAATTTAAAACGGAAATGAGGAGACATTTCTTCAGCCAGAGAGTGGTGGGCCTGTGGAATTCATTGCCATGGAGCGCAGTGGAGGCCAGGACGTTAAATGTCTTCAAGGCAGAGATTGATAAATTCATGATCTCACAAGGAATTAAGGGCTATGGGGAGAGTGCAGGGAAGTGGAGTTGAAATGCCCATCAGCCGTGATTAAATGGCGGAGTGGACTTAGAACATAGAACAGTACAGCACAGAACAGGCCCTTCAGCCCACAATGTTGTGCCGACCATTGATCCTCATGTATGCACCCTCAAATTTCTGTGACCATATACATGTCCAGCAGTCTCTTAAATGACCCAATGACCTTGCTTCCACAACTGCTGCTGGCAACGCATTCCATGCTCCCACAACTCTCTGCGTAAAGAACCTGCCTCTGACATCCCCTCTATACTTTCCACCAACCAGCTTAAAACTATGACCCCTCGTGCTAGCCATTTCTGCCCTGGGAAATAGTCTCTGGCTATCAACTCTATCTATGCCTCTCATTATCTTGTATACCTCAATTAGGTCCCCTCTCCTCCTCCTTTTCTCCAATGAAAAGAGACCGAGCTCGGTCAACCTCTCTTCATAAGATAAGCCCTCCAGTCCAAGCAGCATCCTGGTAAACCTCCTCTGAACCCTCTCCAAAGCAGCCAAATGGCCTTACTTCCACTCCTATGTCTTATCATCTTATGGATTGGAATCTGCAGTTTGAGGAACCCACCTATTGGAACTAGTCTTATTCTTTGTCTCTTGAAACTAATTGTGTAAAGTATATTACAACAAAATTTTTTTAAAAATTAGAAATGTAAAGTGGAAACATGAAGAAGCAGTCCAGACTAAGGTGATTTGCTATGTTGAATGGTTTACATCAGGTGTTGTGGTAGGGATCTTTCTATTTTTGAAAAATCAGTGACATGGTGTAACATGGATTTGGTATGGGAAGCATTAGGGAAGAGTTTTGCCTTTTATGTAGGAATGACTCGATGAACAGCCAGAAGCACGGGTCAGACTGTTTGCAAATAAAACATATAACACAGGTTAGTGACCCCTGTTACAAATGAAATTTTGTATTTTACCTCAAGACTTAAACATTTAAAAATATGAGACTTTCATAATGAGAAGTTTTCTGAATTGCTGTGTACATTAAATTATCTAAACTTTTGAACTGTGTTGTAGTGAGTTCAAGTACCAATTGCAATGTTTTTATCCTATCTTTCAAGGACTGAGATCAGGGAAACTTGGTGAGCAATGTGAGGCAGTTGTTCGTTTCCCTAGGTTGTTTCAAAAGTACCCATTTCCGATTCTTATAAACTCTGCTTTTTTGAAGCTTGCAGACATCTTCAGAGTTGGGTAAGTATCAACAACTTTTGAAAGAATGTTCAAACAATTAATTTTACATAGGTTTTGTAACAAATGTGATTTAACTATTTCCCTCTGTCAGAAACAACTTTCTGAGAATGTGTGTGTTGAAAGTCACTCAGCAGAGTGAAAAGCACTTGGAGAAAATCTTGAATGTTGATGAATTTGTGAAGAGAGTCTTCTCAGTCATCCACAGCAATGATCCAGTGGCCAGAGCCATCACTCTCCGGTAAGCAAAATTCTGGTGTTGTGTCAAAACATTCTGTGCCTTGGAACCAAAAGTATTTGTGGTGAATTGGCATACATTTAGCCAAAATAAATGAAAAAAATTTGTATGAAACATCTAGTATACTACACAAGTCACTTTGTCTTCTGTAACTGTCAAGCAACTTGTATTTTCTGGGTTGAAAGGAATATTGTAACTTAAAGAAGCAGCTTGTGATTTTTAACTTGTATAATATCCATGATGGATTCCCACTTTGTGGACTTACAAGGAAGCTGTTGTTTATCTTCATGTTTGTGTGTTTATATGTATATCGATCATTGTGCACCTAACCAAAGAAATTGCGAGTCACAAGGTTGTATCTTTTTGCAGAATGCTGGGAAGTATGGCTTCGATTATTCCTGACCGAAAAAATGCTCATCACAGCATTCGGCAAAGTCTAGATTCACATGATAACATTGAAGTAGAAGCTGCCATTTTTGCTGCTGCCCATTTTTCTGCACAATCCAAGTAAGTGCCACTTTGAGTGACGTTTATTCTTGCCTCAGAGCTGATGTTTGAATACAGTTGCATCTTTATTGGGTGAGATGCAAGATCACGTATGTTGATTGATATCTTTGTTTATATGTTTGCATTCGTGTGACTGTGTTACCATAAACAAAACTGCTATTTGCTTCATGTCACATGAAAATCTATAAATAATATATACCAATAGTTGCTATGAAGTAGCAGTCCAGCCTAGGGTAATTTGAATTTTGTTTTGTTCACAGCAGGTGTAATCTGCAAATGTTGAACTAGGCATCCTTCTACTGTTGCAAAATTAATGATATAATTTAAAATGAGTTGGGTAAGGGATGAAGTATTAAAAAAGAGGAATAACATCCACGGAAGATTGGGAGGGTAAAACTAAAATATACTTTGGAAGTGTGAGTGATCACTATAGAGAAATGTGAGAAAAATAAGATCAGTTGAAATTAAGTGTTTAAGTACCTGGAGACTGGCATTTACAGTTGAATAAGCTGAATTTCAGGCAAAAGTTGCCATGTAGGATTATCATTAAATGACACTATTAGAGACATGACTCAAACAAGGGAACGAAAGGGGTTTTGAACATGCATTTCTACAAAGTATCCAGTAAAGAATGGATAGTTTAAAAATGGGTAAGGAGTCAATGCGTATGGAATAACATTCTTGGTGCAAGATCAAGATTTGAAAGTCTGATTCTATTTGGATAGTATTAAAGAACATTGGAGGAATAATTGCATTGCTGAGCATAGGCACTAAAACAATGAGAAAGAGATAAAGGAACAAGCTTGCATGCACAATTCAGGAATATGCAATGAGGAACCTTTATTATCATAACACAGATTAGAAAAATAACTTTATGAAGAAGAGGAAGAATTGCTGCAATAATGTGCAACAGGATTTTCTTGAACAGCATTCTTCCAGCCAGTGAAGAATAAACAATGATGTTTCTGAGAGTAAAGTGAGGTAGACAGAGTATTGTTCAGTGGAGGAACACTTGGAAAACAGCAATCACAGCATCATTGTGGCATAAGACAGAAAATTAAATGTGAAAAGAACACAAGATATGAAGGCTAATTTACTTGAGCTCGAAAGGAATCTGGCCAAGGTGAATGGGAAATGTAGATTGGGAATTCACACACTGCCAAGAGGAGAAAAGTAAGGGCATCAAAGCTGGAGGCAGGAATTCTGAGGAAGAGTCAGTGCACCCAAAATGTTCACTCTGTTTCTCCTCACACATGTTGCCAGAAATGCTGAGTTTTTCCAGCATTTTCAGTTTTTGTTTTTGCATTAAAGCTGGTGTTCCATGGGTGACCAAATATATAGCAGTTAGAATAAATCCTAAAAAAAAGTCTCATAATCAAGTAGAGAACCAAGCTAAACATAGAACTGAGAATTGAATAAGACATGAGCAGCAAAAGAAGTGATTACAATATTTGCAGGTAATAGAAAAGGGAAACCAAGTATACTTTATAAATGCCTGAAGAGACAAAGAAGAGGTGGGACCAGTTCGGAATTCAAAATCATCTTAGCAAGGCCCAAGTGCATTGCTTACTTATGAAATGAATGATCCTCATATGATTTCATTATAGAAAAGGAATTTGCAAATATGACAGGCAAGTAGAGCAATTGATTCAGATAGAAATGAAGAGGCTTCCAGATTTGTCAGTGCTGAAAGTCGAATGGGATATAATCTTTACTGCTTAAGAAAAAATAAAGACGGAAAAAGTGTGATCAATGAATACAATCTCCAGTTTTTCATAGATGGCTGTACAGTGTCCAACAATTGGAAGAATTGTTCAAAAAGATAGATAGGAGTAAACTTAGTGATAACGGCAAAACTTTGAGATGATCGTGCCTAGATAATTGGTGTGTGTAGAACAATGCGTTAAAGCTCACTCGAATTCATTAGAGCAAATTATGTTTTGAATTTAAATTAACTCCTTTGCAGTGCAGTGTGTGGATGGAAATAGTGATGTTGATGTTATTTGTGTGGACTTGGAAAAGGCATTTAATCAAATATTACAACAGACTTCACTGCAAAGTTAAAACATGTTGGACGAAGCGACAGAGGTAGCTTGGTATGAAATTAGCAATATTGTTGAATGGTTGTTTTGTAGCCTGACTAGGGCCATATAGACATGTCTCTGAGGGTGAGATATAATGTGATGTTGGGAACATACCAATTTTGCATATGACGTGAAACTTTCATGTCGTAAACAATGAGCGTGATGGTAGCAAACTTCAGATGGACGTAGACTAGTAAAATAAACAGACGTGTCAGATGAAATTTAATGCAGAGAAGACTGCATGTTGGTAATGTCACTGGAATAGTAATCAGAACCACATGTTAACGTTACAGGAATGTGGGTTTGAATCCTAACATGGTAGAAGATTTGAATTCAAGAAAAAGTTAACCTAATGGGAACCATGTAACCACCGTTGACTGCTGTCTTTTTTTTAAAAAAAAGTACATCTGGTTCACAGATGTCTTTTAAAGAAGGAAATTTGGCATCTTTATCTGGTCTGGTCAACATATGACTCCAGACCCACAGTTAGATTGTTGATTCTTAACTGCTCCATGCAGATTAAACATGGGTAATAAATGCTGTCCAGATCATTTGAACAACTTTAAAAAATCCCTGAAAAACCTAGGGATATGTGAGGATAAATGTTAACAAATCTTTAAAGATTGTTGGACAGGTTATGAAAACTTCCAAATTGTGAAGTGTTGGAAGAGACAAGAACAAAGTTTTAATGTAATCACAAAAAAAACAGTGTGAAAAAGTTAATCTTTAGTTGTTCTTGTGATTTCTGGCCAGAAAACCCCACATCCCCAGAATGATGGAAAGGAAAGAAAAAGTTTGTCTTTTCACTAGTGTTGCTGTGCATGGATTATTTAGAACAGAATATTGTTGAATATTTGTATTCAATTTGGGAGTTTGATTCACACCATTGTACCTTGACATTGAAGTCCACAAATGCAGAATCTGGAGTGGTGTTTTGTAATTTAGAGTATGAATTAATGTGCAGTTATGATGGACAGATTTGCCCATTTCACACTGTTGTAAAGAAATAGTTCCTATATGAAATATAAATAACCAGGCAATATTTCATTCACTGCATTTAACATGCTAAAGCAAAGTAGATTTCAGGGAAATTTCAAACTTTAAATTGAAAATCCTTTGACAATTTGTCTTGTTTTGAAATAAACCATTGGAACTTGAAATAACATTTGAAATAATCAAACTTCACCCTTTGTTACTTGCAGAATTTTCTTGTGTAAAGTTGTAAAGTATGTGTTTCCATTTCTTTCCCACTAACCTCATCCCCCACCTCCCTTTTGCTCCAACCGTGCCCACAGAGATTTTGCTGCAGGAATTTGCAACAAGATTGGTGAAATGATTGAAGGTAAGATTTCAGAATGTAATGATATTTCAGGGATATTATTGACCCAATCTGGCCATTATTTTGAAGCCATAGTTTTTTGTAAGGTTTATATTTTCTTTTACTGCTTTGGTCATGTGGTTGTTTGTTCTCCATAGAGATTTTGAAAAATTGAATTCGAAGTGGCCATCTTAAAGGTATGCCTCGTTATTACCAAAGTCTTGACATCAAGCTACCATCAAAGGACCTGATTTCCTCAGCCATTGTCTAGCAAATAGACTCACTCCAATGATTGTCTCTATGGTCTAGTTGGACAAAATCTTCAGTGACCTTAAATACCCACATGTTCTGCTTCTTCACCTGGAGAATAAGCTTTCACGTGCATTCCACCTGAGTTACTTGCAGCAAACAATTTTTTCTCTCTTTCAACAACTGCTACTTCCACGTCTCTTCCTCTCCTTGTGTTCAGGGTATTTTATTAAACTCTGACTGCCTGGAAAGCTGTAAGTCAGCACAAGGCAAAATAGCAGTCTCTATTTGTGTTTGGATGTGAAATAGGGCATATATGCCTCAGCAAGTATCTACTTGGACTGTCTTTCTCCAAGGCTGCTCTCACTAGCACTAATGAAGAACGTAAGAAATAAGACCAGCAGTAGGCCATTTGGCCCCTCAAATCCTACCATTCAATAAGATTGTGGCTGATATGCCCCGGTCCTGAACTCATCTTTCATGCTAGCTACTCATTTTCCCCAATACCCAGATATTTTGTAAATCTAACTCCTGTTTAAATACATCAGTAATCTAGCTTCCACAAGTCTCTGGATTGAAATCTTCGAGATGTTTACTCTATTTTTGGAAAAGAAATTCCTTCACATCTAAGTTTTAATCAAGTGCCTCCTTATTCTGTAACTATGTCTCCTACATGTAGCTACCACACTAGTGGAAATATATTCTCAACATCCACTCTGTCAAGCCCATTAATAATGTATGTTTCAGTAGAATTACCCCTCATTCTTTGGCACTGTAATGAATAAGGGTCTAACTTGCTCAGCTGTTTTTGATAATTCAACATCTTCATCTCAGGAGTCAACCTTCTGAATTTCGTTTTAACTGATTCCATGCGAGTATAACCTTTATTAGATTTGAGGACCAAAACTGTACATGGTACTCCGAGTGTGGCCTCACCAATGCCTTGCCGAGGTGTAACAAGACTTTGTAACTTTTAAATTCCAAGCTCCCCAGCAGTAACTGCTGAAATTCCATTTGTTTTTTCAAATAGTTGCTGAATTTACGTGCTTAATTTTTGTATTTCACACGCACGAACACCAGTTCCCTCAGTGCTGCACACTTTTGGAGTCTGTCTCCATTTTAACAATAGCCTACCTTTTGATTTCTTCCTGCCAAAGAACATGACTTCATACTGCCTACTTCAGCTGCCAAGTTATGACACACTCATTCAACTTATCGATATCCTCTCGCCGAATCTTTATATCTGTTCACAACATGCCGTGCCGTGTATTTTTCTGTAAGCAAATTTGGATATGTTACACTCTGCCCCTCCTCCAAATCAATAAATAATTGAGGCCCGAGGACCGATCCTTGTTGAACTCCACTCGTTATGTCTTTGCAACTCCATGTCTTCTGTGTGTTACTCAGTTTCTCAGTCAATGCTACTATATGAGCCACAATACCATGACCTATTTTGCGCAGTAACCTTTTACATAGTACCTTATTGAATGCCTTCTGGAAATCCAAATGCGTTGCATTTACTGGTTTCCCCTTTATAATGTGTGTTTGTTATCATCTAAAAGAACTCTACCAAATTTGTCAAAAGTTATTTCCCTTTCACAAAACCATGTTGACTCTGTTCAATTGTGTTAAGCTTTTCTAAATGTCCTGCTCTTTCTTCTTTAATAATGGACGAGAACATTTTACCAATGACAGATGCTAGACAAACTGGTATATAGGTTCCTGCTTTCTATCTACACCAGTCATGCAAACAGGGGCAGTGCATGTGCACTTTTCCAATCCACTGAAAGCCTCCTGAAATCCAGTCAGTTCTAGAATATTTCAACTAATGCCTCCACTGCCTCTGCAGTCACTTCTTGAAGACTGGACATCAAGTAATCAAAGTAAATTTATTTGTTATTTCTCTGCTGTCTATTATCAGTTCCCTCATTACATCCTTCAAAGGTCCCATATTCACAATAGCTACTCTTTTTTTACATACTTGTTGAAGATGTTTGCATTTCTGTTTCTTCCCAATTTACTTTGACAGTTAGCTTTCTCCCTCTTTATTAGCCATGATGCGTGTCAAGCTTGAATCACCAGAGTCATGCTGATGCACACTACACCAACAGAGACAGGGCCTCTGCCACCACTGCTGCATTCCTGAACTTGCTAGCTTTATGTAATTTGTGCACAAGGAGCTCCAAATTCTTGTGCTGCAGTTTTCTGCTGCCTTTCTCCATTTAAATAATATTCACCTCCTCCATTCTTCCTTACATTTCCCATGTTATATTCCATCTGTCAAGGTTTTTGTCTACTTATCACGTATATAGCCCCCTGCAGACTAGTTATTATCATCTCCAGTTACCTTTTCATCTATTTTTGTGTCTTCTCCAAACTTGGCTATAGTACATTCCACTCCCTCCTCCAAGTTAATATAAGTTCGAAAGAATTATTACCCCAACATCGATCCCTGTGGCACTCCACTAGTTTGAGGATGTTACACTGAAAAATCTTCCTTTCCCAAATCATTGTCTCCACTTGGTCAGCAATCCTTTATCCATTCAATGTCATGGGAAGTAGGCAGGAAAGCAGAGTTAAGGCTACGACTGGGTCAGCCATTATTTTGTTGAATGGCTAAGCTGGCACATAGTTGAATGGCTTTTAAAATTTTAATTCAAAATCTCCGCCTTTTTTTTCATTACTACCCCCTCTCAGGGACAAATATTTTCTTTAGCTTTTCTCATCCTTTTTAGACACTTGATTAACAGAGCCACTCCAGCTGTGTTTCCTTTCATCCTCTTGTTCCAAAATATTAAATCCCTTTGTATATTCAGGCTCTAGCCATAGTCATTTTGCAACCTTGTCTTTCTAATGACTATCGTATCATGCTAATATTTCGCCTTGTGCTACCAGTGTATCCATTGCTTATAATTCCTGTGTGCATTTAGATAAATACCCATTTTTTTTTTCATTTTACAATTTTTCCCAACTCTATTCTCTGTTTGCTGATGCATTCTTATGGTCAGACATTTGTCCGTTTCTGACACTCTCCATTAATCACTACTCTCATTACTATTGCTTTGTTCTTCTTAACTTTCTAAATCTTCCCTTATGTTGAATCTCCCTTCCACTATTTAGTTTAAACTCCTCTTCCAGCAATGGTTTTATAATTCTCTATTACCCTGGCTCAGGTGAAGACTGTCCTAACAGTACAGCTTGCTGTTTCCCTCACACTGGTGTCAGTATCCTATGAATCAGAATCCATTTCTCCTCCACTACTTGCCCATTGCCAATTTGCTTGTGGCTCCGGCACTTATCTGTTATTACCATCCTTGTGATTTTGCTTCTTAAGCAGCCCTAGCTGCTCATATTCCTTATAGCAGTGTCTCTTAATTTTTTAGCCCAGCTTCTTCATTGCACCCATATGAACCATGGTAACTAAGCCTTTCTCCAGCCATTTCCAAGTTCCTCTACAGCTACGGGGAGATGTGTTTAATTGTGTCACTGGACTGGCAATGTAGCCTTTGGTATTCTTGCTCTTGGCCTCAAAGAATGGTATTCATTGCCCTAACTTTCCAGTTCTTTACAGTAAACTAATTCCCTTTGATTCCCCACATTGAGAGGCTTTCTGCACCATGGCTTGCTTATCCTCTCTGCTGTCATCCACATAAGTTACAAGAATCTTGAACCCTGCTTGGCAGATTTAAGGGCTAAAACTTCTGCATTACTGTTTCTGGAACTCCATATTTGCCTCAGTCGTAATTCCACTCCCATCCTTCATGAGTCAGATGTAAAGGTCCGAGTGCAAGATTGTGGCTGGTTCCTTCAGGAAAATGTCATGGTAGCTTTTTTTCTTCCTTTTGCATTGCATTGTCCAAACTCAGGACCCTGACTGTCTAAAGAGCAGCATTTCCTCCTTTCTTTGCACCCATCTCACCTGCACCAAGTTAGTACCCATTCTTCATCACTCACTGTGCCTGGAGCTCTCTGTAGAAGCAGATGACTAGCACCCAACTTGTAACTGCTAATTCACCCCTGTCCGATAGGAATGAACACCTAATTTGCTTTCAGTTGATTGACACTCTATGCTGCTGCCAGGCTGTTTCTATTAACTAGGCTCCTTAACTAGTTTGCAGTTTTGTAGTCTTATGTCAGATTCTGACTATTTATCTAAAATCACAGGGCGGCACGGTGACTCAGTGGTTAGCGCTACAGCCTGACAGCACCAGGGACCCGGGTTTGATTCCAGCCTCAGGCAACTGTCTGTGTGGAGTTTGCACATAATCCCTGTGTCTGCGTGGGTTTCCTCCGGGTGCTCCGGTTTCCTCCCACAGTCCAAAGATGTGTAAGCTAGGTGGATTGGCCATGCTAAATTGCCCGTAATGTTCAGGGGTGTGTGGTTTATAGGGGGATGGGTCTGGGTGGGATGCTTCAAGGGGCGGTGTGGACTTGTTGGGCCGAAGGGCCTGTTTCCACACTGCAGGGAAGCTAATCTAAGATGTGAATCTCTGCTGCATATATTAAGGAGGTGCTATTGCTGTGTCTGGCTCACATGATAGTACAAGCAGACATAGGACAGAAATAGTCAAATCACATGAAAGACATTCTGGCTGCCTATGGGGCCTACTGAAATCAAGCAGGGATTTAAGGTGGACTTGGATTTGTAACACTGTTTGGCAGGCTACCACAAAACACACTGTTTTTGTGAAACTTTAAAAGTAGCGAGTTTTGAGAAGATTTGTAGCACAGGTTTCCTTGGGTTGGTGGTGTCATTTCCTGTGTTGGTGATGTCATTTCCTGTTCTTTTTCTCAGAGGGTGGTAGATGGGCTCCAAATCAATGTGTTTGTTGATGGAGTTCCGGTTGGAATGCCATGCTTCAAGGAATTCTCGTGCGTGTCTCTGTTTGGCTTGTCCGAGGATGGATGTGTTGTCCCAATCAAAGTGGTGTCCTTCCTCATCTGTATGTAAGGATACGAGTGATAGTGGGTCGTGTCGTTTTGTGGCTAGTTGATGTTCATGTATCCTGGTGGCTAGCTTTCTGCCTGTTTGTCCAATGTAGTGTTTGTCACAGTTCGTCACAACACAGGAAATGACATCACCAACCCAAGGAAACCGAAACAGATAAATAGAAAGCAGGACATAACACTAGCGCTTCGTCGGAGGCTCACTGATGATGTCACCTAGAATGGTGACGAAACGTCTGAAAACCAACCTTCCAGCTCAGCGAGCAAACTCACATCCAGAACTTTAAAAGTCTCAGTGACCATAATCTAGTGTGTCTTGCTATCTACATTAGAAATGCTTTTCATTGAACCAGCCTGCCCGGGGCATCAAATCAATAGCTCATTAAATATCCCCTTGAAGATAGATTCCTGGTATTGGAGCCGCCTGATTTAACTTGATGCTTGGATAGGTTCCTTATAAGACTTGACTATATAAAGAACGCACCCTAATTAGGAATAACCCTGATAATTTTTAGATATATTAAAGTTGTTGGGCACTGACAGCGGTAAATGTGGTAGGGTGGCAGGACCGGGGGAGGTTGATGGTGTTTATACTGAGGAGCTATTTACTGGAATGGAAAATTGAGGATGGTACTGTCACATACCCAAATAGTTAGGATTAATTCGTTTTCACAGAACACAAAAAATATATTGCCATGGAGCACCACTGGAGATTCTGTCTTGGATTCTGTTTTAAGACAGTAGTTTTCCATGGCATCTGGTGTTCCTAAAGTTGCACCCTTTTTGGTCACAGCATGTTTTAGAATACAGCACCTATGACATTATATGCACTTCAGTGATTGTCTCATTGGATCTCGAGCAAATATGAGTTAATACCGTGGTAGATATTATTCCTTAGATTTAATAATTAGAAAAATTTGCAATCTATTTTTTACTATTTGATTGCTCCAAGGAAAATTTAAAGTTCAGTTGGAGGAGATATATGGTACAGGCTCATGTAGGCATGCATGATTATTGCAAACTGATTCAGCTCTGTAAATATATGATTTTTGTTTTAAATACAGTTGCCTTGCGATAGGCCATTGCCACAAAACAAATGGAGAAGAGAACTTTGACATCAGCAAAATCATGTGAATGTCAGTGTTTTTCTCTGTTCAGACCCCTCACAATTTTGGATCTTCTGACCTCTTTTGAGTCTTCTTCAAGGAGAAGAATCATAACTTCTCTGATCGTTCTACATAACTGAAGTTCCTCATCCCTGTAACTATTCTTGTGAATCTTTCATGCTCTCTGTAATACGTTTATGTCTTTAACTAGGTGTGGTGCTCCAAACTGGATATAATGCTGCAGTTGAGGCTGACATTGTGTTTTGTTCAGGTTTAACATGATTCCTGGCTTTCATGTTCTGTGTCACTATTAATAAAGCGTAGAACTACTCTCCAATTTTTGCCCCTTTCTATAATTACCTTGCCAGTTTCTCTACATCATTACCATTAGTTGGTGGCCTGTAGGATACCCCAAGCAATGCAATTGCACTTTTTCTTCTTTAGATCGAGTCACACAGATTGTGTTCTTCTCCCCTTATGGGCATCTCTTTCCACCGCTCTGGTGTTCTCCTTAAGTAACACTGACCACGACTGGTTTAATCCCTCTCCTGAGTCCTAGCAAATGAATTGTTCACAAAGAAGTTAGTCCCAGCTCTGTTGAGGTGCAGCTAGTCCTGTTGGTGTAGGTCCCATCTCCCCTAGAGCTGGATTCAGTGTCTCAGGAGTCTAAAACCCTCCCTCCTGCACAATATTTTCAACGTCACTTCCACTTTATCCTTCTATATTCAGTCATGTTGTCTGGGGACAACCCAGAGATGACTACTTTCAAGGGCTTACCTGCTAATTCCTAACCCAACTTCCTAAATTTTGACTGCAGGACCTCTGCATTTCTCTCTTGCCTGTTTTGAATCATATTTTTGTGTACACTTTGGGCTATGATACTCTATCAAATTAAATCATAGACCTTTGTTGTGTTGGATGTTTACCATTTAAGAAATGAAGGCCCCACTTAAGTGTATTTTCATGACAAAAGAGTTGTCAAATAAAAGCCCCTGAATGTGCAAGGTTTATACAGGTGAACCGAAGACAATTAAAGCTTTGAGTGCTATGCAAAGATACTTTTCTCACCTGAAATATAACTCCAGTCAGCATCCACACTTCCTTCAAAGCTTAATTTCCAAGCGTGTGCCCTTTGAAAGTCTGACTTATACATTTTAAGCATAATATACTGAACCCTACCTCTGCAGTGTTTGTCCAAAATATATTGTAGTTATTGAATGTTGAATGCAAGAAAATATAGCGTTCCCTTAATTATTTAAACTTTGCTTTCTAGGATTAGCCACACCTGTGGATCTGAAGTTGAAACTGATCCCCATTCTGCAGCATATGCATCATGATGCTACCCTCGCTTCCAGCACTCGAATCCTTCTGCAGAAATTGGTAGCATTATACCCCTCTACCAAGATGGTAATAGTTACACTTCATACTTGTACACAACTAGCTGCATCTTCACTGGTTGATATTCCAAAGCAGGTGAGGGTTATCTTTCAAAGTCTATCTAGTCTTTAAAAAACCACTAGTACATTTCCCTTAAATATTTATGTAATTAATTAATTTAATCAGCCTAACTGTCTGTTCTCAACATGGTTGATTGTGGCAAGAAACATGAGATCAAAATTGTTATTGCCCACAGGGACTGCAAGAGGATTAAATTATCCTTTTAATATAATATTTTGTTTTACTCTTTGTTTTCTTTGAGTTATAGATCTGTAAGGAGTTTTTTGCCAGTGTACAGCACATGTAAACTATTCAGTTTAAACTGCACAAAATTGTGAGTTTAGGGGTTTCATTGTGGTGAATTGGTGAATGTCGAATTTAATTAGCAACTGTAGGCTATTTGTTTCTGGAAGTTGCTGAAAGATTGTTTGAAAGTGGAAGTGGCAGAAGAAAAGCTTTGCAAAACTATTTGAGAAATTAATTTAAGGACCACTTCCCAATCTCTATTCTGGTTCTTCCAAAGATTGAAACAAGTAGTTTGGAACACAGGGCAAACAGAAAAGATATGGTAAGGTGATCAGAATTCCGATTTAAAAGCCAATTCTAATAGGACCCAAACAAACTCGTGTTTCACGCAATTGGTTTGGTGATTTTACAAACAATATAACAAAAAAAAGTTATCAAAATAGGTGTATTTAAACTGTCTTCAGAATTGATTTTGATGGAACAAGTTGCTTTAAAACAAGTATTTATTGCTGTTGAAACTTCAGTACATTGTAGCCTGTGACTAATTTGTTCTGCTTCTGTGTTGAACAGATTCAACTTTTGCTGCAATATTTGAAAGAAGACCCCAGAAAAGCTGTGAAAAGACTCGCTGTTCAGGATCTGAAATTGTTGGCTCATAAAACGCCACACATGTGGAGCAGAGATAACATTCAGGTATTTTCAGATTAAATCCAGGCATAAATACTGAGAAATGATTAACTGAATTAATTTGGCATGAGGCTCAAAGAAGTGCTTTGGTTACAATTAATTCTTCTAAATATGTGCTGTTTCACCTCTTGGTCTGATAGTCTTTTTTTGAAGTTATTCATAAAATTATTTGCTAGCATGGTTTGGAAAAATGGGCACCTCAGTAAATAATGCTATTAGTGTGAAAACTCTTTGCATTGCCATATATTTCTTTTGATCTGGATTTTTTTAAAGAATCTCCACAGTGGGTGAATGGCCTATTTCCACAATGAGTTCACACCAACCCTCTGAAGAGCATTCAACCCAGACCCACACCCCTACTCCATCCCTGAAATCCTGCATTTCCCTTGGCCAAAGTACTTAATCTACACATCCCTGAGCACTATTGGTAATTTAGCATAGCCAATTCACCTAACTTGCACATCTTTGGACTGTGGGAAGAAACTGGAGCATTTCGCAGAAACCCATGCAGACGAAGGGAGAATGTGTGGAGTTTGCACGGTTGCCCAAGGGTGGAATCAAACCCGGGTTCCTGGTGCTTTGAGGTAGTAGGGCTAATCACTGAACCATCATGCTGTGTAAACAGTTTAATATTGTGAACCTAGCAATAAAATTCCCTATATTTGTGTCTAAATCATTAATGTACATTAATGTAATGGGTTGGCTGACTGTTGGTAGTAATGTGGCACAAAATAAGGCCATTCGGCTTTTTGGTGCCTATGCTCATTTGTGTGAAAGCTACTGTTGAATCCAGCCCTTTGGACAGCATATTTCAGATCAAAATTGAATGTAAAACTATTACTCCCCTCAATTCCTGGTTATTGACGGCAGAGTTTTCAACTGCCTCAGCTTTGTTTTTTTAAACTCCTTATTTAAAGCCTCTGCATCTCTTCACCTTTTAAAACCTCAATACCATAATTTTGATGAAGCACTTGGTTACCCATTTTAATACGAACTTTTATGTCTTAATTTTTATTTTCCTATAGTTTCTGAAGAGATTTGGACTTTCCCTTCGTCTGAAAGTCACTGAATAAATGCAGATTGCTGCTGTGTGTAACATTTGCAGATTGTGCTTCCAAGCATCTGTTTAGATTTGGTGCCTAACAGATTAGAATTAGAATTAGATTTTATTGTGATGTGTACTCAAGTGCAGGAAAACAGGAACACAGTGAAAAGTGTACAATGTCACGTTTCCCAGCACCAACTTAGGGTCAAAGTTACCTAGGTACAAAATCTTAGGTACAAAGTAGAAAAATAAGGAAATATAATTAAAAGTTCAACATTAGAGATTAATACCAGTGATACATTGACAGAAGTGTTTTGAGTTGGGATTGTTCAATGTGTATATTGATTTATGGTTAGTCATTTTTTATTGACCATTATCCTTTATTAGAATAACTACTTAATGCTTAACAAGCACAACAAGTTTCATGGGTAATCACATTTAATCCAATCCTTTCAAAGTATGAAAACTCTTGTTTTATCATTGCAACATCTGTTTTTTCATGAAATGAATTGTCTTTCATTCCTGTTCCTAATGACGTTATGAGAACGTTTTCTCTTTTTTTGTCAAGTCACTTTGTGAATGTGCCCTTCAGAGCCCTTATGACAGCTTGAAATTGGGTACACTCTCTGTTTTGTCTACGTTGTCTGGAACTATAGCTGTGAAACAGTACTATTACAGTTCACAAGGTAAGCCTGACTTTTTAGCGCCAGTGATTTCAATCAGCTGTAAGAGGTTGAAGTCTCCTCTGCAGTTTTCTGAAAAGATTGTTTTCTAAAACTGGAATTATTTGCTTTTAGGTGTACTGGTCAGATTGAGATTGACCTGATATAAAAACATGCTTCACGCAATTCATTTCAGTTAAATGGGATTATTTGATTGATAGTTGGGCTGTTTCGTATAGCCAGGTGGTGAAGGCCAGAATGGGAGCATAATCTTTTGTTCATGATGCACTTCTGTAAATAAAAACCTGAACCTTGATTAAACATATTTTTAATCAATGTGTTGAGACATTTTATGAGACACCTCTGGAGCAAATGGACCTTCTGGCCCCGGTAGAGCTGCTACCACTGTGCCACAAGAACCCTCTGCATCTCAATTAGTCCATTGTCTATCGGAGCATAAGCGAATCTCCATTAAATGCTCACTTGAATGCAATCCAGTATTCAGCTAAAATATACTTAACGGTGGAGATACTACAATTTGTCTGGATGATCTTGAACTAGGAAGCGAGAAAATCAGCATGTTTCATCCTCCGTATAGATATTTTGTGACCTTGTGGAAACTGTGTTTGACGATGGAATCACCCAGCCAGTATGTTAACCATCATTACCTCAGCTCCTACACAGAGGTTGTGGGCTTTTGGCAAAGCTCCTGGAGGTTAACTGCCTGCTGTGCAACTTCTATTTCAGGATCAATTGCAGTTCAAAGGGGAAATAAGGAAAAAGTGGCATTATGCCTTTCATGACTTCAGGATGTCCCAAAGTGCTCTATCACCAGTATTTAAAATTTAGCAGCGTAGTGTCTATTATAAAGTGGTAAATGTGGCACCTTATTTAGCAAGATCATTTTCGAGCCCTTTGCATTTTTGAAGAATCATCCTACTAGTCTGGAAAGGTTAACTCTGTTTCTTTCTCCACTGATGCTGCCAAACCTGTTGCATTTCTCTGGCATTTTTTGTTTTATTTGAATAACCAGATCAGTTGTTTTAGTGATGTTGATAGAAGGATAAATGTTGGCCAGGACAATAACTACCCAGACCTTCAGCCTAGTGCTGTGGGGACTTTTAAATCCATCTGGACCCCCATTTAACATTTCCTCCAAAATGTAGCCAATCCAAAGCTTAGCACTTCTTCAACTAAACTGGAGTGATATTCCCTGAAAGTAATAGATGAAGAAATTAGGCAAATTTTGATTGTATAGTATTTCTTTGACTGATTTTATTTTTTCAACAACCTGTTTGGAGATGTTATAACACACCTCTGAAGCAGGTGGGAATTGAATCCAGGCTTCCTGGCTCAGAGTTAGGGACACTATCACTGCACCACAAGAGCCCTACCATTTTCTTCCCTGACATTGTCACCTGTCAAGAGTTAGTGAACCTCATGCTTTCAATGTTACCCAAATGAGAGCACCCAAGTTCTCAACTCAAATGATTGCACTTGCATTTGCAATCTTTTTGTGCCTTACATCAGGAATTGTACAAATATAGAACTTCATGTATTTAGTAGCTTACAACACTCACTCCCAAAAAAATTGTGTGGGTGTGTAGCTGTATGTTAAAATATCATTAAAATCGGTAATTTACTGCATTTATAAAACAATTTATTTTCCATGGTTACACTGTAGTGAATTTGTTTCTGTTCTGCACATGGCAAAATTTGTTCCACGATTAAACAAAAAATGCCTGACCTGCTTATTTTAGCCTCTTTCTTTGAAGTAAATAACTGATTTTGTATGCTGTATGATTGAAATATGAATGCAGCTGATGCTATTTGCATTTCTCCTCCTTTAAAAGGAAACACTACTGCTCCCGTGCATCCTGATGACCTGATAAAACTTGTACAAGAGTGTTGTTACCATAGCAACTGTGCAATTGCAGCCCACAGTGTTACTGTTCTGACGAATGTAGCTTCCTGCTTGGAGAAAGGTAATCTTGGAAAAACAAGTGTTGGGTTCCAATTTTCTAGGTTGATTGTAATGATTTTGCAAAGGCTTCATGTAGGCAAAGATGAAATCTCAATTGAATAAGTTCAAAAATCATACAGGATTCTAAATTAGAGTCAAATTCATTGAACTAGTAGTTTATAACAAATAGAGTACTGTTTATAATGGCATTTACAGCCAGTAGTTGACAAATCACAAAAATACAACCTACATGTGATGAAAGAACAGGAGGAAGGAAACTATCATAGTCAATACTAGTGGCAAAGGTAAGATCGTAGAATCCCCGCAGTGTGGAAGCAGGCTAATCGGCCCAGCTAATCAACACCGACCCTCTGAAAAGCAGTCCGCCTACCCTATCCCTGTAACCCTGCGTTTCCCATGTTCAATCACCTGGCCTGCACCTTCTTAGGCACTGTGGACAATTTAGCGTGGCCAATCTACCTAACCTGCAAATCTTTGGACTGTGGTGGGAAAGCAGAGCACCGAGAGGAAATTCACACAGACACTGAGAGAAGGTGCAATCTCCACACACAGTCACCTGCAGCTGGAATCAAGCCCGGGTCCCTGGCACTTTGAGGCACCTAACTACTGAGCCACCATGCCACCCTTTATGGCCATGGTCTGAATTGGGTAAATTCTATTTTAAATATTCTGTTAATCATGCAGATCTAGTGTTAAATTAATAACAAAAACATCACACTTTTTTATGTTTGCAATAACGGCTGAAATAACATGTTTAAAAATTAACAAATGGTGTTTTATTTTTCTCAGAGTTTCAATATGCTTTTACAGCTCCCTTTAAAATTTTGTTTGACCAAATTGACTGAATGACAAATGTTATGGGCAGATGCAGCCCTAACAACCATGTATTTATGTAACCCATCATGAAGCTTATTTAAATTTCTAGCTCCATGAGTCATTGGCACTCAAGACTATAAATAAATCTGAACCGACATTCAGCTTCATCTCTAGGTGTCAATAATGGGACTATGTTTTAAAGATCCTTCCCTCACTTGATTTTAAAATATATCATTTCGTTGTTAGTAAATCTCATTAAAAGTGAAGAATTTCCTTCAAGAAAATACTTAAAATGAATTGTTTTAAAATGTAGGCTTGTCCAAAATTATTTTTTTTAATGTAACAACCTGTACTAGTATTTTTAATTTGTTTGAAATATTCCAATCAAAATCCATATTGTTATCAAGTGAGCATGCACTTGCCTGTTAACATTATTGATCTTGATTTCTTTGTTAAAATACGTTCAAATCATTTTTTTATTTAAAGGAGGAATGGATGAAAGAATGAGTGAACAACGGGTAGAGTTGGGTGTAGACCTGACTTGGACACAATAAAAAACCCAGATATAAGCATGCAAAGACAGCTGATTTGAAGGCAGTGGTAAAAGCGCCATCAAACTGAGCATAAGACAATATAATCACATTTGAGACTGAGGGGAATGGCCTCAATCTCGGCCTTGGTTCTGTGATATGACTTCTCAAAGGTTATGATTTGGCTCAGTTTATAGGATCTCAGCTGCTTTGTCAGATGTCTTGGATGGTTATTCCATTGTCAGGGATAGTATTAAACCTAACAAGTATATTCAGAAATTATCTGTGTAGTGAGGGATGAAGAGAACCACTAATTGGACAAAAGGAAAGATGAGACAAAAGAGCTTACAGGTAGTTTTATTTTTTTCCAAACTCTCTTTCGTGCTGTTATAAAATTCATTTTATTTTTACGGTATAGCCGTTTGGGTGTAGAATCATTAAGACACGAACTGTTTGTCCGTGTGCACATTTGATTTTGGGGTCGTTTTAAAATTTTGAAGATTTGTCCACAATGACCAATGGATAATGATTGTAGGCAATCATATATCAGAAAGGAACAAAACACACTTTAATCACTACCAGTGAAAAGGAAGAAAATTGGTCAGTAGCTTGATGGACACCAGAAATGTTCATATATAGAGTTGTTGTCTTTTGGTATTTTGGAGACCAGCAAACACAGGCAAGTATACAAACATGATGTAACTGACTCAAGAAATAAAGTGATAAAAGCTTGTACTTACATTTGACATAATTGACAATATTGTAAATTGTGTTTGGCAAGAATTGATTATTACAATGCATATGAGAGTAGGAGTTTGTGTGTTTGACCTTACATTTTTTAATTGCTGGGACCTGGTTTCAAATTTTTTTGGGGTTAACACTTGAATTTGGTATGTATCTTTAGCAACACAGAGGTAATATTTCTATATAATATCTAATAACGTTCCTTTAAAAAAGGTTGGGAATGCAAAAATTTCATGTAGTCCTCCAGTTTCAGGACTGGGAAATGAGTCTTATCGTGATCATTAGAGATTTTAAAACAAAAATTAGTCAATAAGAAGCAACAACCTGTTCTGTTTCAAATGATAACCAAATGTGTTGCTATCTGGATCGCATGTATCAACTGATAATCTATATTCTGATCACCAGTTCAGTGTTACATGTTATAGCTTTTCTTGTTCTGTGTTCTTTTTTGTTGAAACTATAAATACAAGTTATGCTTTGTTGAACAGAGCACACTTCTATTCATGTATATAGCAAAAATTCTAGTAGTTTTTGTTTTTCAACAAAAAGTTGTCGATAAACTGAAGTCATGCATTATACATTTGCTTAAGAAAATTGGCCGCAAAAGCATGTTAATCTCCATTTGTGTTATTCATTATTTTGAATAAAGGTATTTCTCCTACAACACAATAGCTGTGCCCTTGTGCAACCTCGCACTATAGAAAATCCCATAAGGAATTTGCTGTAGCAAGTCCCAAATTGTACAGTTGCAAGCAGAGTTCACAATTCATCAATCGCATTACAGCCAATTTGCTTTAACAAAACACGCGTTAACAACAGAAATACCTGTATTTATAAATTAAAAAGATTGACCGGCCATGCTGGTAATTTCTCATCATTTCTGCTGTTCTGCAACCTGTCAACATGGCAATTTATTGTTTCACTGCCACCCATCGCAGTAAGCATGCTACTCCAAATGGCAAAATAAAGGGTGAGGTTTGATCCTTCGTGCATCAGTAGACACTGTAACTATGACTTTGACTTGTCTAGGCAGAAATTGACTTGAATTTGCTGAGGTTAGGAGCTGTTTTGCTTGCGGCAAAAGCTCAATTTCAAAAAAAGGCCACTTTAGCACTAGACCTTTGCAATTTCCAAACTCCAACATTTTGCTGTCTGTTTACGACTTATCATTGGATGTAATATAATATCTAACTACCACTCCAGTCATTTCACCTTAATCATTTTTGCTGCTTGCAGACCTTTTATCTTTGGAACAAGATGCAGTATTTGCACTGGAGTCTCTCCTAGTTCTTTGTAGCCAGGAAAATGGTGCAGGAGCACAGAACGCTTTAAAGGTGAGAAATAAAATCTGCTTATGAATGTGTAAAATGGATTAAATCTTTTTGAATTGGAACGTTTATATTTTTCCATGCCCCAGGGTGTTGCTGCAGTCTTTGCTGTCAGCTTGAATTTGCAGCCAAGAAGGAAGAACTAAAACCAAATTTTTTATTTGTTTCTTGTAATACACCTTTTCTGAGATCATTACTGCTAGGCTGCAAGTTAAAGTTCTGTGGTATGTTCCTTTTAAGCACACTGGCATTGATTAATTAGCCCTTTTTCAGTCAGTTTACAGAGTGTGGCATCTTTCAAAGGAGGATGGGCATCTCTTTCTCTTCCTTGGCAGAATGTGTCACTTGTGGCTAAGCGAGCACATTGTGTGCCATAATCTTGGAATGCTGCAAATTTTGATTTTTATTTTTCAGGTTGAGTACTTTTTGACTCTCCCTTGTAGGAAAATTCCTGATGTGTTTTATTTGAAATGCAGTTTCACGAAAGCAGTTAACCTGCAAGGTATAGAAAGAGAATTGCTTCGTGTTGAACCCTGATTCAGGCCTAGGTCACTGAAAACTTTTATGTCTGCTTCGATCACAATTGAATCATTGCATAAGAATAATTTAGTGGGTGGGAAGCATGTTCAAAATCAGAATAGTTAGTTTCCTCCGGCAAGTATGCCAGTAATCAGAAGTCATTGCTCCATCACACATTATTTTAAAGCTAGGTGGCACATTAGGAGAATGTTTGTCTCGCAGAAGGTTGCTGAAGTCCGGAAAGCACAAGCTAATAGAATGGCCTAAACATATTCAGTAGAAACTTTCAAATGGCAATTTAACATTTACCTGAAGAGAAATGTAAACAGAAAATGCTAGCAATACTCAGGTCTGGTAATATACGTGAGTGAGAAACAAAGTTAACATTTTAGGTCTGTAACTTCACTGAAATTTGGTAGTTTTGAACAATTGAGACTAGGAGATTGGGAAGAAACCATAAGGCCTGTGATATGATAGGGACACAGAAAAGTTAAATGACAGAATGTTTCATCATGAAAGGCCAAAGCAAGTTGTAATGGGACATACAAATAGTTTGGTATTGGGAGGCTGAGGTGAAGACTGAAGAGCCTGCTTTCATTACCTTCCCAAAATACAAATAGCACTGCCTTGGTCAAATTTCCCCTGCAACCGCAGGAAGTGCTATACCTGCCTCCAAACCATCTCCCTCACCCCTAACCCTGGCCCCAAGATGACTTTCTACATCAAGCAGATGTTCACCTGCACATCACCAATGTGGTATACCGCAGCTGCTATACCTGGTTTGGCTCCCGTTACATTGGGGAAACCAAGCGGAGGCTTGGGGACCGCTTTGCAGAATACCTCCACTCGGTTCGCACTAAACAAATGCACCTCCCAGTCGCGAACCATTTCAACTCCCCCTCCCATTCCTTAGATGACATGTCCGTTCTGGGACTCCTGCAGTGCCATAATGATGCCACCCGAAGGTTACAGGAACAGCAACTCATATTCTGCTTGGGAACCCTGCAGCCCAGTGGTATCAATGTGGTTTTCACCAGCTTCAAAATCTCCCCTCCCCTCACTGCATCCCAAAACCAGCCCAGCTCGCCCCTGCCTCCCTAACCTGTTCTTCCTCTCACCTGTCCCCTCCTCCCACCTCAAGCCGCACCTCCATTTCCTACCTACCAACCTCATCCTTCCCCCTAGACCTGTCTGTCCTGCCTGGACTGACCTATCCTCTCCCTACCTCCCCACCCATACTCTCCTGTCCACCTATCTTCTCCTCTATCCATCTTCGGTCCGCCTCCCCCTCTCTCTCTATTTATTTCAGAATCCTCTCCCCATCCCCCTTTTCTGATGAAGGGTCCAGGCCCAAAACGTCAGCTTTTGTGCTCCTAAGATGCTGCTTGGCCTGCTGTGTTCATCCAGCTCCATAATTTGTTATCTTGGATTCTCTCGCATCTGCAGTTTCCATTATCTCTGATCACTATTTTTTTTCAATCTGTTCTGCCCAATTGAGCTGTTTTTTTTAATCTCAAGTCTTACTGTTTGTTTTCCTTCCCTTACTCCAACAATGACCTTTGACAATTTACAGGCCCTTACTGTCTCCTTTTTGCAATGGACCTCCAGTCCCTCTGTCCCCATCAGAGTGGTCTAACAGCTCTCCACTTCTCCCTTGAGTGAAGAGACAGTCCCTATCTACTATTATCCTCCTCTGGCTAACAACTTATTTTTACATTGAGCAACAACTTTGTTTCCTCGAGCTTGCTCTAAGTAAAAGGTGTTCCTTTAGGTATCACATGGATCCCAACTATGCTTGCTTTTGTGGGATATATGATCAGTATGTTGCTCCAGTTCTGCTCTGGTCTCCTCTCCCATCCTTTTTTCTGGAGGCATACCACCTCCAACTTTTTTTGCTACGCAAGCTTGGGCAACGCAACATTTGCTGTTTTACCTGTGCCCTTCATTTTGTCCAAGGCTTCTGATATGCTTTCTGAGTGAAAGAGATTTATTACTTTTTCTTTAATTTGGTATGGTGTATTTGTAGCTAATGATGTGATCTAATTTACATCAGGGCCTGAGTAACTATTTAGGAACACTTCCATTCAGACTGTAAACTTGAGCTTTCAATCAAATGTCATTTTAAGTCTTCACGTTGGTCCCACTTTGACTGTTCTGCTACAGCGTTCTTTCACAAGTTGACGGTACAGTCTCTCACTTTTTCATTTGGACATGTTACAGCTTTCTGAGCTCTACACTGAATTGAACAAGTGTAAATGATAATCTCTATCACGTTTAATTTTGTTCCTTCCTTTTTTCCTCTACTTTACATTCAAATGGCAGTTATCATCTTTCAAAGGGATATGGTTGCATTGGAGATGGTTCAGAGAAGGTTCACTGGGATGGGATCTAAGGAAAGCGTAGTCATATGATCAATAGATTTGAGAAGCAGGAAGTGATCCATTGAAAAGTTAGAATTCTTGTGGGGCATGTTGTGCTTGATGGTGTGGATGCTGAGAGAATGCTTCTGGGGCATCTAGAATTAGGAGGAGAAAAGGGGTCTCCATCTGGGATAGAGATGAGGGAAAATTAATCTTTGGAATTTTGTACCCCAGAATTTAGTGCAGACTGGATCCTTGAATATATTCCACGTTGTGTTATACAGATTTTTGGTCTATAAAGGTAGAGGTTTATGGGGGTCAAGTGAGAAATTGGAATTGAGGCCAGTCAGGTCATCCATAGTCCTGTTGAATGGCAGAGCAGGCTTGATGGGCCAAATGACTTCCTCCTGCTCATACTTCACATGTTCCATCAAGCTGTTCACGCTATTTCTGGACACCCTTTGTTTTTTGACATTTACATTTACTGCTAACTTTAACCTTGTCATGTTTGTCACGTAATAATCCCTCCTCCAGCCTCCTACAGGCCTTGTATCAGTGGTAATGGGAACTGCAGATGCTGGAGAATCCAAGATAATAAAGTGTGAAACTGGATGAACACAGCAGGCCAAGCAGCATCTCAGGAGCACAAAAGCTGACGTTTCAGGCCTAGACCCTTCATCAGAGAGGGGGATAGGGTGAGAGTTCTGGAATAAATAGGGTGAGAAGGGGAGGCGGACCAAAGGTGGAGAGAAAAGAAGATAGGTAGAGAGGAGAGTATAGGTAGGAAGGGGATAGGTCAGTCCAGGGAAGACGGACAGGTCAAGGAGGTGGGATGAGGTTAGTAGGTAGGAAATGGAGGTGCGGCTTGGGGTGGGAGGAAGGGATGGGTGAGAGGAAGAACAGGTTAGGGAGGCAGAGACAGGCAGGGCTGGTTTTGGGATGCAGTGGGGGGAGGGGATGAGCTGGGCTGGTTGTGTGGTGCAGTGGGGGGAGGGGACGAACTGGGCTGGTTTTGGGATGTGGTGGGGGAAGGGGAGATTTTGAAGCTGGTGAAGTCCACATTGATACCATTGGGCTGCAGGGTTCCCAAGCAGAATATGAGTTGCTGTTCCTGCAACCTTCGGGTGGCATCATTGTGGCACTGCAGGAGGCCCATGATGGGCATGTCGTCTAAAGAATGGGAGGGGGAGTTGAAATGGTTCATGACTGGGAAGTGCGGTTGTTTATTGCGAACCGTTTGGGAACCCTGCAGCCCGATGGTATCAATGTGGTCTTCACCGGCTTCAAAATCTCCCCTTCCCCCACCACATCCCAAAACCAGCCCAGTTCGTCCCCTCCCCCCACTGCACCTCACAACCAGCCCAGCTCTTCCCCTCCCCTCACTGCATCCCAAAACCAGCCCAGCCTGTGTCTGCCTCCCTAACCTGTTCTTCCTCTCACCCATCCATCCCTTCCTCCCACCCCAAGCCGCACCTCCATTTCCTATCTAGTAATCTCATCCCACCTCCTTGACCTGTCCGTCTTCCCTGGACTGACCTATCCCCTCCCTACCTCCCCACCTGTACTCTCCTTTCCACCTATCATCTTTTCTCTCCATCTTCGGTCCGCCTCCCTTTCTCTCCCTATTTATTCCAGAACCCTCTCCCCATCCCCCTCTCTGATGAAGGGTCTAGGCCCGAAACGTCAGCTTTTGTGCTCCTGAGATGCTGCTTGGCCTGCTGTGTTCATCCAGCTTCACACTTTATTATCCTACAGGCCTTCCCTTTTGTCATTCTCCCCACACTATACTGAAAACCTATTATGAATCTGATTTTTCCCCATTTTAGTGAAAACCCACAGACCTGGTGATAACTCTATTTCTGTCCCTCCTGAATATTTCCAGCATTTTCAGTTTTTATTCCAGATTTCCAACACCCAATGTATTTACATATGTACAGTTATGGGGATAAGGCTGAGGTGTGGGATTAAATGGAGCAACTCTTTCCATGTGCTGGTGCAAGAGGGACTGGTCAAGTGATCTCTCATCTGTGCTAAACAATTGTCTGATCCTATTAAAATGTGAAAGAGAAATAACAATGGACAGGACAGTAGCCTGAAAGAGAAGCTGTAACAATTCAATTTGATAATAGACTGGAATATACCATCAAAACAGTGTTAGTAAGTGTTTCCGCTTTATGAACTATAAATATGAACCTCCAATCATCATCCATCCTTCACTGATTGTGATACAAACCCTTTTTTTTTGTAATTTTGCTGTCACGCACCCTCTAATTACATCTGAATGAGTTGGCAACTTGCTCTCAGTCCCACAGCATGACTATCAAAGAGAATACAAAATTGTTTTGGGGAAGGGACTCCTAGTCTTCCTGTTGTCTTTTCTGCTCTGACTGACTATGCTTGCCATTGTAATTTATGTAAGATTAAAAGATCAGTGTTGTGATGAATTTATAAACATCATTGTACATCTCCCCCTTCTAGTCATTTTGAAATACGTATTTGTTTCAACAATGTTGCAGAGCTCAAAAGATCATTGCATTGAGATTTAATGTCATTAAGATAATGAGTTGCTTTGAATTTGCACATACTTTGTTTTACTGTATTTATGAAGTTCACGTGCAGACACATTTATATCACACACTGTAAACATCTGTTCTGTATATACTAGTTTACGTAATGAATGTAAAAATATAAATCACTTTGCATAACTCAGTGTCTCCACTTATTTTCCCTGTGTTTTCTTTGGGTTCCCCTCTGTCTTTTTTGTCTTCTACTTTTTCAGCCCACCCTTCTCTGTTTTTACTCCTGTTTACCCCACCCTATTTTTCTTCTTTTAACTTCTTTCCCACTGTCCTTTCTATCCTTATCTTCCTGAAACACCCCACAGAAACCTGAAGTCTAACGTAACATTTCAAGAACTAATTGTCATTTGGTTGTAACTGCCACTTCCTTCGAGGGAACAAGGTATTTAATTGTGAAGCAGTATCCTCATGTTTATAAGTAAAGTGGCTAGGAACGATAGAATAAAGAGGCCAGGACTAGAAGTGAATAGGTAGAATCTCAGAAGAGCCAGTGATTAGGTGTTAGGACCAGAGAAATTGTAACCTTCCAGGACTGAGGTGGTGAATAGAGATATTCAGTCACAGAGGGAACACGAGGTCAGTGCTTACTTTGGGCTAGGACATACAATACAAGGAAAGAGTTTAAGACCAGCAGGGAGACCAAGAGGCTGTAGTAAAATACAGCCTTCCCTCTTCCCAAACTCCTGGAAGGGCCTTCTGGAAATTGGAAAGGTGGGATGGTGGTGGTTTGATGGGTACTGACAATCACAGTTTGTTGGAGAAGACCATATGTCATGATGGCAATAGTAAAATACATCCTTTCCCCTTCCCACCCTCCAAACTGGAAAGGCTGCATGGTGGCTCAGTGGTTAGCACTGGTGCCTCACAGCACCAGGGACCCAGATTTGATTCCACCCTCTGGCAACTGTGTAGAGTTTGCATATTCTCCTCCTGTCAGCGTGGATTTCCTCTGGGTGCTCCAGTTTCCTCCCACAGTCTAAAGATGTGCAGGTTAGGTGGATTGGCCATGCTAAATTGCCCATAGTGCTCGGGGATGTTTAGATTAGGTCACTTACAGGGAATGGATCTGGGTGGGATGCTTTGAGGGTTGGTGTGGACTTGTTTGGCTGAAGGACCTGTTTCCACACTGTAGGGATTCTATGATTCTATGAAACTCCCAATTGATATTAAAAAAGGTCAAATTTAAGAATTAACAGTATTTACAGCAGATGTATAAACCCCTGAAAGTTTTGTAAAACAACTTTTACTCAAGTACTGTTGATGAAATGTGTGTCGTATAAGTGTTGATTTGCATTTAACATTTGCATTAATAGATGGGCACTCTTTGCATTGTGTCTGGACCTCTGCCTCATGCGTAGTTTCTACTCAGTTAGCAGAGAGCTAAACCTGAGAGCTGGTAGTTTCTGTCCCAGGGTCTTGGGACCACTAATTGATAGCCAAATCAAAGGCTTGTGCAAGGCAGGGCCCAGCTGGTTGGCCAGGAATAGTGGCTCCAGATTGACCCGGTTTTGATGTTAGTATAACTGGTATGTTGGTTACTACAGATTGGTGAGGTACAGTAGTAAAGCAACTATAAAGCAGGTCAGATAGATTGCTTAGATAAGAAGATAGATCCAGAAATGGATAATCAGACTGAAAGAGCTGGAAGTTAATCTAAAGGCTAATAATCAGTGAGGCCTTTTAGTACATGTCAATGAAGTATCCTCAGTAAATGGAGGAACACTGATTACTTAAAGTTCCATATGATGGGGAAATTAGAATGGTGCATTAAGGACTTGGAGGTTACTAAAATTAGTAGCACTGTCTCATTTTGGGTCTATTTTCTGCACAGAAACAAAAGAGAAATCCTGCATCGGTGGGAATCTGGAGCCAGAGGATTGGAAGGGCCTCCTGGAAATTGGAAGGGTGTGTGGTGGTGGTTTGAGGGATATTGACAATCACAGTTCGTTAGAGAAGACCAAATGTTAAGATGGGAAGAGGGGGCATGGTGAAATGGAAGATCTAACATTGTGGGATCAGTGGGCACATGCTATTTGTGTGGTGGGAGACTTGACTTTATGATGCTGCATAAACAGATATGTTGGTTAAATTTTGCACTTCGATGTATTAACTCTGGCAAGGTATGAGGTTAACAGGGATAATATTCATTTCTTTGCTGTAATTTTTTTTATGATTATTCTGTAAAGTCTGGCTCTTTATGATGTTGAACACTTAGCAGGTGTACCTTCGATGCCTTCGTTGATACTTATCTGGTGTCTTTTTTTCCCCTTTTACAGACTGCATTTACTTGCATGGTAAAGCTGACACGTAGTCGCCCTCACCTGAGCCAGCCTGTGGTTGAATCTCTGCTGACCCAACTACATAATGCACAGGACGCTGCTCGTATTCCAATGTGTCATAGCCTTGCAGCTATAGCAATGCAGTTGCCTGTCTTGGGAGAAGGGATGCTAGGAGAACTGATGGAATTGTATAAAATGATTGGATCTTCATCGACAGACAAACAACAAGAACTTCTGGTAAAACAAATGTTTAGATTAATTTGATTAAAAAATGTACATTTGATTAAAAGGAAAAAATAAAATTGTCTGGTACTGCTGATTTTGGAAAAGAAACTAGTCAACTGGGTTCTTAACTAGTGATGAGCAGAATCACAGAAGAGATCCTTCGAGCTTTATGGCACAGAAAAGAAGCCAGTGACCCATTGTACTGGCTGTCCAAAAGTACCTGTATGACTCCGACCAGTAACATTTTAATGATTCATATATTTCTTTTTATTTATGCGCTTAATTTTCAAAGAAATATAGGTCTAATAAGATATGATTTCCCAACAGAGCATTTTTCCCATTTATGTAGGAGCTTACTTGCTAATGAGTATGGTTGACTCTCTTCAATGATCTGAATTTTACTTTAGTGAACGATCCAATAAAACCTGTGTTTTAAGGTATTCAAGATTGTTAAGAGTTATCATCATTATTTTAAAATAATGACTGAAGTAAAATTGTATTTTTAGTGAGCGTCAATCTTTATTCCTTGGAAAAGTGACACGTAACCCTTTGATATGAAACTCGTTTAATTTGATAAATATTTTCGTTACCAAAGAATATTTGTGATTTGCCTTCAAGGTTGGTTTTCCTGCATGGTGTCACTCCAAAATGAAAATGGTTTTTAGATGTAATTATTTTCTCAAGAAATGGCTATATTGTGCTACACCCTCAGGAGTTTTTTTAGTGAAAGTAGCATAAAAACTAATTTGACTTGTCATTTCAGCTTTTGATCAGACTCATTTTTTTTGGATAAAACTTTGTTTAATTATAGTCCTGTGAAGAGCCTTGGGATGTTTTACAACATTTAAAGGCACTTTATAATTGTAAGTTGTTGCTTTGTATCTTAAATACCTTCACAGCTTTTTGATTAATATACTTTCTTCTTTCCCTGCCAGGTAGCATTGGCTGCTGTCATTTTTGTAGCCAATCAAAAAACTTTGTCTTCTGAAGTCAAAAGTGTCATAAAACAGCAACTGGAAAATGTAGCCAATGGCTGGACAGTTTACAGAATTGCTCGGCAGGCATCGAGAATGGTAAGTATTTTTTTCAATATATTTTGTGAATGAATTATAACTAAAATTTAAACAAGTATTGCTAAAATGTGCTTTGTGAAGAACATCTGTCTCTTCTAAAAGTAACATGGATGTTGGAGTACACTTTCCTTTTATTTTATTTTCCCACTGCTCATTGTTCTCTGGTGGTCAAAGAACCCCTGCATTGTTCTTGGGACCATACCAATGGGTTCATGAAAGATAGAATGGCTAGAGGATTTTCTGCCATTGAGGATATTTCCAGGTATGTTCAAACAAATAAGGATGAATCAGGTAATCTTCTTGTGTCCCCTTGCTTGAATGCAATTCCTACATGTTTCAAAATCTCCTCCATTCCCCTTCTTCAATTCTTCCAGGCCCAGATAGCATCTCATTATTGATCTGGCCATTGGGCCAGCAAGGTGCAGTTATGGGATGAATGTGAAGGCAATGACAGGAGCGAGACATGAATCCTTACAATGGCGCATCCTAAATCTCCCTTTCCCCTTTGAATTATTTAAATGTATTATTTCATGGTTGCGTGTTTAAACTCTTGCAATTCACTGTTTGAATTTCTTTGCCTTGTTTCTGCCTGTTGGCAGCACCATGAATACCCTGACCAAAATCACAAACTTCACCTTCTGGACTGCATCCAAAGTACATTATTCCTCCTTACACCCTCAACATCATCCCTGCAGCATTTCTCAAGTTCAACTAAACTGTTCTCCAATAGGCTGTAACACCTTTCAGCCTTCTGTAGTTCCCTTGAACACCCCTTGAATATTTTCGTTCTGCCAGCAACTTTTTCTTTGATTCTGCATTGTTCAACTATAACATTGTTTATTGTGACTGCCCACCATCATGTCATGGTGTGTATCGAAGGTATCAACTTCCCATATGACAGTAAGAAATAGGAACAAGAATAGGCCATTTGGCTCCTTGAGCCTGGTACGCAATTCAGTAGGATCATGACTGATCCAACATTCCTTTCATCTGCTTTCCTGCCCTTTCTCCACAAACTTTGACTCCCCTACTGATTAGAAATCAGTCTATCTCAGCCTTAAAAATACACAAGGCCTCTGCCCCCCAGCCCTCTGTGGCAAGGAGTTTCAAAGATTCACCCCTTTGAGAGAAGAAATTCCTTCTCATCTCAGTTGAAGACATCCCTTAATTCTGAGTTTATGCCCTCTGGACCTAGATTCTCCCATGAAGAAAAACATCCTCTCAGCATTTACCCGTCAAACCCGTTAAGAGCTCTGTATGTTTCATTGAGATCATCTCTTATTCCTCTAAATTCTGATGAGTAGATCCCTAGCCTGTTTAGTCCTCGCTCATTCGGCAGTCATTTCCATGCTGAGAATCATCTGAGTGAATCTTCTCTGAACCACCTCCCATAAAACAATTTGACAAAGTGTGGGGCTGCATGAACACAGCAGGTCAAGCTTTTGTGCTCCTAAGATGCTGCTTGGCCTACTGTGTTTATCCAGCCCCACTCTTTGTTATCTTGGATTCTCCAGCATCTGCAGTTCCCATTATCTCCCGTAAAAAATATCTTGGTTTAAATAAGTGAACCAAAAGTAAGCACAGTACTCCAGATATGGTCTGTCCAGCACCTTGTACAGTCGCAGTAAGACTTCTATACTCCTGTATTCCAATCTTCTTGAAATGAGGGTCAACATTCCATTAGCCTTCATGATTACCTGTTGCATCTGTGTATTAGCCCTCTGTGTTTGATGCTCAAGTACCCCCTAGATTCTTTGTGTTGCAGCTATCTGTAGTTTTTTTTTGTATTTTAATTATTCTGTTCTTCTGTTCTGCCTTTGAAAATGAACAAATTCATATTTTCCCACATTATACTCCATTTTCCAACTTTTTGCCCACCTACTTAACTGATCAATACCTCTCTTTTCAGCTGTTTGTATTCCTCTTAACAACCTGCCTATCCACTTATTTTTGCGTCACCTGCACATTTAGCTACTTTCTACTTCTAAGTCAGTAATATAAAATGTAAACGATTGCAGTCCCAACGCTGATCCCTGTGGAATCCCACTGGTAACAGTTCATCAACCTGTAAAAGAACCTTTATCCTCATTTGCTCTTGCCTGACCAATAACCAATTCTCTTACCCTTGTCAATATATTACTTCCAACACTGTGGGCTCTTATGACTTAATGTCTTTGAGATAGCTTATCAAAATTCTCCTGGAAGTACAAATATATAACACATCTTCTGGTTCCTCTCCATCTGCTTTGATTGAGACTTCCCCCAAAACTCTAATAAATTAGTCATTCATGATTTCTCTTTCACGAAGCCATATTGACTATGCTTGATTATGATTTTCCTAATGTTCTGCTGTTACTTCCTTAATAATTGATTCCAGTACTTGTCCAGTGATTGATGTTGGGATAATTGTCCTATACTTGACTGATTTTTGTCTCCCTTTTTAAAAAGGAGTGTCACATTGATAGTTTGCATTTGGTGTCCTCTGATGCTTCTCCAGAATCCAAAGATTTTTGGAAAGATTCAACCAAAGGATCTACTATTGCTGTCGCTACCTGTTTTAGGGTCCTAGGATGCAAGCCATCAGGGCCAGGCCTTGAGCCCCAATTAGTTTGTCAAATACTACTTTTGTAGTGATGGCGTGGGTACTTAATTCCTCCCTTGTATTCTTTAGTATTCATGGGTTGTTCAAAGTATCTTCTACCATAAGGACTGATGAAAAATATCTGTTTGACTCCTCTGCCATTTTCCTTGATCTTCATAACTGTCTCCCCAGATCCTTTCTCTAAGGATCCTATCTTTACTTTGACCTCTGTCTTCCCTGTTTTCATGTATTTAAAAAAGCTCTTTTTGTCAGTTTTTAATATTCCTTGCTAGTTTGCCATTCGTAATTTACTTTCGCTCTCTCTCTCTCTACTTTTCCCTTCATGGTAGAGAAAATAGGATAATGTATTTGACTTTCTAGGGAATAAATAATAAATAAGGATTGGATTTTCGAGTACTTTTGTAGCATGGGTCTACAGTGCAGCCTGTAGATCCCACATATACTCCGTGGCAACGTAAAACCGGAAGTGAGGTAGTCCAGTTCAATGGACACTAGAATTTAAATGACAGCCGGGAAAACATAACAGTGCTTCGTCAGAGATTGCACTGATGATGTTACCCAGCAGGGTAATGAAACATCTGTGGAACAACAAACCAGCTCAGCGAGCCAATCAACCACAATAAAGATTGGAATTGAAAGAAAACTGTAATATTGATTAAAGAATTTAAAGTTTGGCAAATTACCAGGAGCAGCTAGTTTCTATCCCTGGATTTTAAAGGAAACAGTTAACAAATTTTCCAAACTGCTGAGAGCCCAGGAATTATTCTTTAATTTTGGAAGTTCCATTATGTAAGGAATAAGCGAGAAGGCCACAACATTGTTGATTTGATCATCTGGCATCTGTTATGGGGAAGTTAGTGGAACATATAAAAAAGGAGTGATTGCACGTTTGAAGAAATTTGTACTTAGCAGAGAAAGTCAACACAAATTTGTAAAAAAAGATCTGAAAACTTGCTGTTGGAGTTCAAAATAGATAAGTGTTGCTTAAGCGTTTTCAGATTTCGAAACAAATCATTGAGGTATGTAGTGAGGAGCTTTTTCAACTGTTGGGGAACTAAGACAAGCAGCTATAACCTTAAAATCATGGCCAAATCATTGTAGGAAGAAGGGTGATAGTGTGTGGAACTCTTCAGAGACCAATAGATGCAAGTTCAGTTATAAATTTGAGATTTTGGTGAGCCAAGATGTTAAGATTTCTGAAGTAAGGATGACTAATTAGAGTTAGCATCTATGACCTCATTTAATGGTGGAAAAGGCACAAGGGGCTGAATGGATTATTTTTATTCCTAACTGAATATTAGGAAGACCAAAGCTTATTGTTTTTCAATCTTTACCACAGACTCTGCTTTCTAGCCACTGACTCTGACTACCTCCCTTGCCATTCATCCAAGCTGAAGGAGGCTGAAATTTTAACACTCTGTTCTCAGCTTCATATCCTGCCTTATACCATTCATTAAGAGTTTTGATTTTCATCCATGCAATATTACCTGCTTTCATCTTCACTCATCCTTATTTTCTTATTCTATCTTGGCTTTGTCCCATACTAAATTTCTGAAACTTTCATCTTTTCCCTTTCTGATGTCGGCTTTTTGTGCATTGCTCCTCCCTTCTCCCACCACTGACAGAATCTTCTACTAATTCTGTTCTCTGAAACGTTGCAGCGAATTTTCTTCCTTCTCCTCTTCAGAAATTTCCTCAGAGCAGAGCTATTCAACTAAAGATGTCTCTCATCCTAATTTCTTTGCCCAGGCATCAATCTATTTCTATTTTATATTTTCTGTTCTTTTACCATGCATTGGGCTTTCCTGTACTGTGAAACTGCTGTGTAATTGAAAGTCATCATTAGGTGGTGATGTAAGTCAAGTCTTGAGTCATGAAGTCATACAGCATGGAAACAGACCCTTCAGGGTCCAAGAAAACAAAGTGTGGAGCTGGATGAACACAGCAGGCCAAGCAGCACCTCAGGAGCACAAAAGCTGACGTTTCGGGCCTAGACCCTTCTTCAGAAAAGGGGGATGGGGAGAGGGTTCTGAAATAAATAGGGAGAGAGGGGGAGGCAGATCAAAGATGGATAGAGGAGAAGATAGGTGGAAAGGAGACAGACAAGTTAAAGGGGCGGGGATGGAGCCTGTAGAGGTGAGTGTAGGTGGGGAGGTAGGGAGGAGATAGGTGAGTCCAGGGAGGACAGACAGGTGAAGAGGGCGGGATGAGGTTAGAAGGGAGGAAATGTAGGTGCGGCTTGAGGTGGGAGGAGAAGATAGGTGAGAGGAAGAACCGGTCAGGGCGGCGGGGGCAAGCTTGGCTGGTTTTGGGATGCAGTGGGTGGAAGGGAGATTTTGAAGTTTGTGAAATCCCCATTAATGCCATTGGCCTGCAGGGTTCCCAAGCGGAGTATGAGTTGCTGTTCCTGCAACCTTTGGGTGGCATCGTTGTGGCACTGCAGGAGGCCCAGAATGGACATGTTATCTAAGGAATGGGAGGGGGAGTTGTAGCGGTTCGCAAATGGGAGGTGCAGTTGCTTATTGCGAACCGAGCGTAGGTGTTCTGCAAAGCAATCCCCAAGCCTCCGCTTGGTTTCCCCAATGTAGAGAAGCCACGACAGGTACAGCGAATACAGCATACCACATTGGCAGCTGTGCAGGTGAACATCTGCTTGATGTGGAAAGTCTTCTTGGGGCCTGGGATGGGAGTGAGGGAGGAGGTGTGGGGGCAAGTGTAGCACTTCTTGCGGTTGCAGGGGACAGTGCTGGGTGTGGTGGGGTTGGAGGAGGTGTATTCTAGGTAGCTGTGGAAGTTGGTGGGCTTGAAATGGATTCAGTTTCTAGGTGGCTGCTTAAGATGGAAACAGAGAGGTCCAGGAAGGTGAGGGATGTGTTGGAGATGGTCCAGGTACTCCCACAGCGACCTAGAATACACTTCCTCCCACCCATCTTCCTGCAAAAGTTCCATCCCTTATTCCCAATTTCTTTGACTCCACCATATCCGATCCCAGGATGAAGTATTTCACTCCCATACATCTCAGATGTCCTCGTTCTTCAAGGAACGCAACCCCCCCACAGTGGGCGGGAATACCTTCGACCGTGTCTCCCGCATTTCCCGCAATTCATCCCTCACATCCCGCAATAACCGCCAAAAGAGAATCCCCCTCGTCCTCAAATACCACCCCACCAACCTCCGCGTCCAATGCATCATCCGCCGACACTTCCGCCATCTACAATCCGACCGCACCACAAAAGACATTTTTCCACCCCCACCCTTGTCTGCTTTCCAGAGGGACCACTGTCTCCGTGACTCCCTTGTCTGCTCCACGCTCCCCTCCAACTCCACCACACCCAGCACCTTCCCCTGCAACCGCAGGAAGTGCTACACCTGCCCCCACACCACCTCCCTCACCCCCATCCCAGGCCCCAAGAAGACTTTCCACATCAAGCAGATGTTCACCTACACATCTGCCAATGTGGTATTCTGCATTCGCTTGTACCCATTGTAGCTTCCTCTACATCGGGAAACCAAGCGGAGGCTTGGGGAACGCTCGGTTCGCGATAAACAACTGCACCTCCCAGTCGCAAACCGTTTCAACTCCCCCTCCCATTCCTTAGATGGCATGTCCATTCTGGGCCTCCTGCAGTGCCACAATGATGCCACCCGAAGGTTGCAAGAACAGCAACTCATATTCCGCTTGGGAACCCTGCAGCCCAATGGTATCAATGTGGATTTCACAAGCTTCAAAATCTCCCCTCCACCCACTGCATCCCAAAACCAGCCCAGCTCATCCCCACCTCCCTAACCTGTTCTTCCTCTCACCTATCCCCTCCTCCCACCTCAAGCCACACCTCCATTTCCTACCTACCAACCTCATCCCGCCCCCTTGACCTGTCTGCCCTCCCCGGACTGACCTATCCTCTCCCTACCTCACCACCTACACTCACCTCTACAGGCTCCGTCCCCACCCTGGTTAATAAAATGTGAGGCTGGATGAACACAGCAGGCCAAGCAGCATCTCAGGAGCACAAAAGCTGACGTTTCGGGCCTAGACCCTTCATCAGAGAGGGGGATGGGGTGAGGGTTCTGGAATAAATAGGGAGAGAGGGGGAGGCGGACCGAAGATGGAGAGAAAAGATGATAGGTGGAGAGAGTATAGGTGGGGAGGTAGGGAGGGGATAGGTCAGTCCAGGGAAGATGGACAGGTCAAGGAGGTGTGATGAGGTTAGTAGGTAGATGGGGGTGCGGCTTGGGGTGGGAGGAAGGGATGGGTGAGAGGAAGAACAGGTTAGGGAGGCAGAGACAGGTTGGACTGGTTTTGGGATGCAGTGGGGGGAGGGGACGAACTGGGCTGGTTTAGGGATGCAGTTGGGGAAGGGGAGATTTTGAAACTGATGAAGTCCACATTGATACCATTAGGCTGCAGGGTTCCCAGGCGGAATATGAGTTGCTGTTCCTGCAACCTTCGGGTGGCATCATTGTGGCACTGCAGGAGGCCCATGATGGACATGTCATCTAAAGAATGGGAGGGGGAGTGGAAATGGTTTGCGACTGTGAGGTGCAGTTGTTTGTTGTGAACTGAGCGGAGGTGTTCTGCAAAGCGGTCTCCAAGCCTCCGCTTGGTTTCCCCAATGTAGAGGAAGCCGCACCGGGTACAGTGGATGCAGTATACCACATTGGCAGATGTGCAGGTGAACCTCTGCTTAATGTGGAATGCCATCTTGGGGCCTGGGATAGAGGTGAGGGAGGAGGTGTGGTGACAAGTTTAGCATTTCCTGCGGTTGCAGGGGAAGGTGCTGGGTGTGGTGGGGTTGGAGGGCAGTGTGGAGCGAACAAGGTAGTCACGGAGAGAGTGGTCTCTCCGGAAAGCAGACAGAGGTGGGGATGGAAAAATGTCTTGGGTGGTGGGGTCGGATTGTAGATGGCGGAAGTGTCGGAGGATGATGCGTTGTATGCGGAGGTTGGTGGGGTGGTGTGTGAGAACGAGGGGGATCCTCTTTGGGCGGTTGTGGCGGGGGCGGGATGTGAGGGACGTGTTGCGGGAAATGCGGGAGACGCGGTCAAGGGCGTTCTCCATCACTGTGGGGGGGAAAGTTGCAATCCTTGAAGAACTTGGACATCTGGGATGTGCGGGAGTGGAATGTCTTATCGTGGGAGCAGATGCGGCTGAGGAATTGGGAACAGGGGATGGAATTTTTGCAGGAAGGTGGGTGGGAGGAGGTGTATTCTAGGTAACTGTGGGAGTCGGTGGGCTTGAAATGGACATCAGTTACAAGCTGGTTGCCTGAGATGGTGACTGAGAGGTCCAGGAAGGTGAGGGATGTGCTGGAGATGGCCCAGGTGAACTGAAGTTTGGGGTGGAAGGTGTTGGTGAAGTGGATGAACTGTTCGAGCTCCTCTGGGGAGCAAGAGGCGGCGCCGCTACAGTCATCAATGTACCGGAGGAAGAGGTGGGGTTTGGGGCCTGTGTAGGTGCGGAAGAGGGACTGTTCCACGTAACCTACAAAGAGGCAGGCATAGCTGGGGCCCATGCAGGTGCCCATGGCCACCCCCTTAGTCTGTAGGAAGTGGGAGGAGTCAAAAGAGAAGTTGTTGAGGGTGAGGACGAGTTTGGCTAGGCGGATGAGGGTGTTGGTGGAGGGGGACTGGTCGGGCCTGCGGACAGGAAGAAGCGGAGGGCCTTGAGGCCATCTGCATGCGGAATGCAGGTGTACAGGGACTGGATGTCCATGGTGAAGATGAGGTGATGGGGGCCAGGGAATTGGAAGTCCTGGAGGAGGTGGAGGGCGTGGGTGGTGTCACAGACGTAGGTGGGAAGTTCCTGGACCAAAGGGGAGAAAATGGAGTCCAGATAGGTGGAGATGAGTTCGGTGGGGCAGGAGCAGGCTGAGACGATGGGTCGACCAGAGCAGGCAGGTTTGTGGATTTTGGGAAGGAGATCGAAACGGGCCGTGCGGGGTTGGGGAACAATGAGGTTGGAGGCTGTGGGTGGGAGGTCCCCTGAGGTGATGAGGTCATGAATGGTGTTGGAGATGATGGTTTGGTGCTCGGGTGTGGGGTCATGATCGAGGGGGCGGTAGGAGGTGGTGTCGGAGAGTTGGTGTCTGGCCTCGGCGATGTAGAGGTCAGTGCGCCATACTACCACTGCGCCACCCTTGTCTGCGGGTTTGATGGTGAGGTTGGGGTTGGAGCGGAGGGCTGCCCGTTCTGCGGGGGAGAGGTTGGAGTGGGTGAGAGGGGTGGAGAGGTTGAGGCGGTTGATGTCTCGACGGCAGTTGCAGATGAAGAGGTCGAGGGAGGGTAGGAGGCCTGGGGGTGGTGTCCAGGAGGAGGACTTGTGTTGGAAGCGGCTGAAGGGGTCAGTGGAGGGAGGGTTAGGCTCGCGGTTGAAGAAGTAGGCATGGAGGCGAAGACGGCGGAAAAACTGCTCTATGTCCAATCGTGACTGGTATTCGTTGATGTGTGGTTGTAGGGGGACAAAGGTGAGCCCCTTGCTTAGGACTGACCGTTCGTCCTCAGTCATTTGGAGGTCTGGGGGGATGGTGAAGATGCGGCAGGGTTCAGTGTGGCTGTCTTCTCTGGGGTTGCTGGCTGTGGAGGTTGTGGGCGGAGCGATGAGGTCGTCGGCTGTGGGTGGGGTTCCGTCGGCGTTCTTCTCTGGGGTTGCTGGATGTGGAGGTTGTGGGCGGAGTGATGAGGTCGTCAGCTGTGGGCGGGGTTCCATCTCAGGCAACCAGCTTGTAACTGATGTCCATTTCAAGCCCACCGACTCCCACAGTTACCTAGAATACACCTCCTCCCACCCACCCTCCTGCAAAAATTCCATCCCCTATTCCCAATTCCTCCGCCTCCGCCGCATCTGCTCCCACGATAAGACATTCCACTCCTGCACATCCCAGATGTCCAAGTTCTTCAAGGACCGCAACTTTCCCCCCACAGTGATGGAGAACGCCCTTGACCGCGTCTCCCGCATTTCCCGCAACACGTCCCTCACACCCCGCCCCCGCCACAACCGCCCAAAGAGGATCCCCCTCGTTCTCACACACCACCCCACCAACCTCCGCATACAACGCATCATCCTCCGACACTTGCGCCATCTACAATCTGACCCCACCACCCAAGACATTTTTCCATCCCCACCCCTGTCGGCTTTCCGGAGAGACCACTCTCTCCGTGACTCCCTTGTTCGCTCCACACTGCTCTCCAACCCCACCACTCCCGGCACCTTCCCCTGCAACCGCAGGACATGCTACACTTGCCCCACACCTCCTCCCTCACCCCTATCCCAGGCCCCAAGATGACATTCCACATTAAGCAGAGGTTCACCTGCACATCTGCTAATGTGGTATACTGCATCCACTGTACCCGGTGCGGCTTCCTCTACATTGGGGAAACCAAGCGGAGGCTTGGAGACCGCTTTGCAGAACACCTCCGCTCAGTTCGCAACAAACAACTGCACCTCCCAGTCGCAAACCATTTCAACTCCCCCTCCCATTCTTTAGATGACATGTCCATCATGGGCCTCCTGCAGTGCCACAAAGATGCCACCCGAAGGTTGCAGGAACAGCAACTCATATTCCGCCTGGGAACCCTGCAGCCTAATGGTATCAATGTGGACTTCACCAGTTTCAAAATCTCCCCTTCCCCGACTGCATCCCAAAACCAGCCCAGTTCATCCCCTCCCCCCACTGCACCACACAACCAGCCCAGCTCTTCCCCTCCACCCACTGCATCCCAAAACCAGTCCAACCTGTCTCTGCCTCCCTAACCTGTTCTTCCTCTCACCCATCCCTTCCTCCCACCCCAAGCCGCACCCCCATCTACCTACTAACCTCATCCCACCTCCTTGACCTGTCCGTCTTCCCTGGACTGACCTATCCCCTCCCTACCTCCCCACCTATACTCTCTCCACCTATCTTCTTTTCTCTCCATCTTCGGTCCGCCTCCCCCTCTCTCCCTATTTATTCCAGAACCCTCACCCCATCCCCCTCTCTGATGAAGGGTCTAGGCCCGAAACGTCAGCTTTTGTGCTCCTGAGATGCTGCTTGGCCTGCTGTGTTCATCCAGCCTCACATTTTATTATCTTGGATTCTCCAGCATCTGCAGTTCCCATTATCTCCATCCCCACCCTTTTAACTTGTCTGTCTCCTCTCCGCCTATCTTCTCCTCTATCCATCTTCGGTCCGCCTCCCCCTCTTTCCCTATTTATTTCAGAACCCTCTCCCCATCCCCCTTTTCCGACGAAGAGTCTAGGCCCGAAACGTCAGCTTTTGTGCTCCTAAGATGCTGCTTGGCCTGCTGTGTTTATCCAGCTCCACACTTTGTTATCTCGGATTGTCGAGCGTCTGCAGTTCCCATTATCTCTGGTACAGCTTTATGGTCCAACCCATGTGCACTGACCAGACATCCCAATTTGATCTAATCCCATTTGCCAGCATTTGGCCTGTATCTCTAAACTCTTCCTATTCATTTACCCATCCAGATACCTTTTAAATGTTGTAATTGTGTCCGCCTCTCCCACAACTTCTGGAAGCTTGTTCCCTACATGCAGCACCTTCAGGGTGAAAAAGCTACCCATCAGGTCTGTTTTAAATCTCTCCTCCCACCATAAATCTTTGCCGTCTAGTTTTGGTCTCCCACAAGCTACTCTCACTCTTGCTGACTGTATCATGGCATAGGATCTTTGGTGTCCTAGCCAATGACACTAATGCAAGTTAACCTGTTATTCATATCCTTTACCATTTGTTTGTCTTTGGCTACGTTATGGATGTGTATGAAGATATAACTTCAAAAGCAGTTAATTGATTTTTGCTTTTATCTAAGATGTCTAGCAGTGCCATGCCACATCATTTAACGCAGTTGGAGTAAGAAAGTCTTCCTTTAATTATATAGTACCTTGGCGTGACCACACTTTGAGTATTTTCTGCCGTTTTGGTTTCCTTACTGCAAAAGATATACACATTGCATTCTCCTATTGTGGCAAAATTGGGACTGGTTCTTTGCCAGTATTGAACAGGGAACAGTTTCAGGGGCAGGCCATTTAAGACTGAAGTGAGGGGAATTTTGTCACTAAGAGGCTTTCTCTCCTGCAGTGGGTCTTGGAGTCTTAATCATCAAATATGTTCAAAACAGATCAATAGACTTTTGCATATTAAAAACAAAGAGAATGCAGGGATAGCACAGAAAGATGATGTTGAATTAGAAGTAGTTAACGCACATTATGAAAACTATTTTAGAGATGTTAGTTAAAAATTGAACATTCATAACTTCGTGTATTGTCAGTATAGTACATGGGTTTTTGGGGTGATTTGATATTTTGTTTTTTTTTCCCCAACCCTACAAGCTCTCAGAATAAAGTGTAATTAACATGTCATTCATGTACTCTTCATTGTGATGACTGTAATTTGGTAGTAATGGCTTATTGACAGTTTATTTGCAGCCTCTAGTGGCAGATACAAAGTAGTGCAACAATGTCACGCTGAAAGCCCTGTATAGTATAATTATATTCTAGTTTTAAAGTGTTCCATCTTTCCTCCCCTCACCATCTGCTCCCCACACTCCAAAAAGAAATTCCTGGCAGAACAAAAATAATTAACATTTTCGACATTAAAAAGGAATGAGAGTATCTGATTGGAGAGTCTGGACTTGGAGTCGGATCAAACAGACTTGTTTTTGCTTTTTTTTCTACCTAGTTAGGCAACTTAGATTTGCAATGACCAGCTTTCTGGTTCTCAAAGGAACAAGTTAGCCTCAGTAGTTTTCCATTGAAAGTTCGACTGAGTTCTGAAGACAGGGTCAAAATCCTGGAACTTCCTCCCTTAATGGCATTGTGGATGTGCCTACATCAAATGGATTCAAGAAGGCAGCTTACCAATGTCTTCTGGAGACCAATTAGGGATGTGTAATAAATGCTGATCTAACCAGCGACATGCACATCCTCTGAGTGAATTAAAATAAAAACCTCATCGGTCCTGGAATGTTAATTCTGTTTCTGTCTCTCCTCTCAGATGCTTCCACACCTGATGAGTTTCTCTATTTTAAGGTTTTTTTTAAATTTCAGATCTCCAGTGTCCAAAGTATTTTGCTTTGATTTGAAAGTCTCTGATGTACACCTTCGTCCCTACCTGTTCATTGTCTTTTCAGCAAGCTGTTAGAGCACGAAATATGTATGTTTAGATTCAATGTTTGTTAGTACTAGAATTGAAATTTTAGGGACAATCAGGTGGCATTTTAAATGCTCTCTGCAGAGACACCATATATTTGTTTACTTTGTTAAGTACGTATGCACATGTTAACATGACCAATAAGCATTCCTTCATATTTTTATCTGGTATTGAGGCATTGTATGATGTAGCAACTGTTCTGCAGTAAGAGGCATTGTTAAGCCACTTCATAAAGCAGTCAAGACTTACAGTGTAACCCATGGTTGCATGGTTCATGTCAGCCAGACCCCCTGCTGGCTTTTGTTCCTCTGGCTTCCCCACATCCTTGTTAGTGGCGCACAGAATGCGGTAAGGCACAGTCACTTCCTGCAGTCCGTCCTGTCACGGTCAGGGGAAGCCACTGGCGATATCTGCATGTGCATGACGGGCATGTGTTTTATATAATCACTCTGAAGATGGAAAGTAAAACATCAGTGAAAATCCCTTCAAGCCGTTTCATGCTTATGTATTGACATGTCACCAGTATGCACATATTTGTTTCAACTGATCGTTCTCTTTTCTGGTATTTTCAGGGAAACCATGATATGGCTGGAGATCTTTACCATGGCTTGTTGACACAGGTGGCATCTGAACATTTTTACTTTTGGATAAACAGTTTGAAGGAATTCTCGAGAGCAGAGCAATGTCTGGCTGGCCTACAGGACAGTGAATCTAGTGTCGCACTGGCCTGTATTGCTGAAGCTTTAAAATATTACCAGAGGGGCATAGCTTCATTGACGGTAAGTTGCAATCAGAATGAATATTTCAATTGTGAATTTGCTTTAGCAGCAATCCAACTTGTTTAGATTTATTTTCTTACAGAATAGATTGTTGATAACTGTTTTATCCAATCTTCTGATGGCATTGTTTTTGGCAGATGTGTCCTATGTTGGTTGTTCAATTTGAAGGAAGATATCTTGGGTCATATAAGACTCTGCAGGAATTTATTCACAAATGTACTTCTTTTCAGATCTAAACTAAACGTCACTTATTGAGGGATATGTGGGTTAGGTTATTTTATTTTTGGATTAGGAATATTCCACGGCACAACATTGTGGGCTGAAGGGCCTCTACTGTGCTGTACTTTTCTATGTTCTGTATCATGCAGGAAAACCAGTTAAGTACAATGTAGTTTGTAGAATTATCTTTCTTTTGATGGGTTGCTGTGACATAGGATTTTAGGTTAGTGCAAGTGATGCTGAAAAATTAGTTGAAACAAAATACTCTAATGCCATGAATCCTAAAATACTGAGGGAAGCCGGAGAGGCAGTAGAGAATCTGTCAATCTTTCAAACATCCTTCCATTTGTAAGTTGTGAATGATGATTGTTTGAAATTCTGACTTGGTGTTGGTATCTGCTTCGGTTCAATGAGGTTAGTTGCTGTACTAAGCATCTTTTCTTTTGAGGAATCAACTCTAGCTGCCTTCTTTCTACTCGCATGACATATCAATAATATCCCCTTGTGAGGTGAACCAGATATTCCTGCCTTTGGTCAATTCATTTTGACAGAATGAAATGCAAATGGTCAGATATGAATCATTTTGCTACTTAATTTAACATCAAATGAATGTAAAGATAATTATACTGACTGAAGTTTCTGATTTCAATCTATCTGACTTATCTGAGATAATGGACACTGCAGATGCTGGGGAATCCAAGATAACAAAGTGTGGAGCTGGATGAACACAGCAGGCCAAGCAGCATCTTAGGAGCACAAAAGCTGACGTTTTGGGCCTTGACCCTTCATTGCTATAGTTCAAATAAAGAAACGTGACAAGACAAACAAGGCATCTAACTTATCTCCAGTGTTTCTGACTTTGAGATTCCTCGTTGCTTTCGGTTTAACTAGCCTGACTGTTACTTAGTAAAGCTGGAAGGGGATATGAAAAAGCGGGAAGGATCAAGGAAAACCCCAAGGCTTTCTATGCTTATGTGAGGAACAGGAGGATGGCCAGAGTGATGATAGGGCCAATCAGGGATAGTGGAGGAAACTTGTGTGTGGAGTCAGAGGAGTTAGGGGAGGTCCTTAATGAATACTTTGCGTCGGTACTCACCAGTGAGAGGGACCTTGACATTTGTGAGGACAGCATGAAACAGGCTGATGTGCTCAAACAGGTTGATGTTAGGAAGGAGAATGCGCTGGAAATTTTGAAAAACGTGAGGATAGGTAAGTCCCCTGGGCCAGATGGGATATACTCAGGGTTTTTATGGGACGCGAGGGAAGAGATTTCTGCTCCTTTGGTGATGATCTTTGCATCCTCACTGTCCACTGGAGTTGTACCAGATGATTAGAGAATGGCAAATGTCATTCCCTTGTTCGAGAAAGGGAATAGGGATAATCCTGGGAATTACAGACTGATCAGTCTGCCTTCTGTGGTGGGCAAATTATTGGAGAGGATTCTGGGAGATAGCATTCATGATCAGTTGGAAAAGCACAGTTTGATTAGAAATAGTCAGCATGACTTTGTGAGGGTCAGGTCATGTCTCACAAGGCTTATTGACTTCGTTGAAGATGTGACAAAACACATTGATGGCAGAACAGTGGATATGGTGCATAAGGAGTTTAGCAAGGCATTTGATAAGGTTCCCCATGTTAGGCTCATTCAGACAGTAAGGATGCATGGGATTCAGGGAAATTTGGCTGTCTGGATACAAAACTGGCTGTCAAATAGAAGACAGAAGATAGTAGATGGAAATATTCAGCCTGGAGCTCGGTGATCAGTGGTGTTCTGCATGGATCTGTTCTGGGACCTCTGCTCTTTGTGGTCTTTATAAATGACTTGGATGAGGAAGTGGAAGAGTGGGTTAGTAAGTTTGCTGATGACACAAAGGTTGTTGGAGCTGTGAATAGCGTGGAGGGCTTTTGTAGGTTGCAATGGGACATTGACAGGATAAAGAGCTAGGCAAAGAAGTGGCAATGGAATTTAACCCAGAAAAGTGTGAAGTGATTGATTTTGGAAGATCAAATTTGAATGCAGATTGCCAGGTTAATAGTAAGATTCTTGGCACTGTGGAGGAACAGAGGGATCTTGGGGTCCACGTCCATAGATCCCTCAAAGTCCCTACTCCAGTTGATAGGGTTGTAAAGGACGCATATGGTATGTTGGCTTTCATTGGCAGGGGAATTGAGTTTAAGAGCCATGAGGTTATGCTGCAGCTCGAAAAAACCCTGGTTAGACCACACTTGGAATATTGTGTTCAGTTCTGATAGCCTCATTATAGGAAAGATGTGGAAGCTTTAGAGAGAGTGCAGAGGTGATTTACCAGTATGCTGCTTGGACTGGAGGGCAGGTTATGTAGGAAAGATTGAGGGAGCTAAGGCTTTTTTTTTTCATTGGATCGAAGAAGGATGAGAGGCGACTTAATAGAGGTGTGCAAGATGGATGAGAGACATAGACTGGATAGCCAGAGACTTTTTCCCAGGGTGGAAATGGCTATTATGAGGGGGCATAATTTTTAGGTGATTGGAGGAAGGTGTAGGGGAGATGTCAGAGGTAGGCTCTTTACACAGAGAGTGGTGGGTGTGTGGAATGTGATGCCGGCAATGGTAGTGGAGTCAGATACTTTAGAGACTTTTAAGCGGCTCTTGGATACACACATGAATGATAGTAAAATGTAGGGTATGCAGAGTAATTTTATCTTAGTAAGATAATAGGTTGGCACACCATCATGGGCTGAAAGGTCTGTACTGTTCAATGTTCTATGTTCAGTTTTCCTGTCTTTTTAAGAAATTCCTTGTTTTCATAAACCGCTTGAACAGACTGCATCTTGAGAAATGTGAAATCCCTTCATCTCCAAAATAAACCATTGCTGTCTGATTTAGTTTTAGCATCCTACTTGAAGCAGTCGTACAAAATGTAAAGCAAACTTGATTTAATGCAAAAAGCTTATTGAGTAATTTGAGAGCATAATAACTAAATTATGTTAAATATAACATTATTTTTAGGCTGCAAGCACACCTTCCAACCCCCTGACTTTTCAGTGTGAATTTGTCAAACTGAGGATTGACATGCTGCAGGCCTTCTCCCAGTTGATTTGTACCTGTAACAGCCTGAAGACCAGTCCTCCACCTGCCATTGCCACAGCAATTGCTATGGCATCTGGGAATGATTTACAGAGGTGTGGCCGCATTACCAACCAGGTATGTACGTATTCTGTTGTATCTTTCAATCAGCATTATGATGTAGCTAGACGATCGTTAGATTTTTTCTCCAAATCAAAGTACCTAAATTGATTTCATGAAGCCAAACTGGCAGCAGAAGTAAGTTGACTGCCATCTGAATTCTTTGCATTACACCAGCGAACTAATCTATAATGTTTACATTCTTGATGGTATGAATGGTACTTTGCAAACTGCTGCAATAATTAAGCTCATGGGCTGTAAAGTCCAATATTGACCATATTGTTTATCAGCAAAATGTGAAAATTTTCCGATTTTCAGTTTGTGCTGTGTTGAGTAAGTTTCATGGTACCAGGTCTGCCAGGCTCAGTGCGATTTTTCTGTGCAATCTTCCATTCTTCACTTTATTAATTATACCGTTGGGGCTGTTTGGAACCAAGGAATTGTGTTGCAGAGAAGTGGCACGCTACTGAGTCCGAGATAATGGGAACTGCAGATGCTGGAGAATCCGAGATAACAAAATGTGAAGCTGGATGAACACAGCAGGCCAAGCAGCATCTCAGGACCACCAAAGCTGATGTTTCGGGCCTAGACCCTTCACAGTGTGCTGCTCAAGCCTCAACACTTAAAACATTGCCCAGTAGGAATGTTCACTTGCCATTTCACGGTCAGGGATCTGGATTTCTTGGCGATGCAGTGGTGGAGGTGAAAGCAGTCTTTTTTCCAATGAACTATTTCAGTAGGCCACACTTCCAGCCCCAGTCAGCTTGGACTCAAGTTGCACTCCAGGTCACTGCTGAATCCTGAGTGAGAGGGAGCACTCGGCATTCAGGGAAGTTAGTGATCTTGCACTTCTACTAGGGCACTGTCATCTTCTCTGTGCTGCATTACATTTACAGGGCTAACACTCGTTCTAACTCTGACATAGCCCGTTCATCTCACCAAGTCTCATGTACTATTCATGTATCAGTACTACCTGCTCGTCTATCGAACGTAATTTCTCTCTTCACCTAATTTCAGGAAGAAGTAGCCCTTAAGGGATCTAAGACCAGTTGGAAGGCAGGTGGCAAACATCAAATACTATCTGTGAAACTTCTTCCTCTTGTGTGAAGTAAACCTAGACTTGGCTGGAGAAGAGTATGACTGCTCATGTGGGTGTGCAGAGACCTTTCAGTGGGCAACCGTATCAGTAAACTGTCATGGGCTGTTCTCCCCTTACCAATAGTGCTAATTCTTTATTAATGCGCTGAAAGGAAGATACTGCCCCCGAGATTGCTTTGGCGATTCTTTCCCCGCACGTTGAGCAGCTTAGATTTTCACTTGGTAGCTTCTCTTTCTAGATTAGATTGCAGAGTATAATCTGGTGAGCCCATTGCTGATATGTTTCTGCAGATGATTGAGGAAGGAATGCCACTTGATTAGCCCCTGCCAGGCTATAAGACCCTGTTCTCAGCCATTAATGACTTTGTTAGTCTGCATAGACGGGTCGAACAACATCACGTATATTTGTCAGGGTGAGTGTGCCAAGAAAAGCTGCATGGACTGCTGCCTCTTACAGGTTGAGTGCACGCTGAGAGGATGCACAATCGTTTTGGAACAACAGGCAGACTGTATTGTGCTCTAAAACATTAAGGTTTTAAACATGATGAAAGGAGGTTCATTTCAACATGCTAGCTATTAGGAGAGACTTTGCTACACAACATTCAGAAATGATATTCTGATAGATGTACTAGATGTACTAATAGCTACCTAACATTAGCCACGTGCTGTGTAAGTGCAGTGTCTCACTAACTGCTGCTTTTTCGTTAACTGTAAGTAGGACATTTTATGTCCACATACAGATCACCTGAAGATTTCAAGCTTGCATTCACGTGGATAACAAGACATTTATCCAGCAATCCAAAAAGTTAAAAACCGCACAGGAACAAGTTCCACATGCCTTTTTCATTAAGTAGTGTGTTCGTTTGTATTAAGAATAGAATCTTAAACAATTAAATGAAGTCCAAATCAATCATGTGGAATAACAATTTCCTTTAGTCTGGCTTTGTAATTACTCCTAAACAGTCTCTTGGATGGTCCTCCTGGTCAATTTCCTCATTACCTCTTCCTCAGAATATTACTGCTGTTGTCATCTGCATTCAGGACCCCCTGTCTCGCTTTGTCTGTTTTTGTTGTGAAGGGCACAGCATGGCACACTGATGCAGGACACTTTGAGCTGCACTGCAAGAACCCGTCAGAGTAATCTAAGTACCAAAACCTCATCCTAAGGAGGGCTGTGGTCTGTACCACTATGGTCTGGTCAAAGCAGGGATAGAATTTTATCTTCATTCTGTGTCAATCCAATGTTTTTGTAAATTAATATGAGCCATGTGTGTAGGGGCTTTCCCTGTCACCATCCCTATTTGGCCTGAGTATGTTGGAAGACGGTAGGAACCTGAGATTACAGCAGGCCAAGCAGCATCAGAGGAGCAGGAAATTTGACATTTTGGGTCTAGGAATGTGGGTGCAGTCAGTAGTGTGGACAGCACGCACCTGGAGGAAACTATCGATAGTGGAGAATCCCAGGGTTGGAGCTGATTGAATCTCCTTTTCACAAGGCACAAAGATGAAGAGCTCTGGAGAAAATGGAATCAGTACCATCCCAGGTGCATTCATTGGTTGAAGATTGGGAAATGCTGCACAGTTCCCCAGCTGCTTCTTGACGCAAGCTGCTGATATAAAAGTTGAGGGCAGTTATGACCTTGGCAGTCACCAGGATAGAACTGCCACTAAGTCCTTCAGAGCATAAGTCCTGCTGCAGCAGACAATACAGGTCGGCGATGGTGGAATCAGACGTCCTTAATGGGTGCTTGCACTGACTTTTAGACAGTTGAGGAAAATGACTAGGCGTGTAGATGCGCAATCTCATCATTTTCCCTCCACAGAGCACATTCACCTGCTGCTTCCCCCTCTGGAGACTGTGTGATAGCGGCTGGACGGCACTGTTTTTGCTGGACTTGCCAATGATAATGTAATTGCTGTCTCCTTCAACATTGTCTTTGGGTACCAAGGTCACAGTGACTCCAGACATGGTGTTTTCCCTGTGATATCTATGAGTAGATTGTGGAGAATTTCAGAAAGATTAAGCAATCTTATTGAAGGAACTTGTGAGCCTTCCCATCCAGACCAACAAAGTCTCATGTTAAGCCCTCATGTTAAGCCCTCATGCTGTGTGGCGTAGAGGCTTCCCAAGGGGGTCATTTATAAAGCCTTACAAGGAGCTGTGAGGTATGTGACCATATCTAATTTGTTTGTTGTACTACAGTGAGTGAGTTAGTAAAGCAAATCATAATGTAGTATCTCAAAGACTTTCATGCTTAGAATAGAATAGAATTCTGCCTAAGCCAATGTCTCTTTCTTTGCCCTGGAAGTACATTTCTGATGGGGTGTGGGAATCACTGGCTAGACCAGCACTTATTGCCTATCCCTTAACTGCCCTGGAAAAAGTGGTGTGATGAGCTACCTTCTTGAACTGCTGTAGTCTTTGGTGTTTAGGGACGCCCAGTGTTAGGAAGGCAGTTACGCATGTTTGACCCAGTGACAGTGAAGGAACGGCAATACTGTTCCAATTCACAGTAAAGTGTGACTTGGAGAGATACCTGCAGGTGATGATCGTCCTATGCATCTATTTCCCTTGTCCTTCTAGATGTCAGAAGTCCCAGATTTGAACGGTCCTGTTGGAGAAGCTCTGGTGAATTTTAGAATCATACAGCACGGAAGCAGACCTGTCCATCTAGCCAGTCCTTGCTAAACATAATCCCAAACTAAACTAATCACACCTGTCTGCTCAGTCGCAAACCATTTCCACTCCCCCTCCCGTTCTTTAGATGACATGTCCATCATGGGCCTCCTGCAGTGCCACAATGATGCCACCCGAAGGTTGCAGGAACAGCAACTCATATTCCGCTTGGGAACCCTGCAGCCCAATGGTATCAATGTGGACTTCACCAGCTTCAAAATCTCCCCTTCCCCCACCACATTCCAAAACCAGCCCAGTTCGTCCCCTCCCCCGACTGCACCACACAACCAGCCCAGCTCTTCCCTTCCACCCACTGCATCCCAAAACCAGTCCAACCTGTCTCTGCCTCCCTAACCTGTTCTTCCTCTCACCCATCCCTTCCTCCCACCCCAAGCCGCACCTCCATCTCCTACCTACTAACCTCTTGCCACCTCCTTGACCTGTCTGTCTTCCCTGGACTGACCTATCCCCTCCCTACCTCCCCACCCATACTCTCCTCTCCACCTATCTTCTTTTCTCTCCATCTTCGGTCCGCCTCCCCCTCTCTCCCTATTTATTCCAGTTCCCTCACCCCATCCCCCTCTCTGATGAAGGGTCTAGGCCTGAAACGTCAGCTTTTGTGCTCCTGAGATGCTGCTTGGCCTGCTGTGTTCATCCAGCCTCACATTTTATTATCAAGCATACCAAATGCCTTTTTAACCATCCTGCCTATATGTGACGCAAACTTTAATGAGTTATTTGCCTGCATTCCTAGGTCCCTCTGTTCTACAACACTGCTCAAGGCCCTACCATTAATTGTATAAGCCCTACCCTTGTTTGTTATAGCAAAATCCAATACGTTCCATTTATCCAAATTGAACTCCATTTGTCATTTTTCAGCCCATTGACCCATTTGATCAAGATCCCTTTGTAGACAGTGAAGAAGGTTTTCTAAGATTACAATGTTGCCAATTTTGGTGTTGTCCGCAAACTTACTAACCATGCCTTCTATACTCTCATCCAAATCATTTATATAAATGACAAACAAGAGGATCCAGAACTGATCCCTGTGTAACACCGCTGGTCGTAGGCCTTCAGTCCAAAAAGCAACCCTCCACCATTACTATCAGTCTCCTGCCTTTAAGCAAATTATGTGTCCAATTAGCAAGCTCACCTGAATCCCATGTTACCAAACTTTACTAATTAGTCTACCATGCAGAACCTTGTCAAAGGCTTTACTAAAATCCAGGTAAACAATGTCTTCTGCTCTGTCACAATCAACCTTTTGGGTAACTTCCTCAAAAAAAACTCAGTAAGGTTTGTGAGACAAAATTTTCCTCACACAAAACCATGCTGACTAGCCCTAATCAATTTTTGCCACTCCACATGTCCATAAATCCTATCTTTTATAATCACCTCCAACAATTTACCCACACCCGAAGTCAGACTCACAGGTCTATAGCTCCCCGGTTTCTCCTTAACCTTTCTTAAACAAAGGTACTACATTAGCCACTATCCAGCCATCAGGCACCGTCTTGTTATAGATGATGCAAATATTTCCGCAAGGGGGCTCATAATTTCCTCCCTTACTTCCCACAAGACGCTCAGATAGTTTAAATCAAGTCCCAGAGATTTATCCATCTTTATATTCTCTAAGACTTCCCAAACTTCCTCTGCAATGTGAACTGTTTTTAAACCATCAACATTTATTTGTTGTTTTCTCTCAACTCCATTTCTTTCTCCACAATAATAACTGACGTGAAATTTTCATTTAGTATCTCTCCCATCTCCCTGGGTTCAACACAAAGAAGACCTCCTTGATCTTTAAGAGGCCCAACCCTCTATCCAGTTGCTCTCTTGCTTTTAATGTATGTGTAGGATCTCTTTGGATTATCCTTAACCTTATCTGCCGACGCTATCTCATATCGCCTGCTTTCCTTCCTGATTGCTCTCTTAAGAATGACCCAACACTTGTTATATTGATTAAGAGATTCAATTAAACCAAGTTGTCTTTTTTTTTTAAATTCTTTTTATTCTTGATTAGAACCTCAATATTTTTATTCATGCATTATTCGTACCAGCCATACACTTCACACTAACAGGAATAAAATGCCTCTGAACTCTTGTCATCACTCTGTTGAACGCCTTTTACCTGTAAACAGTCTACTCCAATCAACGTTTGAAAGTCAGTGTCTCATATTTTAAAATTTGCCTTTTGGGAGTAAACCAGAAATTACTACTTTTCCGGTTTTATTTTTTAATCTTCTATCTAACCTCTTAAATTTACTCCGTCCCACTTTGATCCTTTCCCTAAAAGTTTATTCCTACCGATGTGTTGAATAATTTCTGGTTTCTCAATCTCACTTTTAACAATACGGTTGAAACGTTCAGAAACATCCTTAATTCTAGCACCAGGAAAGCAGCAAACCATCCTAAATTTACACACACTGCTACAGAATCACTTGTCTGTGTTGCTGACAGCAGAGTCCCCATAACAATATTTATATTGAATCTTGTCAAAAGTTTACTAACATAAGAAACGTTCCAGTAACTAGTGTCCAATAACTAACTCGCTCTTCCAATATCCTTCAAGAGACTATCCCCTTCAACTGTTTCAAAAACTGAATATCTATTTGATAGAGGGATAGCCACCAGAACTACCTTCTTTCCTTTCTTACAGCTACCCATCTATCTGACTCATCCTGCTGGATAATAGTTTTTCTAAATCTACTAGCCATCTCACTCTGTACCTTTTATATATGGCCTTAATAACATTTATCCTATATTCTAGATAGCACATTACTGGTGTTGAAGATGGTGGATGGGTCCAGTCTCAAGTGGATTGTGTTTTTGATTATTTCCCTAAACACTGCTCATGATAGCTTTATAGATGGTGGACAGGTAATAAGAAGATAGGAGGCGGTTTACTTGCCGCAAAGTTGATTTACAGTTGTGGACACAATGTTTATATAACTGGTCCAGTTCAGTTTCTGGCCAGTGGTAACTCCCAAGATACTGATTGTGGAGGATTCAATGATGATGCCAAGCAGAGATGGCTAAAATGTCTCTTGTTTCAGTTGGTTATTTCCTGCCACTTGTGTGACTCATGAGCATATATACTGTTTTTGATTCTTTTGTGGAATTATGATAATGCTTCCACTTTCTTCACATGGGCATTAGTACTTTTTAAAAATAGGTTAAAGTTATGCTAAGTAAAAAAGTGCACATTATTCCAATCTCAGTGTGTTTGCATTTATTTAGATGAAGATATCAATGGAAGAGTTCAGAAGTTTGGCAACACGCTACCATGACCTTTATCAGTCATCCTTTGATGCTGACTCTGCTACCTTGAGAAATGTTGAGCTGTATCCTTTTTCGCTGAGCTGTAAATTGCTGTTTTGAACCTAAGTAGTGATAACAACAAAGTATGTGGAGGCAGAAAACCAAAGAACTCTCAGTTGTGTATAAATTACCAGTCTCAGCATGTAATTGGTTTGTGTTTTCTTTATTAGCAATTGCAAATTCCTACTGAATTGTTTTGAGTTGCACAGAAGCGTACAAATGTCTGTCGCTTTCATCATTTATCATTACTAAAATTTGTAGGAGTAGGCCATTCAACCCATTAAGCTAGCTGATTGGATACTTCAATGCCTTTTATCCACTCGACCCTCATGACCTTTCACACCATTGGTAATCAAAAATTTATCAAACTGTACTTTAAATATTCTTCCACTAAGTTTCCACAGCTTTCTGGGGATAGCATTCCAAACATTCACCATCTTCTGAATAAAAATAATTCTCCTCATCTCAGTCCTACTTGGCACCCCACTTAGTTGTAAATTGTGCCCCAGTACTAGATTCTCCAGGCAGGAGAAACATATTTATTGTATATACCTTGTCTATTCCTTTAAGATCCATAGGTTTCAAAGAGATCACCTCCCATTCTTTGAAACTTCAAAATAATACAGGCCCAGTTCGCCTGGTCTCTCTCCATTGAGCAGAATTGCTGTCCCAGGAGCAAGTCTGGTGAACCTTAGTTGCACTCTTTCTGTGGCAGTAATATCTTTCCTGAGAAGACCACAACTTGACAAGTTTTGATTTTGCAAATGGGTTAATCCGATCTTGCCTCCAGAGGACAGAGTGTTGGTGTATTTTATTCTATACTGCATTGACATCGGCATTGGGAGTTAGTGATTGGGAAGCTCGGGGTTAATTTTATAGCATCAGATTGGCCAATCTTAAATATTCTGCTTGGCATTTAAAGGCCAAGAAGTGGTGTACATAAATGGTGATCAAACAATGCCACCAGCTTTATGCTTGTCCTAAAGTTACAAGTTGACGTTACGATTTCAGTGCAGAGGCAGAATAAATGATACATTTCAATAATATAAGTTTGGAGGGATTACTTATGTTACCAAAGATGGTCACCATTTTTACTGACTAATAATGTACACAGTTGAGAACAAGGTGGTACAGTTTGAATGACTAAATTGGTTGCCAAACACTGTAGCCTTAACTTTATTCATAGACAACAACAAAGTTGCCTACTGATTTCCCACTCTATTGAAGCTCTAATCCTAGATCCAGATTCTGCTAGGTAATGCTATGCCTTTTATTGTGTGACAGTTCTACGAAATAGTGGTATACCCTGAAATATCTTTGACAGGAGCTTGTTATAGAGAAAGAAGTGGCATGTGCAGTGGGTTAGAAACCTCATTTCCACTTCAATTTTGAATTCAGCTGATGCGATGATTTATTTTGTTCTGCTTGTTAAAATGGACTTGATGAAGCACTTTGTCAGCTTCCTTCCTGGGCCTAATACTTTGCATCAATTTCCATATAAAATTGGCATGCATTGACTGAGGCTGCCAGCCTAATTCAAGCTGCATGGACAACAGATGCACGAGTAGGTAATGTTTTAATGTTGGAGTTGAGGCTTATTTTTGGTGCAGAATTGAAATACTGTTACTCCACAGATGGCTGTGTTGCATGTAACTTGACATCATTTAAAGGTAGTGCAGAAATGTACCAGAATGATCTCTATCAACGTACTCTGCAGCAAATCTTGTCAGGGCACCAAACATCATGCCGAGAACTTAGTAGATTTAACAGCCCTGCTTGCACACCACTCCAGTGCTGCAAGCTAAATATATCACGATCAAAAAATTGAGAAAAATTCAATGACTGATACACGGAAGTTTGAAACTTAATGGAATAAGTTCACCTCCTCAGTGATCTCTTGGGAACCTCTGTTTAATATTGATCTCTTGATTAGGAAGAATGAATTATTACATTACCAACTGTGTAAGATATTGATGTTGACTCTTGTAAGGGCTGCTTATTATATTGTCTTCTTTGTGATACTATTGGCGAGAGTATAAAATTAATTTTCAGAGTTACAGAAGCCATGTGTAGCTGCAAAATTAGCTATTATATATCAATAATAACCTGCTCCACAAAGCACAGGTTCAGCAGCCTCTCCCTGATCTTCAGTGGCACCTGAATGATTCATTTCCACCATTAACCATTGACTCTGTACAGGCTGGACCAGGCATATCAATATTCTGTCTACAGTATCAGAATAGATACTGAGTGGTTTTGGACATGTGGGACATTTCATGATCCCTCAATTTCTTTACGGTAAATCTTGACTTAAAGTTGTCTTTATAATCTGAAAATTGTAGCTTTTAGTAAAACAGCTTTAAGTGTGTTTTTGGGTCCCATCTGAATCAATGTTAATGCCAGTGAGAACATGCCTCACCCTGAAAAATCATGTTTGGTGTAGCATTTCAGATTCTAATACTGCAGCAGTAGGTACTCCTGACTGAATTAGCCTACAAATTAAAATACGTTGCTAAATAAAGAAGAAATAAAACATGTAATTAAGATGCTCACACTAGGTAGGTGAAGTCAGATAGTCCAGGCTGCATCCAGCAGCTGAAAGTAATTGGTGCAGCTTATCATCTGAAGTCCTAGGGCTACCTGTAGAGACTAGTTTCTGTCATTAGATGGAGCCCAGGATTTCAGTCAAGTTCAAAACAGGTTCAATGCAGTGCTAACAATTAAAAGAAGAAGCCTATGGCCAAAGGTCAACGTTAAGTGAATTAATGTGAACGAGGGACTTGCTGTACATAATCGTCATGTGTAATGCAATATTCACTATAAGCAAGATGGATGTAGCCATAATATCACTTGAAGTTCAACACCATTTAAAGCAGAGCAGTTTACTTCATTGATGTCCCTGACACTCAATACATTTTGTATCTTATTACCAGAACACTTTGACTGCAATATGTAAAATCCATCTACACTGCAGAAACTTATCAAGCTTTGAAAACATTCTAGCCTCTATCTCTTCCATCAAGGATGAGAGCAACAGAGTCATGAGCATACAATTTGATTTATTACAACGACCACATAAGTTTAAGGAGAAGGGCCACCACCAACTTTCTGGTATCTGGGAATGGCACGAAATATGGCTCTCCTATTTTGCTCACATCCTTGGAATAAAATTGTAAACAGATTATAAATCCAGAATTATTTTTCAGTCATTGTATTCTGACAGATGATAAACTTGTGTACTTTCTGTGCAAACAGAGCTTCTGTAATGCTCAGGGAGCTGGTTCCAAATTCTACCCGGTATTAGCTTTTGCTGATCTGATATGGATATCTTGCGCAGTTGTAATTATAACAATTGAACCTTCCTTGGATTATTCTGCTCCAGACCATCCTAATTCACTGCCTGCTATGTAAATGTGTGAATCTCAGAAATTTGATTATACTTAATGTTGTAATATGTTACCTATTGAACCTTTTCCATTTGTTTGTACAGTGGTTTATTTCATATTTTTCATGTAGCATGCCTGGACACACCAGTATTAATGCTGTGAATTATTTCCTAAGTAGCAGAGGTACAATCCCACTCTTAACTAAAACTTCCTTTTCTAGTAACCATTAAAAAATGTCATCTCCTCTGTATCAGAGTATCTTGTATACCAGATACTCTGGGACTAATTCATTGAGATGAAGAGTTTTTTTTTGGCCAGGGTAATTTGTGGGCTTTTGTTCAACCAATATTTCCAATGAGTGAGCTACTAAACATTTGTGATGCTCTGTAACAAAACAAATTTATTGCATAGAATTTTCAATGAGATTGCTTTGCTTTGCATTAAATGAAATATAATGTCTCAGTTTTTCTGTTCTCTTACCCCTCTTTCTTTCTGTAAACCACACCCCTATCCCTCTCAGTCTGGGGGATGGTGTGAGAGTGATACATATTTGGAATTCTAATTCCATGTAAATATTAATTTCTTGATCAAAAATACAAAATTGTGGTAATTTATACATTTTTGTTATCTATATATAAGGCAGACCAATATTTGATGGTTTCTATTGGGAGGCAGTGCTACTGAATGCTTTAGGTTATCCTCAAAGTTATTTTTAATTTGTAATATATCCTTTTTTAACTTGGTGCACAAAGCACCTGATCTAGTTGATGCATTGACCTTAGCCATCATAAATCTATTTAGATCACGAGCTAGTTGCGTAGAGTGAATACTCTACAGAACAACAGTGAGTGCTGCTTTGTCAACCTTGGACTACATAATTCTGTCACTCTCCTGTGCTCCACACAAAATTATAGCCATTCCCATGAATTCTATCGTATGCATTGAAAGAAATGTACTGGATAAACTAAAGGGTATAATATGTATGAACTAACATGGCTTATATGTAAATGTATTATCGCTCAAAAGCTTTTAAGATGATTTGTTTTAATTGATTCTCTGGCAGTTTCCAAGAATATAGTTCTGGTGGGAATGTGTATGCTGAGAGCGAGTATGAAAGAAGCATGCTGTCTGTGTTTGCTCAGGTTCTTGAGGATGTTGAGGCCCTCAACAGAAAGTACCCTCCAGTTTCCTACTTGGTAAGTAACATAGGTTGCAACTGGTTTGATAATAAATGATGGCAGTTTTGTACCTTTAAATATTCAGCTCCTCAAATAATTCAAAATGTTTCATTTCTCTATTTATTATTGCCCTTCCTCTTTCCCCAGACACAGACAGAATTTTCTCAGCCTCTACCCTATCCAGTCCCTTAGTTTTACGCTTCAATTGGATCACCTTTTCTCTTAAACATCACAGAATGTAGGCTTACTGGACTGAATCTTTCCTCATTGGACATTCCCTGATCCAGAAATCCAATCCCTTGTCTCTTTGGCAAGTATGTCCTTTCTTTGGGAAAGAGATCAAAATTGCACACACTATTCCAGGTGTAGCTGCACCATGCCCTGTATAATTGAAGTAAGAGTTATTTGTTCCTCTTTCTAATTGTTTGTTCTATGTACATATTAACTTTGTGTAATTCATGTCATTAGATATTGTCATGCCATTAGCTTCCTCTAAACTCAAACATTTCTGAATCTCTCACCTTCAAAAACATTTTTTTCTCATTTTTCTTGTGAAAGTGAAATAACTTCATATTGCATCTGGCATTTTCCTGTCCATCTGCCTACTCTGACTATATATATTTGGAACCTCTTTGTATACTTGTCACAGCTTGATTTCCCATCTAGCTTTGTATCATGTGACTTCAGGTACTTAAAAATGAATATTATTTCTTTCTGTGTTGTGACCACTGTGTAACCTATTATTCTGGTGTCTTGGCTAACTATGTTCGTAGGTCTTTTTCATTCTGTTTGTTAAACTATCAATAATAAGACCATTTATTTAACTAAATAAAGGTTTGCTGTAATTTTTTGTTTAATATTAAAATAATTGACTTCAGGAAAAAGAAATTTAAAATTATTTTGAGAGTTTTGAAATTTTCACAGTAAACCATTGCCAAAACAGCCTAGATTTAACTTCATTACTAAAGCTACGTACAAAATAATTGATCTTTTGATTTTGTACATAGTCATCCAAGTTTAGTCTTCAAGTCAAGTGGAATTTTGGAGGCAGATATATAATTGAATGTAGGTTAGGGTGAGCTGAGCTGGGGCTGGGAGCAAGAAGGAGTTCTCAGCCGGTAAAGAATCGTGGAAAACTCGTCAAAACATTGGGGATCTAATTATATATTCAATTTTGTTTTCAAATGCCATACAAGTAATTATGTAGGTCAATAACCTTGTTTCATTATGTACATAGGGCCCAAGGGTCTGTACTGCGCTGTAATGTTCTATATTCTATATGTACTATAACAGTTACAAACCTGTACAATTAATGTCATGTCCAGTGTTTATTCTACCGCCGGTCAACTGTTTACTGATCTTCTCTTATAATTTGATTCTAGCACACCATGTGCCTTTGCCGAGCTATTATTTCCTTGCTGAAGGTCCCCTTATCATTTCAGAGATATTTCTTCCAAAAGCTTCAGTCTACCAGCATCAAGGTATGTCTTTAAAAATCTGTCTGATTTTGTTGTTCTTGGATTTTGCAATAGCATAATTCATTTTTCATTAATTTTTAAACCTTTTACATGAAAGCCAAAGGTAATTTGGACTTCAGTTTAGAAAGCTTTGCTTCCCTCATTCTTTATCTCTGTCAACGTCTACCCAGTTTCCATGCTGCCACTGAATTTCATCCATAACTTTATTGACCAGTCCAATGTCTTATCAGTATCCTCTTAACATAACTGGTTTTCAAGACTGCTTTAGTAAAACTTGCAAATTTGGACTTCAGTCCATTTGAGCTTGCAGGCAAGTCATTGATGTTAGCAATGAACATAAGCAGTTGCAATCAATACTGTGGGATGCCTCTTCAACACTCTGAGCTTTTTTTTGTCTTTGGGATGTTGGCATTGCTAGCTAGATGAGCACTTGTTGCACATCCCTAATTGCCTTCAAGAAAGTGATGGTGAGTTGCTTTCCTGAACTGATGCAGCCCTTGGGATGTCGGGACACTCACAGTGTCGTTGAGAAGAAAGTTCCAGGATTTTTATCCAGTGACAGTGTTATGTAACTTGGAAAGTAACTTGCAAATGCTAGTGTTCCCATGTATCTACTGCCCATCTACGTGGTGGAAATTGAAGGTTTGGAAGGTGCTAATAAAGAATGCTTAGAGAGTTGCTACAGTGCGTCATTGCATGTGGCACGTTGTTGTGCCCGCACTGGTGATGAAGTGAGTGAATGGTGAATTAATTATTTAGGGTGACAGTCAAGCGCTTTGTCTTGAATGGTGTTGCACTTTTGTGTTCTTGGAACCATGTGCAAGTGGAGAGTAATGCATTGTACTCCTGACTTGTGCTTTGTAGATGGTGGACAAATTTTAGGGAGATGGGAGGTGCAATCTAGAATTCCTAGCCTCTGATGTGGTCTTGTAACTGTAGTATTTCAATGGCTGGCCCAGTTCATTTTCTGATTAATGATAAGCACTCTATCCCAGTTGTTGATAATATGGGTTTCAGCACTGCTAATACCAAGGTGCAATGGTCCCATTCTCTGCTGTTGGATGTGATAAGAGACCGATGTTACATCTTTTATTCGCCCAAGCCTGAATGTTGTCCAGGTTTTGCTGCAAATGGAAGTGGACCACTTCAATATCTAAGGAGTTGAGAATGGTTCTGATCATTGTGCAGTCATTAGTGAAATGCCCATTCTGATTTCATGAAGAAGGAAAAGTTATCAATGAAACAGTTGAAGACCACTGGGTTGAGGACAATGCCTTGAGACTTCAACAACCACAATCATCTTCCGTTGTGCGAGCTATGACTACAGTCGATGAAAAGTTTATCCCTTTGATGCTGATTGGTTTTGCCAGAGGTACTTGATGGCGCATTGGGCCAAATGTGGCCTTGATGTCAAAGACGGCCATTCTCCCTCACCTTGTCCTGGCCTCAGCCCTTCCAACATTCTAACCAGTTTTACTCCAGTTTCCGACCCTTACCCTAATTCTGCGCCCCTTAATTTTCCTAGTGGACTCTTTTGATGTAGTTCATCAAAAACCTTTTGAAAGTTGATGTAAACCACATCAACTGCATTTGCCCCATAACCATCATAATGTCTTCAAAGAATCGTGTCAGTCTGATCATACATCGTTTTCCTTTCTGAAATCGTAATTTGCTGCTCCTGATTATATTGGTTTCTTATAGACATTTTACCTTTAATTAAAGGGTCCACATTTTCCCCACCATAGATATTCAACTGACTCAACTGTGCCCAATTCTGGCAGTCCTTATTGCTGAGATGAACAAAACAGCCCCTTCGTTCTGTACTGTATGCACTCTCCATGACTTCCCTGAAACAAATTCCCTTATGTGTATAGGTCTCATGTTAGCTGCTGTTCAGATTGCTGGTTGACACCGCATTCCATAGAACTATTATTTAACATTTCTGGTATGCCGAAGATCCCCCCCCCCCCCCCCCCCCCGCCAAATAACCTAACAAGGATCACTTTAGCAACCTCTCAGCTAACTGGAATAAGAAAAGTTGGTACTAGTGTTTAATTAATTTACATTTTCTTTAGGGTATTGACAATTTTCTGTAATACTTTTGCAGCTGGCACTGTCACCCTCTCCTCGCACTCCCACTGAGCCAATCACTGTACAGAATAACCAGCAACTGGCCCTGAAAGTAGAAGGTGTTATCCAGCATGGCTCAAAGCCTGGATTCTTTCGGAAAATTCAGGCAGTTTGCCTAAATGTTTCATCTTCATTGCAGACCAAGGGAGTACAGGATTATAAGGTAACTTCCTCTGTATAGTTTAAGAAGGGTTTTTTAATCCTCAACAGTATTGATAACCTAATATGTAACCACACTGAATTGTTAAAAATGATTGTTGATGCATGTTTGCAAGAACACATTTGTAATTGTGATTTCTAACTCATCTGTTGTACTTGTACATCATTAGGGTTAGCATGAAGGTGTTTGAGAATATAATGTCAGCCTAGTTTTCAATCTGTAATAATAACGAGTGTATTGTTTGGTAGTATGTTATATTGCCTCAGGCACAATTTGACACCTTATTTAATGTCTTCATGTGCGCCCTTAATCTGGTCTTTAAGTTTTCATGTCTTTATGAAAATGAAAATGTAAATGTAATTAATTCAAGGCAAAACACAAGCTATTACTATACCATGCAGCTGTAAATTGATGTCTTTGTCCATTTGTCACTTGATATTGTCATTTGATAGATTGTTAGCAATGTTCATTGCTTGGACTTTTTTTCAATAGTGGATGAATTAAGTTGTAACTTCAGTAGAATTGAGCTTTATAATGCTGACAAATGTGCATGAGTTTAAATTTCTCATGTCCATTTCTAAGGTACTGCCAGAGAATATGACGAATGAAATGGAGCAGCGGGTGGAGCCCCATAATGACTATTTCAGCACTCAGTTCCTGTTGTGTTTTGTTGCACTTGGGAACCACAGTGTTACTGTTGAAGCATCTGTTATTGATTCTAATGGCATCATTTGGAAAACAGGACCCAAAACCACTATTGCTATCAAATCCATGGAGGATCCATTCTCTCAGCAGTTACGCCTGCAGCAGCAACAGCAATCACAACAACAGTCACAGCTGCAAAGGAATGCACTCTGCAGATTTTAATGATGAATCACTTCAACTTGGGAAATGTGCTTTGTGAATATTTTGTAAGGTTTTTGGACTTGTATCTCTTAAATATTACATGACCAGCATAACACTCAGTGAAGAATATTAGGGATGTAATTATGCCTTCGAATTCCCTAATCTTGTATTAAACAGTTTGTACTCTGGATTAATGTGTTCTTTTTTGCAATCTTTAAGTTTCTACACCAGCCCTTTCTGCCTTGTCCATCATAATATAAACCAAAACTATTCCTGTCACTTCCAGCGCTGCTCTTTGGATTAGTGGCCCTTTCTGTTGAGCTAGATTGCACACTATTGTTCTCAACTCCCTACGTTATAAGAGTACACAGTGATTTAACTGGTTCTGTCAGAGCTGAGATTCTTAGTAAATCAGTTTTATTCTGCCTTCCAGAATCTATCTAGGAACATATTTTAAACTTATGTTTTTGATAAATTCTTTATCCATTGATGTTGATTTTGGAAGGTTTGTGAACTTGGATCAAGCAATAACTGAGTTATGTGTCAATCATGCAACAACATAAAATTTGGATCAACAAAATTAATGAATGTCACAAACCCAACAATTATTAAAAGAGCCTTTGCTTCTTATTCCTTAATTCTCTTAACAAGCAAAGATATATCAGTCTGTCTTGAAGATTTCAATTGGTTGAGCATCCCACTGAGCCTTTTGGAGAATAGAGCAGAATGTCCCAGGTATTCACTGCACTTTGTGTGAAAATGTGCTTCCTGATTTCACAATTATAAACTGAGTTGAAAGAGCCTGTCTCGACCAGTTCCAAGACCACTCTGGGTGCAAGTCTGATTTCACGAGTTTCGCAATTTATTAAGATTATCACAGTAGATACAAAAGAATGCTACTTAATAAGGCAATAAATTCAGTCAGTTCACAATGGAACACCAGTTTGTGACTCTCTACCTGAATGAGTGCTTGTTTCATTTTTGACCGAACTCTGACTTCTCTCCTCATTCTCCATGGCTGACTGCTAAAAATTGCTGCCATTTAATTCTTGCCAGCCACTTCTACTGTACATAGTTATTAATATTCCTGAGTTCTGATTTGCTTGCCAGTGCATGAGCAGCACATCTCTGGTTAGCTAGGTGATTTATGGCCAATTGGTTTCTTAAGGTGGTGGTCATCTTATTGAAACAATTTCTCATCTCCTGACTGGTTCCCTAAAATGTCAAGTCACTTTGAAAGGACAATATTATCTAGCTTAGCTTTTCAGAGAGATAGAAGTTGCATGCTTCAGGAAACAAACTTAGCATTGTACTGAATATGTATGCCGTAGGGTGTCATAGAAGAAATTGTTATATAGTTAATTTAAGACAAATTTAAAAGATAACATTGTACTGTTGGAAGAAACCCCTATTAAATGCACATCATAAAAACTAACGTAAAACTATTTACGGAATTCAATTCCCAAGTAATGCTTAGGTCTATATAATTTAAAAGAAAATCCCTGTTTTTAAGGAACTTTAAGTTTAAAAAATTAAACCAATTTAAAAAATAAAATTCTGTGGCTTCAAATATTTGTCATCCAAATTTGTCCGTAAGAAAGCAAGCCATAAAAGTAGATCTCCTCTGCCAGTCAGCTAATCTCAATTCTACAGGATTTGTGTACACAGACCCCAAATTCTGTTGCTCCTGTATAACTGTTCAGTTTTAGTGTAGTCAGCATTTATTACCAAATCTGATTTCTCTCAAAGATGCTGGTCAATTGTCGTGAAATTCTGCAGTCTGAATGAGTGAAGTGCTCTCAGTACTATGCACTCAATATGTGCTAGGATTTTGATGAACAGTGGTAATTCATTTCAAAAAAAGAAAGGTGAGTATCTTGGATGGTGGTTTATTCTTTTGGTAGGGTACTGTTCCCATGCACTTGTTTCCTTTGCCCTTCCAGCAAAGTCTTCAAAGAACCCTTGGCTATTTGCTGCACTGTACGTATTTACACCTGTGGTGGAGGGAATAATTATTCAAAGGAGTGCATAGACTTCTGGTCAATTGGGTGGTTTTGTCCTGGATGATATTGAGCCTTTTGGGAATTCCACAAATTCAGGTAAGTGAAAAATATCACATTACACTTCTGACTTGTGTCAAGCAGGTGATGGTGAAGCTCGGCAAATTCAGGAGGTGAGCATAGAGAAAAAGAAATCTTCCTTTGAATGAGGAAGCCAGTTTTAAAGAGATAATGGGAACTGCAGATGCTGGAGAATCCAAGATAACAAAGTGTGGAGCTGGATGAACGCAGCAGGCCAAGCAGCATCTCAGGAGCACAAAAGCTGATGTTTTGGACCTAGACCCTCCATGTTTTTAAATATATATGTTTGGTTTGCTGTAAATTATATAAGTGAAGAATTTCAGTTCTTACAAGTTTAAGCCTTATGCAGTTGTTCAGAATCTTTTTTAAAAAAGTCAAGACACTAGATCAGTCTTCTCCAGGCAATTTTTATGTGAAGGCCATTTCTTGCAGTCAAGTGATGAGTAACCTAAACTATCTACAGAATTTGCATTAAACAAATAAAAATTGTAGACAAATGCCTGTATTTCTGGATCCCACAGTTGACGATAGATTGAACACCTGAAATCTCCATCTGGATCTCTGTTACATGTTTTACATTAAAAAAATTTATTAAATATTATTTATCTTCACTTTCAAACTCATTTCAGTCTGTGACTTTCAGGAAATTATTGCAGTGGTTTGATATTGGAGACCTGTCTAAACTTACTTCTGTTCAACTTGATGTCCTGTGTCATGATTTTGACGCATACTTTGTTAAATTTTTACTATTATAAATATATTTTTGCTTAAAATGGACTTTGCAAAGAATGACAAGTTAGCATGGACCATGTGATTTTGGGTTCCACAGATTACTTAAAATGCTGTCATATTTTTTACTTCCAGCATTTGTTTTCTCACTAACTGAGGCTTCATGTGTCAAAAATAAAGGTTTCAGCATTTTAAAAAAAAAACTCACGAGTAATAATGCGTTTATTAATTGAGCTCTCAGTTTAATTCCTCAAGTCATTAATTGTCATTTTACTTGTTGGCCTTGGCCTCAGGAAAAGATTTGGACTAGGATTTAATATTTTTATCCAATTTCTGAAGCCTGAGCATTGTTCTGTCCCTAATTTTCCAGGGAAATATCTAAAAATGGAATATTCTTATTTAACTTCTGGCAGTTTATGCTGAAATGTTTTTCAAAATTATTTTGAGAAATGGTAAATGAGAAATGTGTTAGAAGTTTCAAACAGTTAATATTTTATGTTTTAGTTTTTCTAAACAACAATCTGAATTAGTAGCATAGACCCTGTCTGTATGTGTAGTTTCAGTTTTCTGTTTTATAGATTTTGTGAAGTTCAATAAAATATGTGTAACATTGACTTTCCATGGAAAGTGAATTCATTTGGAGTGAGTAGCCTTTAATTGCTATCCATGATTATCATTGATGTTCTATTCCCTTTCAGAAAAATATGTTTGTATTGTTGATGCTTGTGTATGTACCGTAGATTTGTTTTACCAGGTGTAAGCAAACTCGGTTGAATTTTGAATGCTGCAAAGAATTACCTGCATTTTGTTGATAACTAGCATGTTTGCATTTTCTTATTTTTGAGAGAAACGGATTGTTAGATGGATACAGCAATCACAGAACACTAAATTCAGTGCCAATAATGATCTTTTAGAAGATCACAAACTATCACAGTGACTTGGAATTCCTTTTACTATAGTCCAGCCGTACATCTCTTTATTGCTTAGAGATCCCAAAATCTGTCAGTAAATTAAACCTCATGTTCAGCTCCTCCCTTCATTTCCAGTCGTCGAAAACATGTGCCAAAACAAAGTTGCTGGAAAAGCTCAGCAGGTCTGGCAGCATCTGTTGAGGACAAAACAGAGTTAACGTTTCGGGTGTGGTGACCCTTCCTCAGAACCTTCCTTAGTAGAAAACATGTGTTTTGCTAAACCCTGTGATACCTGTCTGCAGTAATTGTAGATCAAAGGATTTTTCATATTGCCAAGGTCCAGCAGTCATACTGTCAAACATATTTCTGAGCACTTTACTAACCAAGGACCATTTCCCAGTGCAACCACAGACATTTGTAATTTCAATCAAAGGGAAGGATTGTGATCAAGTGTAGCTAGGTCCATTTCCCTCCACAATGCTATTAAATCAAATACCTAGATAAATGCAATTAATGCATTTGATATATAATGTATTGCCACTTGTATGACTTCACAGTGAATTTCAGAATCCTGTATTGTATCACTGAAGTCCTAGGAAAAGGCACAAAGCAGAATTGAATTTAAAAAACTGGGGCAGGGGGGTGGCGTTGGAATTTGTAGTGAAGTGGAAGTGTGGTTGTGTCCTACCCCTGAGCCAGGATTCCTGAGTTGAGGGCCCACTTATTCCAGTGGTATGTAATAATATCTATTATTAGGTTGATTAGATTTTTTAAAAAACGGAATATTCCTTATTAGCCATTAGAATGTGTAGCCTTGGTATGTCTAACATAATGAAAAATAATAGATCCTCTGTGTATATAATGACAATGCAGGTCTTTTGTAATATATATTAAAATAAATCTGCTTACCCTGCTCCTATTTCAAGCCTGTCCATTTTAAATCCAATTAGAATGGAAATTTCTCATGTGAAACATACCATATTTTAGTTGCACACTTGCACCAGACAATATGTTGCATAAAATGGTATGACAAAAATATTTTAAGAATTGCAGTTTAATATCTTCAAACCTGGACTTGGGTTAATTTTCTCAATTTACTCCTGCTAAGAGAGTAAGTATTTGTGCTGATGACAAGATTAAACCCATTCAGTAGAATCTTTCAAATCTAAATGAATGGAGCTCATGATATCTTGATATCTAGTACCAGCTGTATATTTGTTGGCATCTGCTCCGTTGGTTGAGTCTTGATGTGCAAACTTATTCAAATGCAAGAGCTACAGCAAATTGTGTCACTAATTAGAAATGAGAAAGCCTGATTGTACAATAACAATCATCATAATTTGCCATCTTGAACTGCTACAGTCCATTTGGTTTAGGTCCTTCATTTCTTTGGCAATTTATCAGGATTGAGGATGACTTGATTCCACTCTGGGCAGCGGGTGGGGGTAGTGGTGGTGTGAAGAGGTTGTTATGTGGTCACTGAATAGTCCAACCCTGGAGCCGAGGTAATAAAGTGTGCAGCTGGATGAACACAGCAGGCCAAGCAGCGTCTCAGGAGCACAAAAGCTGACGTTTTGGGCCTAGACCCTTCATCAGAGAGGGGGATGGGGAGAGGGTTCTGGAATAAATAGGGAGAGAGGGGGAGGCAGACCGAAGATGGAGAGAAAAGAAGATAGGTGGATAGGAGAGTATAGGTGGGGAGGTAGGGAGGGGATAGGTCAGTCCGGGGAAGATGGACAGGTCAAGGAGGTGGGATGAGGTTAGTAGGTAGGAAATGGAGGTGCAGCTTGAGGTGGGAGGAAGGGATGGGTGAGAGGAAGAACAGGTTAGGGAGGCAGAGACAGGCAGGGCTGGTTTTGGGATGCAGTGGGGGAAGGGGAAGAGCTGGGATGGTTGTGTGATGCAGTGGGGGGAGGGGATGAACTGGGCTGGTTTTGGGATGTGGTGGGGGAAGGGGAGATTTTGAAGCTGGTGAAGTCCACATTGATACCATTGGGCTGCAGTGTTCCCAAGCGGAATATGAGTTGCTGTTCCTGCAACCTTCAGGTGGCATCATTGTGGCACTGCAGGAGACCCATGATGGACATGTCATCGAAAGAATGGGAGGGGGAGTTGAAATGGTTTGCGACTGGGAGGTGCAGTTGTTTATTGCAAACCCAGCGGAGGTGTTCTGCGAAGCGGTCCCCAAGCCTCTACTTGGTTTCCACAATGTAGAGGAAGCCACACCGGGTACAATGGATACAGTATATCACATTGGCAGATGTGCAGGTGAACCTCTGCATAATATGGAAAGTCATCTGGGGCCTGGGATAGGGGTGAGGGAGGAGGTGTGGGGGCAAGTGTAGCACTTCCTGCGGTTGCAGGGGAAGGTGCCAGGTGTGGTGGGGTTGGAGGGCAGTGTGGAGCAAACAAGGGAGTCATGGAGAGAGTGGTCTCTCCGGAAAGCAGACAAGGGTGGGGATGGAAAAATGTCTTGGGTGGTGGGGTCGGATTGTAGATGGCGGAAGTGTCGGAGGATGATGCGTTGTATCCGGAGGTTGCTGGGGTGGTGTGTGAGAACAAGGGGGATCCTCTTTGGGCGGTTGTGGCAGGGGCAGGGTGTGAGGGATGTGTTGTGGGAAATGTGGGAGACATGGTCAAGGGCATTCTTGACCACTGTGGGGGGAATGTTGCGGTCCTTGAAGAACTTGGACATCTGAGATGTGCGGGAGTGGAATGCCTCATCCTTGGATCAGATGCGGCGGAGGTGGAGGAATTGGGAATGGGGATGGAATTTTTGCAGGAGGTTGGGTGGGAGGAGGCGTATTCTAGGTAGCTGTGGGAGTCGGTGGGCTTGAAATGGACATCAGTTACAAGCTGGTTGCCTGAGATGGAGACTGAGAGGTCCAGGAAGGTGAGGGATGTGTTGGAGGTGGTCCAGGTGAACTTGAGGTTGGGGTGGAAGGTGTTGGTGAAGTGGGTGAACTGTTCGAGCTCCTCTGGGGAGCAAGAGGCGGCGCCGATACAGTCATCAATGTACTGGAGGAAGAGGTGGGGTTTGGGGCCAGTGCAGGTACGGAAGAGGGACTGTTCCACATAACCTACAAAGAGGCAGGCATAGCTGGGGCCCATGCAGGTGCCCATTGGCCACCCCCTTTGTCTGTAGGAAGTGGAAGGAATCAAAAGAGAAGTTGTTGAGGGTGAGGACGAGTTCGGCTAGGCAGATGAGGGTGTTGGTGGAGGGGGTCTGGTCGGGCCTGCGGGACAGGAAGAAGCGGAGGGCCTTGAGGCCATCTGCATGCGGAATACAGGTGTATAGGGACTGGACGTCCATAGTGAAAATGTGGTGTTGGGGGGCCAGGGAATTGGAAATTCTGGAGGAGGTGGAGGGCGTGGGTGGTGCCACGGACGTAGGTAGGGAGTTCCTGGACCAAAGGGGAGAAAATGGAGTCCAGATAGGTGGAGATGAGTTCAGTGGGGCAGGAACGGGCTGAGACAATGGGTCGACCAGGGCAGGCAGGTTTGTGGATTTTGGGAAGGAGATAGAAACAGGCGGTGTGGGGTTGGGGAACAATGAGGTTGGAGGCTGTGGGTGGGAGGTCCCCTGAGGTGATGAGGTCATGAATGGTGTTGGAGATGATGGTTTGGTGCTTGGGGGTGGGGTCATGATCAAAGGGGTGGTAGGAGGAAGTGTCAGAGTGTTAGCGTTTGGCCTCGGTGATGTAGAGGTCAGTGCGCCATACTACTGCTGCGCCACCCTTGTCTGGGGGTTTGATGGTGAGGTTGGGGTTGGAACGGAGCCTGGAGCCACTGTCTGTGCCAGAGGTGGTTTAGGCGATGATGGACGAGGTGGGTGGTTGGGACACTCTGGATTCTGTGGTATCTTTTCACTGCTTGTGCTTGGCTTCGATGTACCAAGCTGTTGCCTATTCAGTGCCAACTAAAGTGGTTGGTGCTTTTGTGGATGCTTCTTCTCCATTTTGTGCTCTGTAGGGCAAGCAGTTCCCACATATTGGTTGGGATGTTGCATTTATTTCAGGTGTCCTTCTAACAATTCCTTTGCCCTCCTAGTGATGGCTTGGCATAGATCATTTGTTTCAGGAGTCTTGGGTTGGGCATTTGGATAATGTGGCCCACCCATTTCAATGGGTCATGCATGATTAATCCCTGAATACTGAGGATATTTGCCTAGAAGAGGGCATTGGTGTGCCCCATTCTACCTTGTTCTTTAAAGGAAGCAGCCAAATCCATAACAATATTCTATAATAAGCACTGTTTTAAATTTTCCCATAGTGATTCTTGATCCATCTGGTTCATTTCATTCCGAAGAACCAGCTCCAATGACTTTTTTTTTTGTTTCTTGTTGAAGCAGAAACATTTACTGTTGAAAATTCTCAAACAATCACTGAGCTCCTGTCCTCCTTTACTATTCCAGCTCTATTTGGATAATTAAAAGTTCTGTTTTTTTTGCACCTTGACACCTTTTCACTAGTTGACTTACAGATCGCAGCAAGTAGTCTAACTGTACATTTTCATTTCTTTGCTGAAGCCAAATAGGTCTGTCCACAACTCTCCTGGAAACATCATCATCATCTCTCTCCAGCACTTCAGTCTTTAATCGATTTGTCACCCTTCTTCCTATTGTTCCTGAAATACCTTGTATGCAATGCACTTAGTAACAAGTTCTGCCCTTATTTATAGCAGCTTGCTGGTCTGTGTTATAGCTATGACATCATATTTCTACATGACTCTTTGCACCTGTAACTAACTCCACAATCTGTTTTTTAAACCACACTCCATGCATTAACGTCCAGGCATCATCATGCCAGTTTGGTCTTTGCTTCTCTGAACCCATTGAATAACTTGCTATTTCCTATTACGTTGCTCTTTCTCTTCGAGTGTTCTCCTTGGCGTTCATCTCTAATACAATTTCTTGGTTTTAGCACCATGTTAAGTTAGTTTAATATCACTCCAGTAACAGGAGCAACTCTCCCCATAAAGAAATTCATCCCACCTCCGCTTAACAGTTTGCTCATCCCTGTAGAAGATTGATCTCTCCCATATGTGATCCCGTGGTCTCAGAAGTCTAAGCCCTCTTACACCCTCACCCGACCTTTCCACTACTGCTGCACCATCTTTCCTACCACAGAATTGTTTGTTTTTCTCTCATATTCTTATACTTGTGTGCAGAACCAGGAGTATTCTGCAAATGTGTGCTTACAAGGTTCTTTTTGTGAATTTCCTACCTAACTCCTTAAATATTGACTGTGGACCATATACTCATTTCTAGCCATATCCATGGAATTGATGTGTCATACATCTCTTGACTATTGATGTAGACCCCTGCCACCCTTTACACTACCAACACCTCCCTGAGGGTCAACAAGTACTTGGGCAATGCATCTTCCTGAAGTCTGTGGCTATAGAAACATTCATCTCTTCCCCTATTCAATTTCCGATCATGATCGATCTTCCAGTCTTTTTTTATGAACACTGTCTGGCTAGTGGTGAGTCATTGATTAGGCTTTTTGTGCTTCTCAGATGAACTATGATTTCTATCAGCATTCAAAACTAAATACTGTTGGAGAGTGACTATCTGGTGGTCACCCATTTCTTCTCTCCATGTACACTCTTAAGCAGTGATACAACACTGCAAATCTTGGACTTCACAGATATGTTGTAGTGATACCAAATGCCTCTTTAGCTCTGAAACCTGGACATGAAGCTTCCGCTACTGGCAACACAAACACACTTTGGGCTGCTTGCCTTTGCTGGATAACCACATTCCCAGCTAGAACAGGATTTGCACTTAAGAACTCTGCTGCCCAGCTGCTTTCCTGCACTTTTTAGATAAACTGTACTATTATCAACAAACTTTACCACTTGAAAACTGAGCAGCTACTTGCTTCCTTTCTGTTGACAACATGAAATTACACACAATATATTTCTTGATCCTTTTCAGTAAACTCTTAATGTCCCAATTTCTAAAATGAATTTTAGAAATGAGGATACAAAATTCACTAGCCAATCAACTTGTAGTCTTCTTGGACATGTACCTTTGCTATCATCCTCAATTATGAAATACATTTTAAGCAAGATCCAGAATGTTCCCTTGTTTTCAAATAATATATGGGACATCTTATGTCTAACTGCACAAGCAAAAAAATGTTTAATTTTCTTCTGAATTATGACATTTCTAATGATACGAAATTTCCACCATGCTGCACTTTTAGAAGAATATCTACAGTGTGAAAACAGGCCCTTTGGCCCAACAAGTCCACACCAATCTTCTGACCATCCTGCCCAGGCCCATTCCTGTAACCCACCTAACCTACACATCCCTGAACACTATGGGCAAATTAGCATGGACAATCTACCTAGCCTGCACATCTTTGGACTGTGGGAGGAAACTGGAGCACCCTGAGGAAACCTACGCAGACATGGGGAGAATGTGCAAAGTCCACACAGGCAGTTGCCCGAGGATGGAATTGAACCTGGATCACTGGTGCTGAGGCAGTAGTGCTAACCACTGAGCTGCCCCACTGGTTACAGTCTTAATTGCATGAAAGGGCTACAGTGTGACTTTTCGAGAATCTTTCAGTTAGAGGTGTAAGTAGTATCACTGGGTCGTATGTGCACTTAATGGATGAATATTCATACCTTGTAAACAAACTCCCACTCTTAATGCTTACTTCCTCCTTGAAGTATGCAGGTTGTTTCCCAGCAACCTGATTTTCCAGAGCACAGGTTTCTGTTATACTGCAGGACAGTAAGCCTGTATCCCCTTATATGTTGTGTTCATTCTTGGTTGCAAGTAAGAGCCAGGAACACTTCATCTTTTGCTTGTTAGTCTGTATTCCCAAAGTTTTGGAGATAGTGCTAAAATTTTACAAGATTAACAGTGGTTCATCAGTCGTTAAAGAAAGATTCTATTTGTAAATTAATTATAACTCATCAGATTAAACCCACAAACCACACAGACCATCCAGTAAAGTGTGTTTCACCAAGAAACCAAAAGGAAAGTCTTTGAATAAAGGTATACAAACAGACTTCTGTCAATCAAACTATGTCACACTGAGATGTAGCTACATTTATAATATTTTGCAATGGCCTTATTTCCTGGGATGGCAGCTCTTAAATATGAGGAGACATTGAGTCAGTTACGATTGCATTCACTGAAATTTAGAGGAATGAAGAGAGATCTCATAGAAATCTATAAAATACTAATAGGACTAAACAGATTATATGTAGAAGGATGTGCCTGATTGTGGGGAAAGCCCAATACCAGGGGATCATAGTTTGAGGGTAAGGGACCCTGTGGGACTGAGATGAGGAGAAATTGCTTCACCCAGAGAAAGGTGAGCCTGCAGAATTCATGGCCATAAAGTACTTGAGGCCAAAACATTGTGTTTTCAAGAAAGAGGTAGAAAGACCTCTTGTGGCTAACGGCATCAAAGGATATGAAAGGGTGGATGGCATCAGGGAATTGAGCTCAATGCTCAGCTGTGATCATATAGAATGGCAAAGCAGGCTTGAGGGGGTTGAATGGCTTAATCCTGCTCATATATTCACGCTTCTATGTTTCATTCAGCAGTGGATACCCACCAAGGAGTCTCTACCTAGCAGAGCTCAGTATCAGGTTTTTAAACTTCTGAGCTGAAACACACAGCAGCACAGATACTTCTGGGAGAGATTATCTTTTTCTCTCCATACAATTACAGCTAACCAGGACAGTTGTTAAAGTGAAAGCAGATACATATGATGTACTGTTTCTGATATTGCAAAGCATCAAAAATAACTTAAATTTCACCAAAAATTGTATTCCATTTGTTGGAGCATTGCATAACCAACTTCTGTCAATCCGTGGCTCAGTTGGTAGTACTCAGCGCTGTGTCAGCAGATTGAGGATGCCTGTACCACTTCAACTTTAAAGTGCCAAGAAAAATGCAATGTAATCCTAAAGAGCTGTGCTACTGAATATATTAACTTGAGACACGAAATCAAAGTCTCATCTGCCTGCTTGGGTGAATATAAAAATATCCATAGCAATGTCTCAAAGAAGGGCTGTTTTCCCTGAAGCCATGGTTAGTATTTAAATGATATATATCGGAAATTGTGGATGTACAGAGTAGCCAGTCTGGTTGTTATTGCATTGCCGTTTATTTTGTGCAAATTAACTGCTTTTCTTCTTACATTACAATTAGCTGTATTTTGAAAGTGCTTCTTTGCTGTAAAATGCTTTAAAGAAGTCTGGTTAGCACATGCTTATATACATACAAATTTCCTTACATTTTATAACTTATAGTGCATTTACGTACAGCCTTGTCTCACAACTTGTATGGTTCACTTTCAGGAAAGATATGTTAATGCATTGCTTCTAAGATTAATAGTTACCCTGTTATGCACAAAAGGGTTAATTGCAATTTTTAGCACCAAACAACTGTGTAAACCTTTTCTTACAAGGAATGAAGGATCCACTTTTGAGAGAACCAGGTGTACTGAAGCAGACATGAAATTTACATAGAAACTAGGAACAGCAGTAGGCCATTCATCCCTTCAGGTTTGCTCTGCTGTTCAATATTATCATGGTTGATTTGCTATCTCAATGCCATATTCCACTCTTCTGCTATACCCACTGACATGTTTACCATCTAAAAAATTTATCTCTTTCTTGGATATATTCTTCTGCCTTGTGTTAAATAATTCTACAGGTTCAATATCCTTTGAGTGGAGTTATCCTGATACTGAGACTCCCTGGTCCTGGACTCTACAACCAGGGCAAAAAAAAAACTTTTCGCATTTGATCTGTCTAACCTGGTTAAAATTTTATGTTTCCATCAGAGCCCTCTTATCCTTCCAAACTCTAGTGAATTCAGGCCCAGATGAAGAGTCTTTCATCAAAGGACAATCCTAACATGTCCAGTATTAACCAAGTAATTATATCCTTTCTTAGGCGGAGAGACCAAAACTGCACTCAATGCTCCAGGTGTGGTCTCATTAAGGTCCTGAGTAAGTGCAGTAAGACATCCAACCTTCTGAAATCAAATCCTTTTCCACGTCTTTCTAATTGCTTGCTGCACCTGCCTGGCTACCCTGTACATTTACAACGTCCAACATATATCACCACTTAAATCATACCCTTCCTTTCTTTTTTCACTCTTAAATGTACATCTTCACATTGAGCCACAGGTTCATCTGCCATGTTTCTCCCTACTTTCTCAAATGGTCTGATTCATCTTGAAGTTTCCTTGCCTTCTCCTCAATGTAATCAGCTTTGCGTCATCAGAAACTTAGAAATGTTGCTTTTAGTTCTCTCATCCAGGTCATCTTTATATCATGAATGGCTCAGACCCAAGCACCAGTTTTTGTCATACTTCACTAGTCCATGGCTGCCATTCAGATAAAGTCCCATCTATTCCCACTCTTTGTCAACCAATTCTCAATCTATGCCCCCAGTCCCATGTAGATTATCAAGCACGAGTGATTTGTCCGCCTTTAACCCTATTAATTTCAATAGCACTTTTTTCTTACTGATAGATTTAATTGCTACTGATTGATTAAATGATACTGATTATAATGCAATTTCTCCTCTTGCTCAACTCTTAGCTCTCTAAACATTTGTGAGGTTGCTTGTTCTTTTTTTGAGAGGACAGAACCAATGTATGTATTCAATTCTTCTGCTGTTCTATGTTCCCCATGATCATTTCATGGTTTCTGACTATGAGACCTTGATTACCTTTTTCTCCTCAAATATTTGGTTGGTTTTCACCTTCACTGTAAATTTTGTCTCTAAATTATATTTCCTCCCTCTTGATCAAACCTTTTGTCTTTCGCTGCATTCTAAAATACTTCCAGTCTTCAGGTTTGCTGCTTTTTCTGGAAATTATATGCCACTTCCTTGGATCTAACAATTTCCTTGATTTCATTTGTAAGCCTGTTTAAGCCACCATTCCAGTTTTCTCTATGCACCAGATTGGAATGAATAATTGTTGAATTTGTTCACGTTCTTTAAATATTAGCCATTGCCTATCTAGCGTGAAACATTTTAATAAAGTTCCCCAAAGCCGCCTAGCCAATTTGTGCTTCATACCCCCGTAATACCCTTTCTAATAAGTTCTATAATTCATCAGTAATGTACCCTAATCACAGACAAGGCTGTAATAAAACAACTTTAAAATAACCACCCCCAACTCAACTACTGAAAAAGAGATAGGCTTTCTTTACTGAAATGCAGTGGCTTTCCTCATCCCTCACAGCCAGGATTTCTGCTTTGAGGGATTGAAGTGGCAATTGATGATTATAAGAAGTAGGCTGTTGACAAGAGACAAAGTATTATTATTGGTTACCTTACATTTACAAAGTGCTTTTTAACACACTTCAGACATGGGCGATAACAGGACATATTCTACAATGGGCAAGGGCTGGGATGGTAGAAGTTTTAAGGGAGACAAAGAGAATCAAACAAAGCAAGATATTCATAGAAGTCACCATAAAAATAGGAGGAAATGACTCAGTTATGGTTAACTAACCGACTAACTTGGGCCACGCATAAACTGCAAGGTATTTGCCGATTGGAGGCTTCAGTCAAAGCAAGTTGTTACCACCCAAAAACTAAGCCATTGGTCGGAAATTTATGTTGAGGCTGGGCTGTGAATTGCTTGAAGTAATTTTCAGCCCCATTATACTGCAAGTCCCGCTGCATAGCTGCTGGGGAATCAAATGGCAAACCAGAGAAGGAAGCCAGATTCAAAGCAATTGGACTTGAAGGTGAATCTGGGGTCTGCCACTTCCCCAACCTCGATTAAATAAATTTAAATTTCTGAAAGTGTAAATAATAGGTTACACATTACCATAGAAGATGAATATTACTGTTTAAAGTCAAAACTGGAAAAAGCACTCAAAAACATTAGAAGAACCTACCATTATCAAATACATGACTAATTTCCTCCTTGTTAGAGGACCTCTGTATGAGAAACTGCTGAGCTCTTTCCGCTGTCCATTCCACCTCTATATTTTACCCAAGCAAGATAGCAACACAGATGGATTGGTGAGCAATTGATATTCAAGGACAAGCTGACAGGCTCCAGTAAAGGATGTGGGTGCGTGTGAACAGAGCTGAGGGGCAAACTAGGGAATTGGGGGAATACATAGGTAGAGTGCCTCAGATTTTTGCTTCAGACAGCATAGGCCAATTAGCTGAATTATATGACATTTAATCGTCTCACCAATGTTGCACCATTGATAGATGCTTCTTAACTCTGAAAACCAATTTTTGTATTTATTGTTGATGCAGAAGAGAGAGGAGCAGAAGCCTAATAATTATTCTAATTACAGTTGGAGGGAAATCAATGTCAAAAGTCCTGTTTTTGATACTTTAGAATGAATCTAGTTAAACTAAGAATGCCTTCCAACTCGTTCTATTGAAGCTATATCTGTATCTTACCATAGAACACAAACATCATCAATTAGGACAAGTCAATGAATAATGAGAGAATGAACTACAATTGTCTTTTGTCCTGAGGTAAAAAATTTATTGATTTTGATCAAACTAGCAATTGCAGATATGGCTACATTGAATCAATCTACAGTTTTTCCCTCAACAGTGGAGTCAGAGGATTAAAAAAAATCTCGGCATTGAGCTTATTGAAATTCTCACACATTACTGTACACAGCAACATGCAATCTAGAACACCTAGATATGAAATTATTTTGTACTAGTGTATATAAATAACAGGGCAAGCTTGAAAAGTTCTTATATTTAGAAATGGTGAAGTAGTCTTCAAATAACACATTTTAACTGTATTATTTTATTACTACCCCTTCTGTGCATATTTTAGTATACAACAATTGTAAAACAGTGAATACATTAGGTACAAAGTTATTAAGAGTTTTTGCTGTTTGACACTGATGGTAACCTGGTTGAGGGTTTATGTAATGTTAAGATTAAAAACATTGTAAACAGCATGTTTTAAAAGTAAAAGGCAAGGGGAAAATTTATATACAGCAGTAAACCATATTTATCTTGTGTTCATAGAAAATAAACAGCAAGATTGAACATGAATGGTTTCAGTTTTATTTGATTCCAAACTCCTCGATTCAACTCTCTAGAAAACCAGCAGGTTTGGATTTAGCAAGCTAGGTCAAGAAATATTCTCATCTATAGTTTCCTGATGGATTGCTACATGCCTGGATATCTTTGTTAATCTATTGTTGTATGACTTCACACAGAGATTAATGTTTTCACACAAAAATTACATTTCATGTTCTGCATGTTATTACAGGAAAATTCTGTGACCTAACAGCATTGCTTCAGCAAAATCGCAATTATATCCAGAAAAATTCCACAAGTTGGCAGGGAACAAAATGACAGTGAATATTCTTCAAGGAAAATTGAGGGGTTTGGGGGTGGTGGGGGATGTGAGAGTGCTGTTAAGTCCAATACTTTGTTTTCTCTGCCACTTCCCCAACCTCGATTAAATAAATTTAAATTTATTTAAAGTGTAAATAGTAGGTTACACATTACCATAGAAGATGAATATTACTGTTTAAAGTCAAAACTGGAAAAAGCACTCAAAAACTTTAGAAGAACCTACCATTATCAAATACATGACTAATTTCCTTCTTGTTACAGGACCTCTGTATGAGAAACTGCTGAGCTCTTTCCACTGTACATTCCACCTCTATATTTTACCCAAACAAGATAGCAACACAGATGGATTGGTGAGCAATTGATATTCAGTAAAATTTGGAAGGTTTAAAATTTACCCTGACGGAGATTATAGCATTAATTTAAATGCAAACTTTCAATCATTCTTTTCTGAAAAAGCATAGCCTAGTAGCATCTTACATTTTAACATATCTATGTATGTTAGTCCTATATACTTCCAGATTGCAACCTTTGAGTAACTCCGGCACCTACACTAAGACAGGTATAATCACACAGTAGAGGTTTCATGGGAGAGGCACTGGATGGATCAAAGTTATGACTTGTAATGTCCTCATATACTAGGAGAGGAGTGGGACCTCAAAACACCAATGCAGCATATAAACAAACCTAAGCTTGTTACCCCTCCAGTAGAAGAACGTGAAGGATGAATTCAAACCTGAAGTGTTCAGCAAAATTAAATAATGTGGTTCAAAATTTTGTTGGTCCCTTTTTGTTCGAGGAGAGATAACTGTGTAACTGGGATTGGGATGGCAAAGGGCAGCAAATTTTGCTTACTTAAATCTTAGTCCATTTTGTTGTCTTCACAATTTTGGTTTGAAATTGACCAGCAGTAGATAAATGATTTACATTAGTCAGCATTGGATTCCTGCGACTTTGAAGCTGGAGTAAGCTACATGACTAATTTGTAAGGAATGTGGGCTTACTGTATGAAAACAAAGAGGAAAAGGGGCGATATCCGCAATGATAATGGAAACTGCAGATGCTGGAGAATCCAAGATAATAAAGTGTGAAGCTGGATGAACACAGCAGGCCAAGCAGCATCTCAGGAGCACAAAAGCTGACGTTTCAGGCCTAGACCCTTCATCCGCAAGTTGTCCTGACAATTTCTGCCCTACACTGTCATTTTTCCACAAGAATTTAATTGTTTTGGGTTACGTCAATCTTATTATTGAGAAACAGTCCTAAGATTATATCCAGTGGAATTTCATTAAGGATGCTCATAATAAATCTTAAAATGGCAGAAGTAGTTTTATTTATTTTTAAAATAAAACCCATATATGCCAAGTGATGTAATAATAAAAACATTTTAAAACACTTTTTTTAAAGCTTCTTAAAGCAGAAATATTGACATTCTGAAACAGATAATCTCAAGTCAAGAAATTTCAAATGCATTTCAAAAACAAAATACAAATGTATTGGAGCCTCACACCACACATACAAGGACCTAAGATATGGAGAAAATTATTTAACCTGCTAGAACTCTTGAAATTATTATTCCAACATTTCTTTCTTGATGATCACAACATGTCAACAGCTAATACTGTACCGCCTTAGGGCACGTAAGCAGATATCAACAACCATTTTACCACTACTTTGATATCTAGGCTCCTGCTTCAGCTTTACTATTGTATCCAACTATCGAATTGGAAGAAATAAGGATTTCAGACTGTTCATTCAATCAACAATTAACACTGAAAGTGAGCACATGAAAAATAAAATCATTTTTTACAATGGCCCAGTATATTCAGAACAGTCAATGCAGTATTCCTGTACTTCTTTCTCTTTTTAAGTTTAGGTATTTAAATGTAGCCAAGAGCCAACACATGTATGATAAAGGTTACAGAGTTCAGAGCTGTCTCCTTACAGAGAGAGTGAGGTAGGGGTTGGAGGCGAGTGAAAAAGAGTGATCACATTTTGCATTTACAGATTTTATGTATTTGTGCAAAGCACTCAACATGACAGCATCTGTGATGTATAGATTGCAGAATTTATCTTAAACAAATGCTAGACCATGCTTAATTAGCTGAATGTTCTTTTCTCCTATACGCCTGTATTTTTAAGCTGTTCTAACTTCTGGTTTCAAAAGAAAGCTATTTGAACAGCATCCAGTTAGGGGCTCCAAACTCCTGTATTAAATATTTTAACTAATAATGCATAATCATTTCCAGTCCACATGCTGATTATCAAACAGACCTTTGAAATTTCTGGCTGATCAGAATAGGGTATTTGTCTTTTTGATGGCTGCTGCATCCAAGTATGGTTGCAGTAAAGATCAGAAAAAGCTGCCAATTGCCTTTTTTTTGCCAATGTAGGAACATGCTTAACCAACTGGATGCATACTTGGTGTGGGGGAAGGCTAGATAAACAAAAGGGAACACAAAGCAATGGACCATTACGTGTGCTCCCAGGAATATACATGAGAACTGATACCTCCAAGGCTCCTAAGACACATATGAAGGAAGGAGGACTTAAGCAAATACATTTCCTTCATTTCTGATGGGATGAAAAATATACCAATTTAATATTTGCCAACCCATATTTTACATCATTTTTGGACTATTTTAAGACAACTATAACACTCTCAAGTCATAAATAAACCAGTGTGTCTACCTTCAATCATAAAACACTATAAACAATAATGCATTTTTCCTTTCCCTGACCCGAGCCATTTTACCTTGGTCTAATGGCCAAAAAACAATGGATCTGGTTTCTAAGTGGATGACAAAAATCCAGTGTTAGGCAGTGAAATATTAATCTTAATGCCTGGGCATTACTGAAATTCTGAAATTCAAGAAATTAGTTAGTACACAAGGTTTTTTTTAAATCTTGGAAAACTAAATCATGATTTCCAAGCATCAAAATGGAACAATGACAAAGACGTCTTCCAAATCAAGAGATTAATTGGTCAAGATTTAAAAACATCTGCATCAATTCACGCAAACCATCAGTAACAATTACACAATTGAACTGAACAACAGAACGTGTACATAAAAGATGCAACCAGAATCACTGTTTTAATACAGGAGCGTAGTAAAAGGTACCAAGATTAGCTTATACTTTAAACTATAAATATTTTTTGATATTTCTAATCCATTGTGTGAAATCTCTTATAAGAAATACTTTCCATGCTCTCTGATAGTCTGACTATTCTTCAATAGTAGTGCTGTAATAGTCCTGAACTAACTACAACTAGCAGCGTCTCGCTAACTAAGATACTACATGATTGGCTCCATTACTTGATTCGGTCATTTCAACTAAACTTTATTCACAACATGTCATACATACTAGAAATAGACTGAAGGTTTGTTTTCAGCCTTCCTAACTATTTAAGTGTCAACAATGTCATAATTAATGACTTACAATCACTAGAATTGTTGCTTTCGATCAGTACTCATGAATAAACGAAAAGTATATTAATTAACCTCTATGAAAACAAACTTCTCCCTGCCAATAATATATAAAAAAAATAGTGGCAGATTTCACTAGTTTCTCATCAGGGTCATCTTAATTTGGAAAAGGTAGGAGATAAGAGCTTGCTCCTGACAGTCTTGAATGTTGGCAATTTTGCCTCCTGAAGCAACTGGAAGTGACAGTATGGTTTTTACTGCAGTAACCTGAAGCACTCTCCAACCTTTTTTCACTCAAAGAGGATATTGTGGCTATGAAGGATAACTGAACATAAGGATGCTTAAGGATCGTGTAAACCTTAACACCAGGTTGTAGACTTGAAGGTCTGGTTTTATATTTTAAATTTGAGTCTAGAAATTTTGATGAAAAATAACAGGTAACCACTTCATCCTTTTTTTTATCATCCTTCAAGAAACATTTACATTCACACATGGACACTGACATACGTGCTTGGGTTCAAGTCCAAATTCAAAGTTTTAGTTCTCAAAATTCCCAAAGTGTCAGGCAGTGATACAAATACTTCAGAATGTTATACCACATGTAGCCAGAAAGAAATCCCATTAGTTGTATGAGGAAAAGCCACAATGGGTCAAGGGTCATAGCTCTGGAAGTTGCTACAGTTTGACCTTTGGGAGGAGGGAATGCTCCTGTAAAACAAAAAAAAACTTTTTAGTTTTGTCAGTAATTTCATAAAAGGTACCGTGTTCTGTTTCACTTTAATCTGATGAATAACCCACTTTCAAGAATCAACATTCTCTTCCCACTCTATAGTATTTCTTCCTTCAATAGATGGAAGAACAAGGTTATAGAGAGCTGCAAGTTTATTGCAATCAATGATGCCACACTGTTACAGATGACCAGGGCACAAGCATTTTAATGACAGGAATGTCATTTCCACCCTTTTCAAGATGGAAAGCACTTATCATCTTATACCCTATTCAGCAGAGCAGCCTAAAAACCTTACCAACTCGGAAAGCTGCATTAATTTTGGCTACTTATCCATGGTACTAGATGTACAAGACAGTTGATAAACAATGCAGCCTTATTAATAAGCTTGTTTAAAAAAGTCTTTGTAGTACAAAAGGTTGTATATTGACGATAAAGGACAGTTTGTCAAGGCTTCTTGTCTTGCATTCAGCAAGACAATTTGCAAGAATTACCTAGTAAAGGGGAAACAACATTTATACGGGATAGCAGGAGAGTACTGATTGGTTGGCAAGTGGACTCTGATAGGCAGAAGTGCTGTGATGAGACAAATGCAACACTTAGATGACAGACAGTTAACTGCCAAGTTTTGTTTAAATTCTGAATGAGGTTGGTTGATTGTGATCAGTGAAGACACCTCCTTTAGAAATGAACAAGGGAATAGTTTTCACCCATTTTGTTGAAATCAAACAGGTACAGTGCATTCATGCTCCTAACTGCAAAGGACAGGCCCAATGCATGATTATACAAAGCTTCCCATACACACAAATGTGCTACACTGTGAGCCAAATTAACAATCCGACATTGGTCGCCACCTTAATTATTCACACACAGAATTATTCAGTAAAGGTTGTTCAAATACAGAATTACATCTAATGCTGGACACTTTTGAGCTTTGCAAGTGCAGGCTGGTTGGGCATGGCCAGCATGTTGCTTGTAGTCAACAGCTGGATGGATATCACCTCACTCTTTGGGGCATATGGTGTACAGTTCTAGCAATACACTGGTACCTTTACATCATGCTCAAAATTCCCACTTTACATTCTGCACAAACCTGACAATTGACCTAAGGCCATCATTTTTGGTCCTGAAAAGTACTGTCTCAAACTTTTGAGTAACCAGTAAACTGTTTCATACTGCTATTTTGCATTAGTGACGAGTGGTATTAAGCTGCTGGCATCAATCTAGAAATATTTTCTGCTAACAACATTAATGAGGAATGTGGTTTATAAATTATAATGCCAATATGGTGCGAAGTACGTACACCGTACGTTCCAAGGATTGGCAGATCATACCAAACAGCATGTCCCTTTAACTGTTCACAACGAGCAGAGTGTGCTAATCATGCAAAACTCAAACATGTCTAACATTGGACATGATTCCACAACTGGACAACATTTGCTAAATAATTATTAATGCACGTCTACCAGAGTCTATTTGCCAACTAATCAGCACTCTCCTCTCATTCAGCATTAATGCTGTTTTCTGTTTACCTGCTAATTCTTGCGTATTGTCCTTGAATGCCAGATGGAAAACTTCAAAATATGATTTCTTCTGCCAATATCCAACACATAAATGTCAACATTTTGTCCTATATAAAAGGTACTCTACTGTAGTGAGGTCTTCACTTACTTTGCCTTCTTTACAGTTTCTTGTTGTGTGCAAGGTAATTTCTTGTATCATCACAAAACAAAAAGCAAATGCTACTCAATTTCATTTACAACAAAATTAGTCATAGCAAAGGCTTGTATCCCAATTTGTGTGCAGATTAATGTGACATAATATTCTCTCTGGAAGATAAGCTAGAACTAATTTGAGAAACTGCAGTGCAAAAGCTCAGTTTCCACAAACTCCACAGAGATAATGATGATCAGTAGCCTTAATGTCACTCTATCTTTATTTGCAAATATTAAAATTACTTCTAAACAGTTCTATTAAAAATTTTAACTACTTCAAATATTTTCCCCCAAATTTCTTGAAGGCTGCAATGTGATCCATGTGATCACTTTCTTGTATGAGAAAGCATATAGCTATCAACTATTTTAATCAGTGGAACCATCACAGTTGGACTTCAATCTTTTCCACATCTATTACTTTTGCAACAGAAATTATCAAGATTGTTTGGATTGTGTTCTTTTCAGGCTGGGTTTTTTTTTTAATTTTTCCTCCAGACCGGCCTGTTCTGTGTTGTCAAATATATTCACTCACCGAGCCACAGCTGTTGTCTGCTCTGTGCTTTCCCAAGAGGCTGAACACCACTATATACAGATCTCAAAATTCTCAAAGCCTCAGGCAATGATTCAAATACTTCAGAATATTACAACACAGAACAAGAAAGAAATTGAGTGTACTATTAGAGCCACAAAAGGGCTGAGGGTGCAGATCTGGACGTCACCATTGTTTAACACTGTCCCCCAGATCCCTTGATTGTTCTGGAGATTGTGCACAATAATGACTGATCAATGGTCGAAGATTTTGCTGCACAACTCATTCACTTGTCCCTGAAAAGGTAAGACAGAATTTAGTCACCTGAGCATGGGTGCCAGTGGTGGACCCAGAAGCAGGCAACATTACTGCTGTTGGCAGAACTGGTAAGTCATTGACAGTGGTGCAGTAGAGACGAGGTGCCTGATCAATTGCGTGATGTAGGGAGATGTCAAGCCTGTATCAGCTGCAGTCTGTGGTCCAACTTGACTAGTGTGTTTACAAGCCAGCAGCATCAATTTTGCAGGAGCAATTTATCACCATCTTAATCATATCACCTACTGCATTTTGCACAGATGCTTCACATCTCCAGTGTCATTTATATTTGTTCTATCAACATCATGCAGTAAAGGATGGCTAATAGATAACTGGCTCTAACAGGACGCAGCATGATCACACACAGATCAGCAATATCTTCCTGATGGGTAGCCTAAAAGCAAACTAGGAGCAATTTCCCTCATATTCCCTCACACAGAAGAAGCAGTGAATCCGTTGGCTGCAGAATACCAGGGCATTTGCGGATGGTAAAATAGGAGTGCAGAAAGAGAACTGCAACGAATATTGAGAGCCAAGTTGCCACCACCGGGCAGAAAAGAAAGTTATCACAGAAAGATGGGAAGAGGAGTTGTGAATGCCAAAAATAGAGTAGCTTTATTCTCCAATACAGGAGCACAGACTTCTACAAATTACAGCTACAAAATGTTGTCTAACAAAGATCTCTGCAAATCAAAAAAGAAATTGGTATACAGAACATTTGTTGTCTCTACTCCTGCACTGCAGAGAAACTTGGACTGTGTATTAGTGATAAATAACAATGATAAAGAAATTCCACCAGCAGTGCCTGCTCTACATTCTCTGGATTCAATGAGAAGACTATTAAACAAAGTCTCTTTGTTGAAGCCACCACGTCTGCAAAACCAACTAAGATGGACTGGATAGTGTCAGTATAAAATGAAAAGTATCTCCTCTACAGTGTCTTGTTTTCTCAATTCTCAAATTGTCAGTGTTTCAGGCAAAGACACTCTGAAGCTTTCCTTGAAGTTCAGCAGTGTTGATCTTAATGTATGCTTGTGATTCACAAAGATCATCCTTCTGGGTCAGACAATATTCAAATCGTGACCTAACTTGGTAGCCCCTACTTATGCTTGGAAACAGTAATTAATATACTTCAATCTGAAACGTTATTACTCAATTCCAGTATTCAATCCTTTAATTCTTTTATTTTAGTAGTACTCTGGATAACTTTCACATTTCAAAAATTAAACAATACCACTAGATATATAAATTTCCAGCCACAGTGAGGATTAACATGATATCCAAAAGATAAACTTTTTTTCTCTTTTTCAAGCCTTCAAAAGAATTACATTTAGAAATGAGGTTAAAAAAAAAACTTATCTTCCACAACCCAACCCAAAAGCATGGTCATGATAATGTTAGGGTCCAGTGTTGCTCAATGTCATCCGTATAATCAAGGGGTCCATCCATACAATCTGATTCAATTACCATAAATGCCAAAATTCTCATGAACTAGGCACAAAAGTAATCATGAAGTACATAGAATCGGCATTTGTTCTGTTGAAAAAGTGTTCTATTCTTGTGTGACTACAGATGTATTTACATTTGATAAAAATAATTTGAAACTTCAGAGTTCACTTCAGTGAAGTTAGACCTGGCATGCAGAAAATTTCAGAATAAAATCTATCAGCCACCTTCTTTCAGGCAGTCAACATCTTAATAACATTATTTAGTGGCTAGCCAAACCCTTCTAACCAGAAAGCTTCCAGCTTGATTAAAATGTGGTAGAAAAGCTGCTATAGATTGTGTGACTCCCCTATCATGTGGATAGATAAAGTCTTTTACTGATCTGGTGAACTTCAGTGCAGTGTTTACAAGGGCTTACAGGACCTGGGAGTCAGTGGTGATGAATCAAAGTTTCCAGACAGTTACAAAAGAGTAAAATTTATGTCCTTTACACATCTCAAGCAGTTAGGCAGAACTCACCTGTTTCATAAAAATGTGCCAAAAGTTCATCCTTTTCTACAAATCGCTGGTAAAGCCATTTAGTTAGTGCCTCACTCTCTATTGGAACATCCTTAATGGGATAGATCCTGCAGAAAAGAAACAAGGAAAGGACTCTTTAGAAAATCTTGAACACTAGACATGCATTTGTGGGATTCATTTTATTGTTACAGTTTTTCTCCAAGATTTAACACTTGTATTTCCCTGCATAGTAAAGAACTGATGAATTCCAATAGTTTTGTATCACAAAAATGCCAGACCAATGTCCAAGCAAGAAAAATGCCTGCCAATTCCCTCTTCAACATCTTGAAGTTACAATGTTGAGCTTTATAAGATTGTGACATTTTGGAACTGTATTTTGTGGTCTATCAGATGAATAGATTTTTGGTCTATATTTTCAAATTTAGGGTAAATGAAAGGGACTCATGTAGCACATTCAGCAGCCTGGGTAGTTTGATGGTTAGAGGTCAAAGGAGATATCAGATTGTCTTTCTGAGAGGACACAAGATATTTGCAGGCATTAGAGGCAGCTTCTGGTACACCTTGAATTAACGGCAAGTCCCCCGAAGTCTCAGAAAGATGTGACAGATTATGGGTTGTAAACACTTGTGCTGTAAACGAAGATGAAAGGAATTGGAATGAAAAATAGTCAATTAGCATTTTTACCTCATACAATGTTATATGTTTCACACTGCCACGGGGAAGAGGGCATTGTTGTCACTATTAACATCAAGGACAGGATTCTCTACCAATCCATAAACAAACTGCTGTCTGCCTAATGTTTGAGTTGGTCTGTAACCATCTGAGAGGTACACAGCAACAGACATAGGCAGTCCTACACCCAAAACACAAACCGCTGACTTTGTTGTTCACCATACAGAACATGGGCGAGAGCCTGTACTCAGACTGAAAAAATTTAGTTCATGAGGATTTAGAGAGACTGGAAAATTCTCCTTTTTTGGGCCAAAGGGAAGAGTCTACAGGGTAACCCATGCAGTGAAAGTCTATTCTGTAACAGGAGTTCCCTGGCTAGGAAATTAAAAGGAAGTAAATCACCGAGCTGAAAATAATTTGGACTAGTTCTTGCATGAAGCATGAAGAAAAGTGCAATTTATATCCATTAGGGGAAGATTTTCTGTTGTCTTAAAAGTTAAATAGGGAATCACTTTCAGTAATTTAATGTATGAGCTGCCCATAAATCAATGAGTATTTAATCAAGAGTATGTCTTTAGTCATTTGATAGATCAGAAGTTCTAAAATATAAAATCTTGTGATGTCATTATTTTACATAATAACCGGAAGTTCAAGTACCGTTTTAGAAGTTATCAGTCTCGTCCAAGTTTGTAGCAGCTGGGATCTGACCATAAGTTTAACAGGGCCAAACATATCAACATTTTGGCCCCAAAGCATAGCAGAGACTGAACATTCTATGACCATTTACTTTCCTGATCCCCTTAAAGGCTCTCCCAACATCTACCAGGCTCAGCACTTAGCTATCTCTCAGCCTTTACTACAAACAACAAAAACAGCAAATCTTTAACTCACACAACATCCAGTCTTGGGCGTACATTACTGTTTCTTCATCACAAGCTCAAAAGTCTGGAATTCCCTATCCAACACCATTGTTCCAATACCATCGCCACGAGTACTGCAGCAATTTGAGAGGAAAGCTAATCATAGACTTCTAACGTACAGAGAGAAACACTTAAGAGTATTCACAAATTTAAGTTTCATTATTGGATACTAAATTCCAACAAACAAAATCAAATAACATGCATTGGCTTTTTTAAAAAAACAAGTGCGTTGAGGAAAAGAGGTTCCCGAAGTGTTTTTGAAATATTGCAACTGTTGTTACTCAAGGGAAACAAGAGATAGTTTGCACAAAGCGAGGCACATATGATGATACAGTGACTTTAAGAGATACATGTTCTGCCCTGTTTCTTTTGCAGAGGGGTGTTGTCACATGGTGTCAAAATATTTCTTTCAGACAGGCAAGTGGTAAATAGCTTTGAGTTCTCCCTGAGTAGTTTTTGTTTCAAGAGATAAGATAAAAGAATCATGAGCAGTTAGAGTCAAGCTCACACAGACCGAAAAAGAATTTTGATGTTGCTTTTAGTTAGTTGGTAGCTTTTGCTAGCTGCTGGAACTGGAAGCTCGAGTTTGCTGCTGCTTCCACGAAGACAGAGAGGCTTCTTAAAAGAAAATCAAATGGGCAGATTGTTTCCTCAGATTTCTCTCTTCTGGACTGGAGAGAGACATCACATGAGACTAATAATTTTGTTACTGAATCACCTTTGCCAAAAGGTGTGTTTATGGGATGCTGCCTTTCTCGGAACATTTGATGTTTAGTCGTTAAATGTTACATTATCTTGTTAAGTATTTCAATAGAGTACCATTACATCAAATCTTCTTTATTCCTACAACACAGTTAAAATAAAAAAAAGTGCGTTTTGATTAAAGCTTAATGGTAGACCAAATGAATCATATCTGGAATACACTACCTTCCACTCGCTTTTTAGAAGTATAAAAGTTGAGGTCTAGGCTATCTCCATACCATACTTTGAGGGTCAGGTGTGGTCTGGTCCATAAAAGCCCCTCAAGCAGAAAGAGATACATAACGGATAACATTTCTGATAATGTGGACTTGGAAATTATTGATGGCCAAAGCATGTGGAGAACCTCCTGCTCTTTCAAATGATGGCCTGGAACATTTTACATTCACTCAAAAGAACAGACAGAGCTTAATTTACTGTTCTGCCTTGAACATGCTGGGTGACTGAGCTTCCATAGTATCTGAGGCAGAGAATTCCAAAGACTCACCAGCCTGAGTGAAGAAATTCCTCTTCATCCCCATCTTGAATGGGCTACCCCTTATTCGGAGATTATATCCCTGGTTCAAGATTCACCACCCAGGGAAATGTTCTATTTACTTCCACCCTGTCATGCTACAATAATTTTAAACATTTCAACGAGACTACCTTCCATATTTCAAAACTCGAGAGAATACAGGCCTGGTTTCCTCCATCTCTGCTCCTTTGATAATTCTGCCATTGTGGGGATTAGTCTTGTGAACATCAATTGCTCTTACTCTATAGCAACTAGATCTTTCCTTAAGAAAGAGACTAAAACTACAGATAATTCACTGGCTGCAGACTCAGCAAGGCTCTATACAATAACAGCAATTCTGCAATATAATTCACTGGTGATGATGATCAACAAACAATTTGCCTTTCTTATTGACTGTTACATGTCAATGTTAGCATGACTGCATGCTCGCTTTTAGTGACTCATGATCAAGGACAATCAGGTCACATGGACAACACACTTCCCAACCTCTTGCCATTTAAATAATATAACTTTTAAAAATCAAAATGATTAACTTTATACATTTAAGTTATATTCCACCAGCCACATTCTTGCCTATTTAGTTAGCGTGTGCAAGTCTGCTTGAAGACATCTAGCATCTTCATCCCATCTTACACTCTCAATTATTTTTGTGACACCTGGAAATTTGGAATTATTGTAATTGTTGTAACAATCAAGAAGAGGGGAAAACAGTGTTGGGAAAGGGTGCGGGGGCAGGAAGTATCGATGGGCTTACTTTTATGGCTTATAGCATTTGAGGAGGAATGTGTCTCAATTACAGAGGGGGTGAACTTTTAGAGTTTTTTTTAGCATTCTCCATGGGAGGGTGCATGTGGAGGAATTCAGCTAAAATCACAGACACTTTCGTATTTGTTTTAATACCCTCACTTGTGAAACATTGGCAACTATAATTTCCAGGCTGAAGGATCCACATTAACCCCTGAGGATGACTGAGGCGGAAGAAGTACACCATTATGTTTTGCCACAGCATCTACTCCTACTGTAGATACCTCACTATCTATGTGGCTGGATGAGTTACACACACCGTTACAAGAACAGCACAATTGCGGAACTGGCTGATGGGGAGTCTCTGATGTCTTCAGTTAGAAGAGAGATGCTGGAGATACAAAACATGTGGAAATGTGGCAAGACTTTCAAAGAGTTTATATGTCCATAGGACCATAAGATATAGGAAAAGAATTAGGCCACACAGCTCATTAAGCCAGCTTCACCAATCGACCAGGGCTGTTGTATTTTGCAATCTCATTCTCGTGTCTTCTTCCCATAACCTTTGATCCCCTTACTAAGGAAGAACTTATGTATCTATCTTAAATACACACAATGACATGGCCTCCCCAGCCGAGAGTGGCAACAAGTTCCACACAGTCACCACTCTCAGGTTGAACAAATTCCTCCTATCCCTGTAATCCTGCATTTTCTAAGGCTAATTCACCTAAACTGCACAGTGCTAGATGTGGGAAGAAACCAGAGCAAGTGGGTGAAACCCACACAGTCACAGGGAGAACGCACAAAGTATGACAGACACAGACAGGCAGTCGCTCGAGGACGGATCCGAATCCAGGTCACTAGCACTGTGAGTGCTAACCACTCAGCTACTGTGCTGCCCACTCTCCTGGCCAGTCCAAGTCCTTTTCCAGCCTCCTCACCTCTTCAACCCTACCTGGCCCTTCATTTATCTTGATATCATCTGCAAGGTTAGCAACAGTACTCTTAGCTCCTTTGTCCAGATTGTTAATGATGATATAATGTGAATAGTTCCGACCTCCAGGGAACTCCACCGGTCACCACCTGCCATCCTGAAAAACATCTCTTATACCAACTCTCTGCCCTCTGCCAGTTATCCATACCAGAATCCTGCCCGTAACACAATGGTTTCTCATCTTAGTGAGCAACCACCCCACGTGGCACCTTGTCAAAGGCCTTTTGCAAACCCAAACAGATCACATCCACTCGCTCTCCTTTGTCTAACTTGCACGTTTCCTCCTCAAAAGAATTCTAACAAATATGTAAGGCATGACCATTCCTTGATGAAGCTGCGCTGACTCAGCCTTACTTAGCAATGCACTTCCAAGTCTCCACAATCTTATCCTTACTTATGGACTCTAAAATCTTACTAACAACAGAGGTGAAGCTAACTGGCCTTATAGCTTCCTGTGTTCTGCCCCCCTCACTTCTTAAACAGGTGTTACATTTGTCATGTTCCAGTCCTCTGGGGCTCTCCCTGACTTCAGATGATTCCTGAAAGATCATCACCAATGCCTCAATAACCTTCTCATATCTCCTTCAGAACCCTGGGGTGCGGTCCATCCAGTTCATGATTTATCCACTTCAGACCTTTCAGCTTCCCAGCACCTTCTCCTTAGTGATAGCAACTCTACTCACCTCTGCCCCCAGCCTTCAAAGTTCTGGTATGCTACTGATGTCTTCCACTGATGCAAAGTACGTATTCAGTTCATTTGCCATTTCTTTCTTCCTCGTTATTACTTCTGCAGTCTCATTTTTCAGTGATTTAATGGCTTCCTCTATTGAAGGCTAACAATTATCATAGAGGGTTAAACCCAGTAGCTCACTGATGGGATACTGGGTTTACATTCTGATTCACACTTAAGATTGAAGCCACTGGAGACCTCCCTCGTAGTCTCAGATTTTTAAAATCTTATTTGTGGGATGTGGGCATTGTTAGCTGGTCCAGCATTTATTGCTCATGCCTAAGTGACCTGGACAAAGTGGTGGAAAGCTGTCTTTTTGAAGCACTGCAGTTCTGAAGGGTTTAAGGATACCCACAGTACTGTTAAGGAAGGGAGTTCTAGCGTTACGACCCAAGACTGTAAAATTACAACAAAGTAGTTGAAAGTCAAGATGGTGTGTAGCTTGGACAATTTGCAAGAGATAGTGTTCGTGTTCAATGCAGTTGTTTCCCTTGTCCTTTTACGTGGTAGACAGCACATGGTTGGAAAGTGCAACAAGACATGCCTCGGTGAGTTACAGCAGTGTATCTTGTAGACAGATGTCATGACAGCAGTGTATGTTGTGGTGAAGGGAGTTAACATTGAAAGTTGTGGATTGAGTGCCAATCAAGCAGGTTTGTTTTGTCCTGGATAGTGTCAACCTTGAGCTGCACTCATACCCAGGCAAGTGGAGAGTGTTCCTTCACAATCCTTAGTCATGCCTTGTAAATGGTGGATGGACATTGGGGAGACTACGCCACAGAATTCCTAACATCAGACCTGCCCTTGTAGTCATTGCATTATGAGTGGTCCAGTTCAGCTTCTGATTAGGGGTTCCCCTCTCACAGGATGTTATTAGTGGGGCATTTAGCAAAGATAATGTGACAATGCCATTGAACATCAAGCGGGCAATCGTTAGATTCTCTTTTTCAGTGTCTGGTGTGAATGTGATTAGCCACTTGTAAGCCAACCCTAGACATTGTCCAGGTCTTGCTGCAAATGCACACAGGCTGCTTCAGAGTCTGGGAAGTAGTGAATGGCGCTGAACAGTGTGTGATCATCAGCAAATATCCCCACTTCTGAATTATTACGGACATAAGGTCTTTGCTACAGCACCGAGTTGTTTGTGCATAGGACACAACCCTGATGACCTCCTGGGACAGAGACAACTGACCTCCCATAATGACAACCTTCTTCCTTTGCTCTAGGTGCACTAGGTTCCACTGCTGGCTGACATGGTCCCTTTGTCCATATCCTAGAATTTACGTCAGAGGGTGTAACTTACTCCTCTAGATCATCCTCTGCAAGGGCCCCCTCTTGAGTGTCTGTTTGTGATAAGTTGTTAAGCACAGCAGATAAAGGCTAGCAAGACACGAGTCAGGAATTACTACAGAGAGCTGCGTGTTCTTTGCAACCACTGAAATTTCAATGATGGTTCTCGGAGATGCATGGCTCTCGTCTAACACACTACAGGCTCTGAAAGTGATAAAAACAATGTCGAGTGTTTTAGTATTGGATGGACTGAGACGGAGGTGGAAACTGATGAAGAGGATATAGGGTCGTAAGATCAGTTCAGGGCCGACTGGGCTACAGAGCAGTTGAGAATAAAGAAGATAGTAGACTACCGTCACAGTCACAATAGACGTTCTCTATGGTTTAGTTAGAGGTATTTCCATGCTTTAAAAATGGTCAGAGACTGACTTGACTCCAGAACCACACTGCTGGCTGATAATGGAGATTTACAGCCAGAGAGTTTTCCTGAGTCAGATAACTCTGGATTTGCCTCATCCAACTTAAAAGATCTTCATATCCAGAATAAAATTGAAATTTTAAAAGAAAATGTATTTTTTTGTTTAATCTACAGGAATTCCCTCACTTTTCTGCTCATTTAATGGAAAAAATTCAAAGCTTCTGTTTCCCCCACAGGATGCATTCTTCAAAACTAGCGAAACAAGATGTGTGGGAACAGATACAGTCACAGTTTAGGCAGGCTGTTAAACTATTAATCACACACATAAAACAGTTTTTAATGATCCTTAGTTTCTGCTCATTGTTCTGATTACTGCAGGCAACAAATATACATAGTTCTGAAAGAGGAAAAACCTAACCTTTGAACAGGTGCAGTGGTCATCATCTTGACTGTGACGTGGCTACACAAAGTCCATTCTAAGTACTTAATTCGTAACCATTATTTTTAAAAAAACATGTCTATTGCAAATACAAAGCGAGATACTTCCTTAAATACAAGCAATTCATGCCAAGTAGTGAAAAGGCAAAAGATATTTAACCTACAATCTTCTACACTTCATAGCAAATATCATTATTTGTTGTCAAACAAGTTATTTTGGAACAACTCAAACTAACTATAACACTCCTATTATGGGATCCACCTACCTTTGAACAGGGTATAAGCCCTGACAAATGGAACTGCATTTCATCTCTAAATAGGCTGCAAATTATCCATGAATATCACAGATGTTAACTGTTTCAGTGAAGAAGTGGTACATGAAATTGCGCAAGCAAAACGAACTCTACAAAGTGACATCTGGAAAAGTCAACTGAGTAAAGAATTCCTGAGAAGGTCATCACAGGTACAGAAAATGACTAATTTCATTAATATATATCTTGTTACATAAAGCTGTAGGATAATGTTCTTTCCAGCTGCAGATATAATAAAAAAAGGGACACAGTACCAGGAACAAGAGACTGGTGTATTTTGGGTTTCTTACAAATTGCAAGTTGCTTTAAAATCTGAAGAAGGCCTTCAAGCTGATACGATATTAATTGCTGCAGAAGGACATAAACAGAAGTCACATAAAGACACATTTCAACAGACCCTAACTGGCAGGTGGTTAGGAGTGCAAACACGGCTAAATGTTTGCTATACAAACTAAAATGGGCAATCATAAACACAATGATATCCACGTAAAGGATAGGACAGAGTCCACTGGACTTGGAAATGACGTGTAGTTAGAATGCCATTTTTAAGATCAGGATACCCTGACCTGAAAGTGCTCCCTCAATTTTTACTGCTGCTGTTTGTAACTACTACAGCCAGATCTGCCGTCATTATGCTATCCTCATCTGTCTTCCGCCATCTTCACACATCCACTGCAACCTATTTGCAACCATTCTGTGACAACCAGTATCCAACTATATGCAGGTCAGCCCTTCTGTCTGTTGATCTCTTTTCCCTCGGAAAGAATCTCTGCAGCTTTTCAGATCTTATTAAATGCTCGAAAAACTGAAACTTTCCTTTCTGGGTGTCACTTTGTACAGTTTCTTTTGTTCATGCATTTTCTTACGTTTCTTTATCTAAGCGTACTTTCATATTGAATTGTTAACGTGGTTTAGGATCCACAATTCAAAGACCTCTATTTTCTTATTCAAATCTTATGGTCTGGGTTTCTGGAGGTACACAGGCAAGTGGACAGAATGTAGCATCTTAACAGCTCCCCTCATTCGCAAGTTATATGTTTGAATTTCTTGTTAACATTTACGTCAATTTCAGAAAATTACATCTGGCTCTTATCTTCTAACTTCTGCATCACATTTGTCATATTAATATTTACATACTCTAAAAATACTATTCATAATCTGAATCACCAAAAATTTGCTTCCACATGGTTCTGATTAAACCTAGAGCTCTAGATGAAACTGTAAATACCAAGCAACCAAAGTTTCAAACAGATTCTAGAGCAGGATTTCTATTCTTGACTCTAAAAGTGAGAGAATAAAATGATCACTGCCAAGAATACAAGCTAAAACACCACTAATGGATGCAAATTAGGCTCAAATTAGTTACTATCAGTTCCCCTGTCACACGGAACATTATTGCTTTTTTCTGACAAGCCATACACACATACTAGCAGTCCTGGCAAATAGAATAAATACTAATCAATCCTATGCTCCTGAACAGGCACCATTTCCTTAACGCTGCACGGAAAATGGTCAGTAGAATAATTGGAAAACTGCTGTTGCTAAGTACATTGACTAAAAACCACAAGGGGTTTCAAGCATTTTAAACAATATCATCAATTTCATGAACTACAAATTTCTCCTCTTCATAATTCACTATCCTCAGGTGTGCAAGGAGTTAATTATTTCTTTATTTCCAAAATTGAAATTATCCATTTGGCATCTCGCAGCCCCTAAACTCCTTATCCAGTTCTAGCCTCAGGAGTATCCTCTATTTTCTCCACTGTTTTGCCCAAATCCTGATCAGACTGATCTGTTCTACGTTGGCAGTAAGCCATTCTGTTGATTCTTTCTTGAGTTAGTTCCTGACCATGTAAACTACCTGCCTTGGAGAAGTATAGGGAATTTCCAAATATCACCAACTACTGGGTTCAGATATTAGAGATAGCAAAAACTGCAGATGCTGGAGATGGAGGAATACAGCAGGCTTGCTATGTTCCTCCAGCTCCATACTATGTTGTCTCTTATCAGTTTTTAGTTATTTTCTACTCACAGCAGCCTTCCACCTCCTCATAGCTTTAAACCTCATTTTCCTTATTGTCCATCCTAATCTCTCTATTCTCTCAATTATTTAACATACCTCCTTCCCCTTTTCTATCACATTATTACCCAGTTGCACAGCCACTTCTTCAAGCACTGTGTTTTAATCCTTTCAATCTGACTTCCACTCCCAAATTTCGAGTAAAATCATGCCATTAACCACATTTTTATGATCAAAATCAATAGTTTAAATATATAAATGATTGACATTGTCTTCAAATATTTTGTAGTGATATCAAAAAAAATACAGCAACTCAAGTCTACTTGCAATCCCTATTGACACTTTATTGATTCTCACCTTTAGCAGCTCTGATTGGTGGTGATTCAGAACTTCAAAAGAAATTAAACAATATCAGCTCAAGCTGTTGTACCCATTGTTTTAATGCACAGCATTATACTACTGCATTATCAATTAAATATTTAAATAAACCAGAACAGAGTTGTTTGAAAAGAAAATTTCAGTAACATCACATTGTAATGGTGGCGTGTTATCAAAACTAATTTACTCGATAGTCACTCCAGTAATGACATGGATCAGAGCTCAACCTTCTACTTTACCACTGTGGTTTAATCAGGTGATCCAAAATTCAGAAGAAAACAATATCAAGATTAAAACTATAATTTGATTGTCTTGAATGTAGCAAGATGCTCATGCTGGTAACACTAGTTAGAACAAATGCATAAGCACTCACCAACTCCAACTCTAAAATGTAAAGCTATACATTAGGTTTTATCCCCCCTCAGAATTTTTAAAATATAAATGCCTATAATTACCTATCAGGCTCAAAACATTAACTCTGACTTTTTCTCCACAGATGCTGCCAGACCTGCTGAGCTTTTCCAGCAACTTCTGTTTTTGTTTCTGATTTACAGCATCTACAGTTCTTCTGGCTTTGATTTTTGATTGATATGCAATCTGGATTGAACAGGCTTATTGCACAAATGAGAATTAATAATTATTTTGTGCAATGCTAAAATCTGGAGTTAAATTGCTGAACAGTGTATTTTATATAAATCATTGTTCTTAGACAGAAAATCTGAGATTATGGGCTGGATTTGATGCATTTTGTTGCAATGGGAGCCATGGTAGCAGGCCTACTTAATTGTGGGAGAAGCTCTGTGTCAGTTTCCCAGTAACAGAAAACCTCCCCCAGTCAATTTGGACCTTGGAAGGGTCAAACTGACATCCGTTATCTCTGAATCCACAATAATTCAGTGGTGGTTTAAAGATTAAAATGGAGGTCACATGGTGATAACTTGACCACATGCCCCACAAAATATCTTGTCATACATTGACCAGCCTGTTGCACAACATTGCATTTCAGAGGAGTCTGCATTTAGGAGGCAGAAAAGCCATTACAGTCACCATTCATTACACAAGTCTGTGTGAAGGCCAGGGAACAGAAGGAAGGTAAGCATAATATTATGAATGAGATGCAAGGGATCAGTTAATAATATACCTCCAGTGACCTACTTGTTCCCCTTGGCTGAAGTTACACAAAGTCCCTTAGTATTAATGGTTCCTATAATGTCCTTCACCTTTAATCTTGCATTAAAGAACAACAAAGCCACTCAGCCAACTTTTATACTGATTACAATATGGACAGAGAAGCTATGTAAAAATACTCAACCAAAGTGCTATGTACAACAAAATTGACTAGTTTAATATCAAATACGATAACTGTCTTGAATTCATTTCACAGCAAGTGTCAACCCATGAACCTAGTCAGCTTTTACTGAATTGTCTCCAATGCAAGTATATTACTTAAGGATAGGCACCAGCATTGTATGCAACATTCTATGCATGTGGAATAACTCCACAGAGCCTGATAACCTGTCACCAATTCACCATTTACTTACACGTGGAAAGTACTTGACACTGATCCAGCTCCCTCAGAGTATCAGGATGTCATAAAATCCTGTTTTTATCTGTCATCCAGGGCTCCTTATTGGGCCAGATTAACTGCCGCAATCAGGGAACCCATATTCTAATCATACAATGCAGAATACTTAATCCTGAAAGGAAGGCACCCAAGATTTTGACTGGTCTTACTACCTTCTACAGTGCATTGCACTTAAGAGTACTAATTTCTTTTCCAGTCTGTAATGTGGAGGTGGAGTGCTTGGGGTTAAGAAGCCAGAGGTTCTATTAGACTGTATTAAACAGGACAAGAAGAAAGCAACTAATGAAATCGGAAATGGGGTCCCTAATACATAGAGAACTAGTCATACAACAGGCAAGTGTTACTTGAAGCTTTATCTGCCTACTTAACATATAAAGTATATACAATATATCCTGTACTACATTTTCCTAAAGTACAGTAGCCTAGAAAAAGGTGCTAACCTTTTTGGTCATACAATTAAATAAATAGCTAGTTCCATCAGTTCTCATGATTAGCTTATCAAAGTCAATTTGAATAGAAATATTCAGCAAACAGCGCATCAAATGAAGATATATATTACAGTATACTAGATTCTGCCATAATATGAACCTTAATACATAAACTTAAACCATATCATTAAACATACTAAAGCACTTTAGAAATCACATTACTGTGACATGAGATGTGCACCACAAGGTTATAGCAAATGGTACTTCTTCCTGACTTCATATTTAATGAATAATTGTTTTGTTCAGATGAAACCTGAGCAAAGGATGAACTCCATAAATAAGGGAAGAAAAGAAGCACAATCTTACAAAATGCTACATGCCAGAAGTGATTACAAGTCCTTGGCAAAGTCAAGGAAACAATTCAATAGTGGGTCTGCATGATTTTCAGAAAATGCTGACTTATTGCCTGTGTATTCCCAGCATAAAAGGAACTTGCATGACTGGCTTGCTTTTTCTTTTGACTCGTTGTCTTGTAACACAAAGTTTTCTGGGATGGCAAACGACTAAGTCCATTTACTATTTCATTGTAGATTGACGATAAGTGATCACATCCGGAAATAATTACCACACAGGAACACTTTTCAGCCCAATCAGTCATAGACATAGTTATAAAGCATGGAAACAGACCCTTCAGTCCAACTTGTCCATGCCAACCAGATATCCTAAATTAATCTAGTCCTATTTGCCAGCATTTGGCCCAATTCCCTCTAAACCCTTCCTACTCATATACCCATTCCGTTGCCTTTTAAGTGTTGTAATTGTACCAGCCTCCACCACTTCCACTGGCAACTCATTCCATACATGTACCAGTCTGTGTGTGAAAATGTTGCCCCATATGTTAGTCTATGTTGGTGCTTTATACTTTTATAATTGTAGACACCTTTCAACAGCTCCTTTGTTCTAACAAAAGCAATTTGAATTGAAACTTGTGTTGCCTTTTCTCAAAAGAATATTCGTGACTTTGTGCTTTTTAAAACAAAAAAAATTGCCTCAACATTCTTCCAATAGTCTGGAGCCCAAAAGAGCAGATAGCACTCCAAATGTGGATTTACTAAGGTTTTGTTAACATTACATCACTATCTCCTGGCAATACCTCTTGCTAAATAACTAAATATTTGTTAGTTTTTCTGATTAACTTAATCCACTTGATATGCCATGTTTTGAGAGAGGGAACCACAAAATCCTTCATCTGTCTATCATCCAAACTTCTACTTCTAATTGAATCAAAGTGAATACCTCATATTTAGACACTGAATCTCAACAATTTTTTTTTGCCCATCCCACCACCTAATCAATGTCAGAATTATTCATCATGCCTCTTACTGTAGCATAGTTTACAAGTTTATGCACTGCTCCCTTTACTCCATCATTGAACAAAACAATCAGAAATGGTCCCACAACTGAACAACCAGGTATGTTTCTATATACTACCAAGCACTATGGAAAAACTGTATTTAAGTGCTTTTCCATCTTTCCCTCAACCAATTTCAATACAAGTCTTGCAAATAGATTTGAACTCAATCATTCTGTGATGAGTGTTGCCTTTGGGCCACAGGTGGTTCTGCTAAATAGATTCAAATACAGTACCTGTGAAGGGCCAGAAGAATTGAAAACTCAATCCTTTTTCCTGCACAAAACTAAATCTGATCAGCAGAAATACACACGCAAGTTCTAACTGTGTTCAAAAAAGCAAAACTCCAGCTACACAAGCAGGAATACACATTAGATCAAAGGAGGAGTTAATTAGAACACTTTCCTCTAAGCAGCCATTCCTAAAATAAGTTTGCAATTTTAGGTATCCATCACAGACTTTCTATTGGATTTTCCTCCACATACACAGCTACCAGTCATTAACACTGCAGGAGAGATTGCAAGTGCAATATCTCTACTAAATACTGTTACGTGTGCTAAGGAGGAGAGAAAATGATGACAGCTAAAAAAACTATATTGCTATTAAGTATGTTTTTCTTTTCAGGTTTGTACATAACAAAGTAAAAGTTGTTGAATGGTTCCCTTTAAAATTAGGAAATGTGGACGAAAGAAAGCAAGTATGTAGTTTCCTGTAAACTTAAGCTAACAAAACACTATAAATAAGGATAGAAGAATTAGGAGCAGGAGTTGGCAATTTCAGCCCCTCAAGCCTGCTCCTCCATTTGATACAATCATGGCTGATCTCATCTCAGTCTCAACTCCAGTTTCCTGCCCAAACTCCTTCACCAGTCATCCCATTACGAATTAAAAATCTGACCATCTCCTCCTTAAACTTACTCAATATCCTGGTATCCACCATACAATGGGAAACTGAATTCCACAGATTCATGACCCTTTGAGAGAAGCAATTTCTCCTCATCGGTTTTAAATCTGCTACATCTTAACATAATATTATGACCTCACGTTCTAGATTGCCCCACGTGAGGAAATATCCTTTGTCATTCCCACGTGGTATCTTATGTACCTCAATTAGATCTCTTTTCATTCTTCTAGATTCCAGACAGTACAAGTCTAAACAAGTCTCAATTTCTCTTCATAAGACAAATCCTTCATCTCTGGAATTATTTTAGAGAACTTTCTTAAAACTGCCTCCAATTCAACTAAATTCCTCCACAACTAAGAAGCCCAAAATTGTGTGCAAAACTCCAGGCGCACAGTCACTAATACAAAGTACAATCACAGTGACACTTCTCTACATTTTATACTCTATTCTTTTGTAATAAATGCCAAAATTCCATTTGCCTTCCTTATTACCTGCCATACCTGCATACTAGTTTTCTGTGATTCATGCACAAGTCACCAGATCCCTCTACACTGAAGCACTCTGAAGTTTCTTTCTACTTAGATAATAAGTTGTCTTTGTATTGCCCTGACCAAAAAGGATAACCTCACACATATGCATGTTAAACTTGATCTTCTAAATTTCAGCCCATTCACTTAATCTACCCATTTCCATTTGTAAGCTTATCTCTTCATTGCAACTTATTTTCCCACCTAGTTTAGTTTCATCTGCTGTTTGGGCTATATTACTTTCTATCCCTGCATCCAAGTCATTAATAGAGATAATAACTATTTGGGGGCCTGAGAACCAAACTCTGTGGTACCCTACTGGTTACATCTTGCCAACTAGAAAGAGACCCATTTATTCAAACTCTCTCTTTTGATCAGCCAATCATCCAACTCAGCTACTAAATTACCCCTAACCCCATGTGATCTTATCTTGCATAATAATCTTTTGTGCAGCAATATACCAAATGCCTTCTGGACGTCCAGATATATTACATGATCCCCATTATTCATATTGCTTGTTACATCTCCAATAAAAAAAACTCTAGTAATTTAGTCAAACGTGACTAATGCTTCATAAAACCATGCTAACTCCAATGGATTATGCTTTGACTTTCCAAATGTCCTGTTATTATTTCCTTAATAATGGATCTGACAACTTCTAAAGACACATGTTGAACAAACTTCTGTAGATTCCTATTTTCTGCCTCCCTCACATTTTGAATAAGGGTATTAGCTAAGTATTTTTCTAATCCACTGGCACATTTCCCACATCCAGGGAATTTTGGAACAGTATAACCAATGGATCCACTATCATTGCTGCCACTTCCTTTAAAGATTCTAGGACATAGGCCACCAAGCCCTGGAAATTTGTCTGCTTTCAATCCTAATAGATGGCTCAGTACTTCTTCCCTCGTGATAATGATGGTCTCTCTGAAATCAGGTACATGGCCATGAGATTTGTGAAAAATAGTCACTTCAAAATTAGTTTTAGCGCGTTCTTGAAATTAACAATGTAATTAACAGCTGCCATTTTCCGTATACAATCATTATAGCAAATGTTGAGGATGCCAGATGTCTAATGGGTTCCATCGTTTCCTGCTTCCTAAGCAGGAATCTCCCATAAAGAGCTTAGATCTTGTCTCGGGTGATTGGCCTACCTAATCATGAGGAGGAGAGACAAACGGTGCAGACCCAGGATGACCTCTTCTTCTAGCTCAATGAGATTCTGGCATATCTCTGGATGCAGCTATACCTAGTGAGTTGAACATTTGGTGAGCAAAAAGTGGATCTCATCACAGGACCATGAAAGATATGGCATTTTAAAGAAAAAATTGAAACAGTTCAGCCCCCTTAACACAGGAGGGTAATAAAGACACTGTTAACGTTTGAATTAGATAAGATTTTTGAAATAAAAACCCATCTCAAAAGCAGACTTCCAATAGTGTTGTGAGATAACAAAGTGTGGAGCTGGATGAACACAGCAGGCCAAGCAGCATCTTAGGAGCACAAAAGCTGATGTTTCAGGCCTAGACCTTTCATCCGAAAAAGACCCTTTTTCTGATGAAGGGTCTAGGCCCGAAAGATCAGCTTTTGTGCTCCTAAGATGTTGCTTGGCCTGTTGTGTTCATCCGGCTCCACACCTTGTTATCTCGGATTCTCCAGCATCTGCAGTTCCCATTATTTCCAATAGTGTTGTACCTGCCTGCTCTACATTATCGTTTCCCCTCTTACTGAACTTGAAACTAGCAAGGTCAACGCCGGAGACTATTGAAAGTATGACTCTGGCATAAATTCTGGGATTGTGTTCTGAGGGAATTCACTATCTTGTAGTTAATAAAGATGAGAAATGGTGCCTTTATTAAACATCATACATCCAAATTAATCTGCTGCAAATGTCTGAAGCTTCTGTGATGCATTAAATCCAGAATCAATGAAGTGAACAGATGGTGAAACAATCAGCAGTTTAAAAAAAACACAGCCAGCCTATGGGTGAATATGGTCTGCAGTCAGATTTACAGGGAAAATTATTTGTAATCAAGTGCAGTGGTTTCAATTTCATGACAATTTCCTAAACAGCTGTTATGAAATGCTTTAAAACAAATGCATTTTCTCAGACACAAAATACTCCTGATGAAATGTTATACTTACATATTCAAAATTCTGTAAAGTAGCTATCAGCTTTTTAAAGCTTGTCTAAGCACTGTTGCCTGTGGTCCATTGATAGCAATTCCAGTTAGAGGCTCAATTTCATCTTAGTTTTTGCAAAACAGAAGTTAGCACATTTTGTTTTAAAAAAGTTCAAGGGATTTGGTGGTTATTGCCAGAAACAGTAATTTTTTTTGTCCATTTCTGACTGCTTTCAGCAAAGTGGTGGCGAGCTGCATTCTTGAACCACTGCAATCCTTAGGGTGTGGGTATAACCACAGTGCTGTTAGGAAAGGAGTTCTAGGACGGTGACCCAGGTACAGTGAAGGTACGTTGATAATTTCAAGTCAGCATTATAGCTTGGAGGGGAACTAGCAAGTGGTCCCATTCCTCTGCATCCGCTGCCCTTGTCCTTCCAGAAAGGGGAGTTTGCACATTTGGAAAGTGTTATTGAAGGTGCCTGGCCAAATGTTTGCAGTGCATCTTGCAGATGGCTCATACTTGTGCCACTGTGTATCAGTGGTGAAGGGAAAGAATGTTGAAAGCAGTGGGTGGGATGCCAATCAAATGGACTGCTTTGTCCTAGGCAGTATCAAACACTGAGTGCTGTTGGAGTCATACTTGTTCAGACAAGTGGAAGCTATTCCATCAGATCTTGGATGTGCATCTTGTAGATTATGCACAGTGATTGGGAAGACAGGAGGAGAATTGCTCACTACAGAATTCCTAGCCTCTGAACTGTGCTTGTAGCCACAGTATTTATGTGGCTACTGCAGTTCAGTTTCTGGTCAATGGTAACTCCTAGGATGGTGATAGTCGTGGGGGGGGAATTCAGCGACGATGATGATCCCATTGAATGTCAAGTGGAGGTTGTTCTGATTCTCTTTGAGATGGTAGTTGCCTACCACTTGAGTGGCTTGAATGTTACTTGCCACTTGTCAACCCAAACATGGATGTTCTGCAGATTATGCTGTATTTGGATGTGGACTACTTCACTATCTGAGTCATCTCAATGCAACACTCTGCACTCATAGCAAACACCCTCACATAACTTTTGATTTTCTTGCTAAACAAGAAAACTCTTTGCCTTCAAAATATTCAGTGACCTCTGTTCCACCCAACGTCTGACACAGAGTGTTTCATAGGCTCTCAGCCACAAAAAATTCCCTTCTCTACCCTAAAAGCGTGATCCCTAATTGGTCTCACCAATGCCCTGTATAATTGATGAATAACACATTGTTAAGTTCAATTCCACTTGTAATAAAGGTTAGTTTCCATTAACCTTGCTGATTAGGTGGTGGACCAGCATCTTCCTTTATCCTTAAGATATTTCAAACCAGCAGAGTTTCTTTTCCCCCCCAATTTCTGCTGATTGCAGTTTTGCTGGGACTCCTTGATGCCATAGTTGGCCAAATGCTGCCTTGATGCCACCTCGCCTCTGGAGTTCAGCTCTTTTGTAAATGCTTAGTCAAGGCTCAGGTCAGAGGTTGAGTGGCTTTGGCAGAACTCAAAGTGAATATCAGTGAGCTGACTATTTTTGAGCAAGTTTTGCTTGACAGCACTGTCAACCCCGACCATCAGGTTACTGGTATTGAAAACAGACTGTTACAACTTTATCTACCAGTTGGACTTGTCCTGCTTTGTATGGCCAAGATATACCTGACCAATCTTTCATATTTCTGAATAGATGCTTGTTGTAGCTGTAGAGAAACAATTTCACTTTGGGTAAACGTGGTTCTGGAGTTCAGGGATTCCTGACTAACAGCTAGGTTTGTCACCATCACTCTACCCTCATTTACATTTGCAAATGATACTTTTTTAAAATGTTCAGCAAAATCACTGTTGTATATGTCAGATACTGCCTCCAGGACACCTTTGAATGTGGGAACCTATGAAGCTATGTTTATAGGGGTCTATGCAAGATAAGAAGCAGATACGACAGAAGGCAGCAATGTTATTATAACAAAGCTATGTCTTGTCCAGGTCTTGCTACATCTGGACAAGGGCTAATTCGTTATCTGTGGAGTTGCAAATGGAACTGAACAGTGTGCAATCATCAACATTCTCACATCTAACCCTATGCTGGAAGGCAGGTCATTGATGGAACAGCTGCTTGGCCCTTGAACTCCTGCAGCAATACCTTGGCATTCAGAGGATTGACCTCTAACATGAACAAATTCCTTTGTGGCCAGGTATGACTTTGGCTCAAATCTTCTATCCTGATTCCCAGTGGCATGAGTTTTAATAAAGCTCCTTGATGTCACATTTGATCAAACTTCTGACATTGTATCAAAATACAATCTGATTTTCTCCTTCTCTCAAGTACTGGTCAGTCGCTTTCACCACATATGGCACTTAACTACCTTAGCCTGAGCTTTTCTGTGAAAAGTTAAGAGACTGCCAGACAAAGCACTCTTTGTCAGTCAGACATTGCTTTCACTGTTTGAGAAGCAGTTGCCAACTTCTTAGAAAACATTACATTCATCTGATTTGTCCTTCTCCGCTTCCACCTTTCACAATGGATTGGGAACAACTAATGTAGCTCTACCTCCTATTTATCTCTACTTAAGTCACATACCAAATACAGTCCAACTAATGCAACAGCAAAATTCTCAGCATCTACCTTCTCAGCCACATACTCCTACATGGGCCAAATGGGACAGATACCAAGATGCAGTTAGGAGGAGGTGAGACCTCCAATACAGTTTATATATGTTGAACAATGCCTTAACACAAGCATCAACACACATTACTGTAAATATCCACTGCTCCTCCAATGTTGGTTCTACATTTTCCTCTCACCACTCCACTGTCGTTGGCTGTTTGCTCACCACTATATGCCTGGCCTCTGAATTTGTCCACTCCATTTCTTCCTTGCTTACTTCACCACTCTTAAATAACTCAAGGTCCATCTTTCCAGATGTGCATCAGGCTCCCTACCCTGATCCATCAATTTTTCTGATGCCCACTGTGTCCTTTTCCTCCTTACTACGAAGAAATCAGACAGAATCCCGGTGTGCAGAATTATTTCAACGTAACTGAAAATGGTTGCTCATTCTGAACATACAGGCCTATGTTTTGGTCACACTTTCCGGCAAAACCCCAAGAAAAATTCCAAATATCAAACCAAACACAAGTAATTGAGGCCAACCAATATTATACACTGATCAATTATGAAAGGACGTGTACTTAGACTTAAAAATGTTGTCAGGAAAGTTTTAGCAACCCTGATATCTGAAATTACCTACTGCACTAACTTTGTCACTCCCACAATTTCAATCACAATCTGCTCTATCAATTTATACTCACTCAAAGAAAAAGAAAACATACGAAATTATGCATTGTGTAACTTGGATGCAAAATCAATGTTTAAGTTCCATATGTTAATTCAGTACAGGAACAATACTGTCAAGTAATTAATGCAGTTGTTACTGAAACAATTTCTTTACTGATAAAGCAGATTGTTAAATTGTAAAGCTTAAAAGTTCTAGAAAATCTCTTCAGAGTATATCAACCTAATATAATTGTAGATTTAAGTTACCTAGAGAAGAAATAATATCAATTGATAACAACTGTATGGTATCATTTTACATCTTAAAAAGATAAAAGCAAACATGAAACATTCTTTTTCTTTAATTTGTTCGTGGTATGTGGGTGACTGAGACAAAACCAACAGTTATTGCCAAATCCTAACTGCAATCTAAGTTAAGACAAGCTGTCAATCACTGCAGACTGTGGAGGCAGGTATACTAGGCAAGTGAACTACGTCATACAGATGATGGAAAGAATTTGAGAAGAGAGGAGTTACTTGCTTTTGAATAACCAGTTCTGACTTGCTCCTAACCATTGGATTTGTCGCTTGTCCTGTTATGTTTTCTACTTAAGAGTTACCTCTGATGGTCAAGTCATTGAATAACAAGAAGGAAGATGGTTAGACTTGCTATTGCTCAAGATGAACACAGCTCTCCTTTGTGGTGTACATGTTACCTACCACATAATTATCTAGCCGAGAGTTATCCGGATCTTGCTGCAGGAGGAACAGACTGCTTCATTATCTGAGAATCAAAGGTTTGGAGTCAAAAGCATCTATAAACTCTAAAAGTCTGAGTCATGTGTAATCTAGAATGGATTATAGAGAGATGAACGCAAAGCCAATATGAAATGCAGAAGACGACCTAGTGACAAGCAATCTTTGTAATGAGCTTGATACTGAACATTGGAACAGATGTAGGTCATTCAGCCTGTTGAACCTGCTCTACCATTCAATACAATCCTGGTTGATAATCCACTTCAGTGCCCTTTTCCATCATTACATCCATGTCCCTTTATATCAGTAGTATTTAAAAATCTATTAAGCTCTACTTTACACGTTCTCATTGACCAAGGTTCCTCAGCCTTCTGGTGTAGTGAATTCCAAAAGAATCTCAGTACTTCGAGTGAAACAAAATCCTCATTCCCTTCCAAGGCAATTTCCCCCTTATTTTGAAATGGCATTCCTTGGTTCTAGATTCCCAGCCGGAGAAACATCATACCAATACATATACAATCTGTTCCTTTAAAGATTTTATAGATTTCAATGAGATCACTTATTCTTTGAAACTCCAGAGAAATTAGGCCCAGGTTCTTGAATTTCACTTCTTAGGATAATCCCACCATCCCGGGAACAAGTCCATAAGACCGTAAGAAATACGAACATGAGTAGGCCATTTGGCCCATTGAGCCTGCACTGCCATTCAACAGGATCATGGCCGATCTGACATTCCTCACACATGATTTCCTGCCAGTTCCTCATAACTTTGGATTCCCCTACTGATCAAGAATCTATCTTGACTGTAAATACACAAGCAGTCAACTCCCCACAGCTCTGTGGCAAAAAAATTCCCAAGACACTCAACCCATGGACAGAAGAAATTCCTCTTCATTTCAGTCTTAAATTGACAGTCCTTTATTCTGAGACTATGACCTCTAATGCTAGACTCACCCATGAGGGAAACATCCTCTCAGCATTTATCCTGTTAAGCCCTTTAAGGATCCTTTGCTTTTATGAAATCACTTCTCATCTTTGTAAACTCCATTGAATACAGACCCAACCTGCTCAGCCTTTGCACATAAGACAATCCTTCCATACCAGAGATCACCCCAGTGAAATTCTCTGAACTGCCACCAGTGAATGATATCTTTGCTATAATAAATGGACTGAAACTGCTCACAGTACTCCAGATGTAGTCTCACCTTGTACAGGCACTGTAAGATAAGGGCCAACATTCCATTAACCTACTCGATTATCTTGTTGTACCTGTGAGGTAGCTTGTGTTTTATACATAAACACCCACAAGTTCCATTTGTGTTGCTGCTTTCTGCAGTTTTTCTCCATTTAAATAGCATTCTGTTCTTTTGTTCTCCTTTGAAAACAAACAAGTTCACATTTTCCCACATTATTCTCCATTTACCAACTTTTTGCCCACCTAAGTTATCAATAAATCCCTAAACTTTTTATCCCTCCCACAACCTGACTTTCCACCTACTTTTGTGATGTCTGCAAATTTGGCTATCGTACATTTACTTATTTCATCCGAGTCATTAATATATATTGTAAACAGATGCAGATCCAGCACGGATTCCGGTGGAACCCCACTGATCATGGGTCACAAACCCAAAGAAGAATTCACCGGCTCCTGGCCTTGAGCAGAATCTAACAAATTCTGGAAAATTTCAACCAACACATCCACGATCTCTGTAGCTACCTCTTTTAGGATCCTAGAATGCAAGCCATTATGGTCAGGAGATCTATCGACCTTTAGGTCCATTAGTTTTTCTAACACTACTGGATTGGGTTTTGGACTGTGTTTTCTGGGGTAAAAGGGAACCTGGATGCAGATGCAAAAGCATGAACATTGGAAAGCTCCATGCCTAACCTTCCTCATCAGCTTTGGGAAGTTCAAAGAATAGAAAACCAAGTTATATGTATTATGGCTTGACCCGAGTGCACTGTAAAGTGACGTTGATTGACATGTTCAGAAAATCAATAAAGTAACCATCTAATGTTTGTGGAACGACACATCATGAAAACTACTCAAGTAATCTGGCCAGTTTTGCTATTTTATTTATTCCTTAACTGGTTTGTCTGTCTTTTGTCTGAATTGGGATGAAAACAAAGACTTTGGGATTTATGGAATAGTCCAATTAAAAATTGTTTTGTTGCTTAATTTTTGCTCTGCTAACGTTACTATACCACTAATAAATTACTAAATTTTTTGTTTAAGATAAAAACTGCAGTCCAGAATGTATTGTTCACACACTCTGGGATTTTTTACTCATAAGTCTGGTCAGACACCATTGAGGTCGATTTCGAGAGTCTTTGAAGGTTTTAATTTTACTGCGCTGCAAATACAGAATTAGAAAGGCTGATTTGTGTCAAAACATTATACAATCCTAAATTTCCCTTGTTAGCCACAGCTGACTGCTTTTTTGGGTTTTTGTGCCCTAAAGGAACATAGAATTGCTCTAAACTATGCACTCATTCTTTTAAAAAAAATCATTGCCCATGCACTGTCATATTTTTAATGTATTTATCCAATCTATTTCAATCAATTTGCTCCTCATACATTCACAATTTTCTTTGTTCTAATGTAAAATTCTATATCATATTTTGCTCATTTATCCCCTTGGCAATTCAAGGCTACAGGCCAAGTGTAGGTAAATAGGATTAGGTTAAAGGTCAGGTCTTTCTCACATGTCAATGTAGACTTGATGGGCTGAAGGGCCTCTTCTGCACTGTATGATTTCATTTTCTATAAAGGTTCGTTTGCAACAAAATTATTAATTAGGCCTTTTACATTTCTTAGTACTAGATCTAAAATAGCTTGCACACGGGAATTTTTCTCCGTATACTGCTCTACAAACAATCCCTACACTCTAGAAAGTCATCCACAACATCATACCTGCTCAAGACAACAAAATGTGAGGCTGGATGAACACAGCAGGCCAAGCAGCATCTCAGGAGCACAAAAGCTGACGTTTCGGGCCTAGACCCTTCATCCGAGGATGAAGGGTCTAGGCCCGAAACGTCAGCTTTTGTGCTCCTGAGATGCTGCTTGGCCTGCTGTGTTCATCCAGCCTCACATTTTGTTGTCTTGGATTCTCCAGCATCTGCAGTTCCCATTATCTCTATCATACCTGCTCATTAGGTTTATCCAATCTATACACAGACTGAACTCACCCATGATACCCGTATTACTTGTGCCACATGTTTCTCTAATCTCCTGACTAAAACCATGACCCATACTGACGCAACTATTTGATGGCCTATAAATAACTCCTACCAGTGTTTGCTGCCCCTTAGCTCCATTGTAACAGGTTCCGCATTTTGTTCTTTCGATTGGAGATCTTTCCTCTCTAACATTTTGATCCTATTCTTAATCATTAGCTTGTCACTACCTGCTCTTCCTTTATGCCTGTATTTTCTAATTGTCAAATATTCCTTGGTCACACTGCAGGCATGTTATCAATAATGGTGATTAGATCACACCCAATTTCATCTACTTTGCCTTTAAATAATCTACCTTATTACAAACGCCATGTACACTTTGGTATAGTTCCCTTTACTTTGTCTCTCAATCTTAGTGACAGGTTTGGTCCAAAGAAGAAGAATTAGTAGGGGAGAGAAGGCAATAATTTACAGTGACAAGGGAATGCAATCAAAACAAAATCAGTCCCTCTTGTACTCCACTAAGTACATAATCCCAATGTAAATCAGTTCAGTTTCTCAACTGGCCACTGGTAAAAGAGAGTACATGTATTCAGTTAAAGATTTAACAGAAACAACATGACTTACCTGTAGTGTACATGTGTGACTGTTGGTTCTCTGTAGCCAATTATCCAAGTCTGAATGTCTATTGGCTTTGCTTTGTGATATGCGATGGTAATATCTATAACCCACTGGAGGCCTCTTTGTTTTTCCACTACACAAAACAGATTAAAAAAAAAAATAAGCACTTTCTTTCCTGTACATATGTGGTCCTCGATATAATTACTAAGGGGGGAAAGATGCATGTACACTGTGGATAATTTGTTCTGACCAAAAATAGTCACAGTTCTGTCAAACGGCTGTCATTTGGTGAAATTCAATTGTGTATATAGAGTGTCAACTTGTTCATAATCTCTTACAATTAACACCTTCTTTAAAATTCATAGAATGGTTACAGCACGGGAAGTGCCATTTGACATTGTGCCCATGCCACTTCTCTGTAAGAGCAACTCAGTCCTACACTTGCACTTCCCCTCATCATTACAGCCCATTCAAAAACATGGGCTTTGATTTCATGTAACACTGTAGTCGCTGTACCCCTGCCTAACAAGGTGGATGTGGAAAAGTAGATCAGGAGAATGTCTGCTCCACTGCGGTTCAGGGATCCCATTAAGGGAAGGGAGCATTTCATCTGCCATCAAGGAAGGAAAATCTGTTGGCTTAGCCATTTGGCAGAAGACTTTCCCATTGCTGGTTAACTTGCAGCTTCAACTGGCCCACTGGTGGATTGATCACCTGATATTACTGGAATTGGAAACAAAATGTACTATCCTGGTCTACACTTGACTCCAGACACTTAAGTAATGAGGGAGCAGTGGGGAGGACAGGTCAGATGGGTAAGCAACAGTCAGGCCATTTTATAAGTAAGGCAGGTGGAGAGATCCTGAATTTAGCATTGGAATAGCCTCAGCTTGTCCAGCAGCTATGAGATACTTGTTGCCTGTGTGGATGAGCAAGAGGACTGTAGGAAAGATGGGAAAACTGACCAACCAAACATCGAGAGCAAAAAGAAACACAATAGTGGTCAGGGGATTTGGTGTTTATAGCTTTAGATAGCATCATTTATAGGCAGGATCAAGAGTCCTGCATGGTGTTTTGCTTGCCTAGTTGGGCGATTCATGTCAAGATAAGAGCATGGTGAATCTGTGGAACTTTTGCCATAGAAGGCTGTGGAAGCCAAGTTATTGAGTGTGTTTAAGACAGTGATAGATAGGTTCTTGATAGTAAAGGAATCAAAAGGCGATGGAGAGAAGGCAGGAGAATGAAGTTGAGAAATGTATCAGGCACAAATGAATGGTAGAGCTCACTCAATGGGCCAAACAGTCTAATTCTCTGCCTGTATGTATATTTTATGAGCCACTAACTGCATTATTCTTTGCTCTTTGCCTCTTGCCTTCAAATCCACTGGCTAGGGAGTGTAAAAACCAGACAATCTTTATTCTAGGCTGAAGGCAGTGCAGGTAGGATATTACGAACAAGTTGCCTAGTTGTTTGGTTTTAAGATCATGTTAAATACTTTCAGCACCAAAAGTCTCTTTTTCACTAAGTCATTTTCTGAAGGGTGATATATCTGGTAAAACTTACATTAATTGCCTATACTGAGTTGCCCTGAGAAAATTAGGAGTTTGGATACAACTGACAGGACTGTGAAGCCACTTCAGAGGGTGGTTAAAAGACAACCACATATGCCAGAGTCACATATTGGCCAGACCAAGTAACAGTAACAAGTTTCCTGGTTATCAACCTACAAATCTCATATGTAGGTCACGAGAACAGGACAGTCTCTTGGTCAGCCAAGCCTGTAGAGTGTGTGACGAAAGATATAGTCTCCAGTGACAGGTTAGTGATCTGTTCCAGGAAAACCCCAGCTATAAAAATGGACAGAAACACCTATATTTATATCTCTTGTGTTACTAGGCAAAAGAAGACAAGCACAAAGTTATGATCTGTTGTTTAAAAGAAACCTGGTTCACTATCAGAGATAGTTTAGGAAGAACTGCCGATACTGAAGTCAGAGATAACACGGTGTGGAGCTGGAGGGACACAACAGGCCAGGCAGCATCAGAGGCGCAGAAAAGCACAGGACAGAGGAGAACAGCTTCTCAAGTGCATTCAGAGTTCTCTTGATCTGTGTGTTTTTGGCTCAGTCAGTGAGGAGAGTAAATGATGAAAAATCAAAAATTGACAGACATAACTTTACGAGAACAATGACCTGCCTTTAAAGACAAGGTGATATGTTTCAAAGGCCACTGTTCTCAAGTTGATTGCTTTAGTCTGCAAAAGTAGGAGGTAAACAGAGGAAAAAGCATATCAAATCTTGGACAATAACATGGAAAAAACCACTTTGCTGATTGTACTGTTTTCTGTTAAAGACCAAATAAACTCTCATATTGACTAAAGCTTACTTTTTTTCAGAAAATGCTTGGTCTCACTATTATAAACTGTTTCTGCTACGGATGGCTTTGCACATAGAATTCTATGTTCATAGGAGTTTCTAATTATAAAGATCTTTAAAAATTAATTCCTGGGACATCAATGTCACTGACTAGAGAATTTCTGTCTATCCCCAATTGTCCAGAACGCAGTTAAGAGTCAACTAATTTGCCACACATCTGGAGTCACATGTAGGTCAGGTCAGGTCAGGTCAGGTCAGGTCAGGTCGGATCAGATAAGGATAACTGACTTCCTTCTCTAAAAGGACATTAGTGAAGCAGGTAGGTTTTTATGAGAATCAACAGGTTACATTGTCACCATTAAATCAGATTATTATTCTGGAACTTTTTTTTAACCAAATACTTATTTCTAAAAAATGACAGCTCTGTAGTTTCATGGCTGTTTGTCCTGGTATGAGTATTTCTCATGACAATTGTTTTAATTTAACGCACCAAATTAAATTCCAGCATGGGATTTGAATTCATGTCTCCTGATCACTAGATGAAACCACTGGATTATTCATCCAGTAGTATAATCATAATCCTACTGCACCTAATAATTTGTAACACAGCTATGTGAAAATGAAAACTGATGATGGGTCATAGGACTTAACAAGCAATGAAGTTACAGTAAGTATTTCTAATTTTGATCACCTGTCCACAAATCAGTGTTCATGTTGTGACCCTGACAAGCAGATTCAGAACCTGAAAAGATCTCCAGAAAATGCTCATTATCTAACCAAATGGTGGCATACTCTAATGTCACAGGACTAGAAAAACAGAAGTGCAGGCTGACACTCAGGATTTGAACTTGTTCCCTATCACAGCATTTGGTGGAATTTAATTTCAAATAATAAAATCTGGAACCAAAAACTAGATTCAGTAATAGTGACCATGAAGCAATCACTGATGACTATAAAAATAAAAACCCTGTCTGGTTCACTGATGCCCTTTAGGGAAGGAAACCTGTCATCCTGTCCTAATCTAGCCTACATATGACAGCAGTGTTATTGACTCTTAACTATTCAAAAATTAGGAATGGGCAATAAATGCTGGACTCTCCAATGATGCCAACATCCATAAAAGAATAATGCTTTAACATTTCTAACTTCAACTGTGGGGAACATTTAGATCAACGAAAATATTTGACAAATCCCCAGGGAGGGAAAATACAACAGCAAATATCTAAAATTGTGATCTCATTTTGGAATGTTGTGCTTTATAAATTATCCACAGGTGAAGCTTTTTGAGGATTATTTGAGTCAACTATTTACGTCAGTTTTAACTGCAATAAGCAACAGTTTAATCAGAAATGCATAATCAGTTATGTTCATGTAAACACCAGATAATCACAAAAGGTAGGAAGATGGAGAGATTAGAGATTTGAAAAACTACATTAATTCCGTCCCTTTACAAACATAGGTACAGGCAGTCTCTCAGTGAACTTTTCTGACCTGGAACAGAAAAGCATTTAACATATTTTAAATTAGGATGATTTTCAAAGTGCAAGTAAACTCAAGACAATAATTACTCTCTTCAGATGGATATTGACTATTACTCTTGCTTCAATTTCACATTCATTTGCTATTTAACCCTTCCAATTCTCAGATCATTTGGTTCCAAAGAATTAAAGGTTCAAAAGGAGATTTCTAAAAGCACAAAAGCAAAATACTGTAAATACTGGAGTTATGAAATGAAAACTGAAAATGCTGGAAATAGATTTGGCAGTATCTGTGGAGAGAAAAACATTTAACATTCAGATCAACAACCTTTTATCAGAACAACATCATCTCTCTTATAGATACTGTCAGATATCATCAGATATGCTGAATATTTCCAGTAATTCCTATCTTTACTCTCAGGAATAGAGCTTCCCAGGGCGATTACTTTAAAACCAGTCACACTTAAGAATCTTACACTCTCGTAGTTTGGCTTTCCCAATCAACAGAAGGAAGAACAAAAGAAATTGGTGACATTATCTCTCCCTTCACAAAACTAGTGACACACTGGAGATGTTCATCCATTGGAAAAGGAATAAACATGTTGTAAATCTATGTCACCAAGAGTTTTGAAATTCTACATTGATTAGCCTTACTTGAAAAATACATTTAGTAGGTTTCATGTTTACCTTCAAGAATACATTGAATGGCAATGTAATAGAGCTGGACTAAATCTAATACTTTATATGAAAAATGTCCTCCCCTCATTCTTCTAAACTCCAGTGAATACAGGCCCAGTTGACCCAAATTCTCTTCATACAGCAAACCAGCCTTCCCAGTAATCAAAGATAATAAAGTGTGAAGCTGGATGAACACAGCAGGCCAAGCAGCATCTCAGGAGCACAAAAGCTAACGTTTCGGGCCTAGACCCTTCACCAGAGAGGGCCCTCTCTGGTGAAGGATCTAGGCCCGAAACGTCAGCTTTTGTGCTCCTGAAATGCTGCTTGGCCTGCTGTGTTCATCTAGCTTCACACTTTATTATCTTGGATTCTCCAGCATCTGCAGTTCCCATTATCACATCCCAGTAATCAGTCTGGCGAACCTTCGCTACATCTACTCTATGGTATGCATTTAATTGCTTTGTTAAAGAGACCAAAAAACAGTACACAATACTCCAAGTATCATCTCACTGAGGCAAAGTACAGCTGCAAAGAGTCCTCTTGCTCCTGAATTTAAACTCTTTTGCTATAAAGGCCAAAATGCCACAGGCCTTAACTGCCTGTTGCACCTTCATGCTTGCTTTCAATGCTCACGGTGAAAATTCCAATATTTAAATAATACTACTATTCTGTTTTTCCTACTGAAGTGAGAAACTTCACATTTTTCCACGTTACTCTGCATTTGCTACACATTTTCCCCACTCCCTCAACTTGTCTAAGTCATCCTGATGGCTCTTTACATCTTCTCACCATTCAGGCCTATTTAAATCAGTCATACTGCAGCGAAACAGACCCTTAGGCCCAACTCATCCATGCCAACCAGGTTTCCTAAAGTGAACTAGTCCCATTTGCTTGCATTTGGCCTCTATCCCTCTAAACGTTTCCAATCCATGTACTTGTCCAAATGTCTTTTCAATGTTGTAACTATTCCTGTATTTAACATTTCGTCTGCAACTTGTTCCTTTTATGCACTATCCTCAGTATGAAAAGGTTGCCCCTTGGGTCCCTTTTAAGTCTTTCCCCTCTCACCCTTAAACCTATGTCCTCTAGTTTTGGACTCCCCTACCCTGAGAAAAAGACATTGGCTATTCATCTTATCTATCCCCTTATGATTTCATAAACCTCTATAAAGGTCATCACTTAGCCTCCTACTCTCCAGGGATAAAAGTCGCAGCCTACCCAGCCTCTCATTATAACTCAAACCTTCTCATATCATCCTTGTAAGAGTTTTTTGCAAGCTATCCAATTTAATAATACCCTTCCTACAGTAGGGCAACCAGAATTGTACCAGTGCTCCAAACATGGCCTTACCAATCTCTTGTACAGTCGTTACATTATGTCCTAACTCCTGTATTCAGTGCTCTGACTGAAGGCAAGTGCATCAAATGCCTTCTTTAGCACATTATCTATCCGTTATGCCAGTTTTAAGGAACTATGCAACCTGCACACTTTTGTCGCTCTCCTTGACAACACACCCCAGGACCCTACCGTCAATTGTGCAAGTCTTGTCTATCTGAATTAAACTCCATTTGCCATTCCTCAGCCCACTAGTCCAGTTTCTTAATGATCCCATTGTATTCTTAGATAACCTTCTTCACTATTTACTATGTCAGGAATTATGATTTCATCTGCAAACTTACTAACCATGCCTCCTATATTCACATCCAAATCGTTTATATAAATGACGAACAGCAGATCCAGCACTGATCCTCGTGGCACACTGCTGGTCACAGGCCTTCAGTCTGAACAAAACTCAGTGACTGTCCCTAATCAGTCCTTGTCTCTCCAAATGCATGTAGATCTTCTCTCTCAGAATTCCGTCAACAAAAAAAGGTAACTAGGAGAGAACAGAGCCCCTTAAAGATCAGCAGGGCCGCCCATGTGGGGAACCGCAGGAGATGGGGGAAGATACCAAATCAGTATTTCACATTTGTTTACTGTGGAGGTTATGGAAGATGTAGAACGTGGAGAAATAGATGGCAATATCTTGAAAAATGTCCATATTAGAAAATGGTGGTGCAGGATGTCTTAAAACATAAAGGTGGTTAAATCCCCAGGACTTGACCAGCTGTACCCTAGAACACTATGGGAAGCTAGAGAAATGATCGCTGGGCCCCTTGCTAAGATCTTTGTATCATCAATAGTCACAGATGAGGTGCCGGATAGTGCTATTATTTAAGAAAGGTGGTAAGGAAAAGCCAGAGAGCTACAGATCAGTGAGCTTGACATTGGTGGTGCACAAGCTGTGGGAGAGAGTGCTGAGGGACAGGATTTACATGTATTTGGAAAGACAAGGGCTAATTAGGAGTAGTCAATAGGGCTACGTGCATGGGAAGTCATGCCTCACTAACATGACAATTTTTTAAAGTAGTAACTGAGGACTGATGTGCACAGGGCAGTGGACATGATCTAAATGGACTTCGGTAAGACGATCGACAAGGTTCCTCATGGCAGATGGTTGGTAAAGTTAGATCACATGGAATACAGGGAGAACTAGCCATCTGGATACAGAACTGGCTTGAAGGTGGAAGATAGTGGGTGGTGGTGGAGGGTGTCTTTTCAGACTGGAGGCTTGTGACCAGTGGTGTGTCACAAGGATTGGTGCTGGGTCCACTGCTCTTCATTATTTACAAGTGATTTGGATGTGAACATGGTTAATATGTCTGCAGATGACACCAAAATTGGAGCTGTAGTGGACAGTGAAAAAGGTTAACTCAGATGACAACGAGATCTTGATCAAATGAGCCAATAGGTGGCAGATGGAGTTTAATTTAGATAAAGGTGAGGTGGTGCATTTTGGAAAGGCAAATCAGGGCAGGGCTTAAACACATAATAGTAAGGTCCCGGGGAATGTTGCTGAACAAAGAGAACTTGGAGAGCAGCATCATAGTTCCTTGGAAGTGGAGTTGCAGGTAGATGCGGTAGCGAAGGCGGTATTTAACATGCTTGATTTATTAGTCGGTTCATTGAGCACAGGAGTTAGAAGGTCATCCTGCGGCTGTACAGGAGATTAGTTTAGGCCACTTTTGGAAGACTGTGTGCATTTCTGGTCACCCTGCTATAGGAAGGATGTTATGAAACTTGAAAGGTTTCAGAAAAGATTTACAAGGATGTTGCTAGGATTGGCGGGCTTAAGCTATAGGGAGAGGCTGAATAAGCTAGGCTATTTACCTTGGAATGTCAAAGGCTGAGGAGTGACTTTGTAAAAGTTTATAAAATTATGAGAAGAATGGATAGGGTAAATAGACAAGGTCTTTTCCCTGGGGTGGGGAGTCAAAAGCGAGAGGGCAAAGGCTTATGGTGAGAGGGGAAAGATTTAAAAGGGACTTATGGGGGAACTTATTCTTGCAGAAGGTGGTGCATGTATGGAATGAGCTGCCAGAAGAAGCAGTGGAGACTGGTACTATTTCAACCTTTAAAAAGGCATCTGTATGGGTGTAAGAATAGCAAGGGTTTACAGGGAAATGGGCCAAATACTGGCAAATAGGACTGGATTTATCTAGGATATTTGGTTGGCATAGATGAGTTATAGACAATAGACAATAGGTGCTGGGGTAGGCCATTCGGCCCTTCGAGCCAGCACCATTCATTATGATCATGGCCGATCATCCACAATCAGTATCCTGTTCCTGCCTTATCCCCATAACCCTTGATTCCACTATCTTTAAGAGCTTTATCTATCTCTTTCTTGAAACTATCCAGAGAGTTGGCCTCCACTGCCTTCTGGGGCAGAGCATTCCATATATCCACCACTCTCTGGGTGAAGAAGTTTCTCCTCAGTTCTGTTCTAAATGGCCTACCCCTTATTTTTAAACTGTGTCCTCTGGTTCTGGACTTGCCCATCAGCGGAAACATGCTTCCTGCCTCCAGAGTGTCCAATCCCTTAATAATCTTATACGCCTCAATCAGATCCCCTCTCATTCTTCTAAACTCAAGTGTATACAAGCCCAGTCGCTCCAATCTTACAATATATGATAGGCCCGCCATTCTGGGAATTGACCTCGTGAACCTACGCTGCACTCCCTCAATAGCAAGAGTGTCCTTCCTCAAATTTGGAGACCAAACCTGCACACAGTACTCCAGGTACGGTCTCACCAGGGCCCTGTACAGCTGCAGAAGGACCTGCTTGCTCCTATACTCAATTCCTCTTGTTATGAAGACCAGCATGCTATTAGCTTTCTTCACTGCCTGCTCTACCTGCATGCTTGCTTTCATTGACTGATGTACAAGAACACCTAGATCTCGTTGTACTTCCCCTTTACCTAACTTGACTTCATTGAGATCGTAATCTGCCTTCCTGTTCTTGCCGCCAAAGTGTATAACCGCACATTTATCCACACTAAACTGCATCTGCCAAGCACCCGTCCACTCACCTAGCCTGTCCAAGTCACCCTGTATTCTCATAACATCCTCCTCACATTTCACACTGCCACCCAACTTTGTGTCATCAGCAAATTTGCTAATATTACTTTTAATGCCCTCGTCTATATCATTAATATATATCGTAAACAGCTGCGGTCCCAGCACCTAACCTTGTGGTACCCCACTGGTCACCGCCTGCCATTCCGAAAGGGACCCGTTTATCACTACTCTTTGCTTTGTCAGCCAGCCAATTTTCAATCCAACTCAGTATTTTGCCCCCAGTACCATGTGCCCTAAATGAGATGACAGTTTCTGCCTCTACCGCCCTTTCAGGCAGTGAATTCCAGACCCCTAGCACCTTCTGGGTGGAGAGCTATCTCCTCATCTACCCTCTAATTCTCCTAACAATTAATTTAAACATATGACTCTTAATCAATAGCCCCTCTACTAAGAAAAATAGGCTTTTGCATCCACTAACTCACCCTGTACACATCAGTCAAATCACCCCTCAGCCTATTATTTCAAAGTAAAGCGACTTCAGCCTATCCAATTGTTCCTCATTACTGCAATTTCTCACTCCTGGCAATATCCTCATAAATCTGCTCAATAACATTTGTACTGCAATTACAACCTTTCTGTAGAAAAGGAGGGGTTAGGGTCAGAGTTATACAGCATGGAAACAGACCCTTCTGCCCAATTTGTCCACACTGACCAAATATTCTAAACTGAACAAGTCCATGTAATCTGCATCATTGTCACACACAAACCTTTTCTCTTGATAAACCAAAGTATGATTATATAGGCATAATATCTGACAAAATTGAATGAAATACCCTTGTTTACTTAATGGAAATGTTTAAGTCAGATACAGTTCTTAGCAGCCAACAGCATGAGCTCCAAAGGCTGTGTTTCTTGCCTATTGCCAGGCTTAAGGACATCTTCTCAGGCTGGAGAGGAACCTGGAGTGGGAGGGGAAATATTTAATTGTTATGGTCAATGGAGGTACGAACAATATTGGTGGGACTAAGCAGATTCTATTGAGGGAGTATAAGCAACCAGGGGCTAAATAAAAACATTAAAATGACAGTGAATGAGCCATGAGCAAAGGCTTAGACAGATACTTAAGGAATGTCAGGACAATCCAGTAGGTGGAGAAGACATGGGCGGAATAAGATACATGGGAAAGAAAAAGAAAGCTATATGTATGTATTTTAATGCAAGGAGATTGACTGGTAACCCAAATGAATTTACAGATTGATCTGTACGTGATAATGTGATATTGTAGCAATCACTGAGACATGGCTGAGGTGAGGATGGGATGAAAACAACTTTCCAGGGTACAGAAGTTTCAGGCGCGATAGGAGGTGGAGTTGGGTTGGGTGGGCCATGGCATCGCATCATTGATAAAAGAAACTATCACTGCAGTAATGAGGGAGGATATCCTAATTGGGCTTTCAAAAGAAGCCATCTGGATAGAGAGCAGAAATTTAAAAAAGGAGTGATTAACTTGGTAGGATAAAACTACAGGAACCACCTCCCGCCCCCCAACAGTCAGTGAAAGGCAGATCACAAAGGTGTGAGAGAAATGGCATTAGAGCTGTAGGGGACTTGGATCATAAGATATAGAAGCAGAATTTTGCCATTCAGCCCATCGAGCCTGCTCCAAAAGTCAACCATGGCTGATATGTAAAGCAGGCCCCTTCTCATGCCTTCTCCCTATAACACTTCATCCCCTTACTAATCAAGAGCTTAGCTTAATATTCTGTCTTAAATATGCTCAATAATTTTCCCTCCATAGTCTTCTGTAGCAATGAGTTCCACAGATTAACCACCCTCTAGCTGAGGAATTTCGTCCTCATCTCAGTTCTAAAGGGTCGTCCCTTTATTCTGAGGCTGCGCCCTTGGGTCCTATTTTCTCCTACTCGTGGAAGCATCTTCTCAATGTCCACTCTAGGCCCCTCAGTATTCTTCACTTTCTATCAAATCCTCCTCACCCTTCTAGTCCACAACTGCTCCTCATACGAAGCACCCTTCATCAACAGGATCATTCTTGTAAATCTCATCAGGAGCCCCCCCGCCGCCCCTCCAACACCTGCATATCCTTCTTTACACAAGGGTCATGAAAGTGCTTATATCATTTCACAAGTGGTCTGACCAGAGCCTTATAGAGCCTTAGAAAGACATCCCTGCTCTTTAATTGCAGCCCTATGGAAAAGAATACTAACATTGCATTTGCCTTCCTAATTGTCAAATGAACCTGCATGTTAACCTTCAGAATTGAGAACTAGGTTTCCAAAATCATTCCCCATTTAGAAAACTGTCTACACCTCTATTGTTCATAACAAAGTGCATAACCTCATACTTTCCCACATTGTGTTCCATCCACCACTTTTCGCCCACTCTCTTTGTCTGTCCAAGTCTTTCTGCAGCCACCCTGCTTCCTCAACCCTACCTATTCTCCACTGTGCCCTCTGCAAATTCAGCAACAATAATGTCCTTAGCTCCTTTGTGTAGATTATTAGTGATCCAACGTGGACCCTTCCAGAACTCCGCAAGTCATGGGCTGCAATTCTGAAAAAGGTTGCTTTAACCCAATTCTGTGCCTTCTGCCAGTCAACCAATCCTCTATCCATGTCACTAACTTGCCCTTCACGCCATGGGCTCTTATTTTATTTCGCAGCCTCCTGTGGCACTACATCAAAGGCCTTCTGGAAGTCCAAATGCACCACATCCATTGGTTCTCCTTGGTTTAAATTGCTCATTACTTCAAAGAATTCTAACAGATTAGAGAGGCATAACTGCCTCTTGACAAAGCCATGCTGACTCAGCCAGAGGCAGTAGGAACTGCCAATGCTGGAATCTGAGATAACAAGCTGTAGAGCGGGAGGAACACAGCAGGCCAGGCAGCATCAGAGGAGGAGGAAAGCTGATGTTTTGGGTCGGGACCCTTCTTCAGAAAAAAAGGTCTCTGAAGAAAAAGGGTTTCTGAAGTATCATTTTCCCTACTACATTCCCTCTCCTCAAGTACTGGCCAGCTCCTGTCATATCTTTGTGGATACCTTCACCCAATTGTAATATTGTTACATCTGATTCCAGCTTCTCCTTCTCAAATCGAACTGCGTGTTCTATCATATTATAGTCTCTGTTCCTGAAGGATTCCTTCTCTTTAAGCTTCCTAATCAAGTTTCCCTCATTACACATCAAATCCAAAATTGCATGTTCCCGTGTAGCCTTTACCACAAATTGCTCCAAAAAGAAACCTTCTCTTAGGCCTTCCACAGATTTCTTCTTGAGATCTAGTACCAACTTGATTTTCTCAGTCCACTTGCAATTTGAACTCCACAATTACTGTAACAGTGCCTTTTTTCATGCCTTGTCCATCTCCTGATTTATTTTCTTCCCCACATTCTGACTACTGCCAGGGGGCCTTACACAATGCCCAGCAGGGTCATTTTCCCTTTATAGTTCCTCAACTCTATTCACACAGATTCTATCACTTTTCTTGCTATCTATTTAATTCCATTTCTTACGACAAGGCAACCCAACCTCCTCTGCCTCTCCTTTTGACAGCGTACGTATCCTTGGATATTTAATTCCCAGTCATGATCTCCTTGAAGACACTTGTCATGACACCCACATCATCATACCTGTCAATTTCAATCTGCACTCAAGTTAAATGCACAGTACACAAAATAAGGTAAATTAAGTACAGCACCCTCAATCCTGTCTTAACTGTTCCTGCCTTGTCATAGTCATCTGCTGTACCTTAAGTTAGACTCCTGACCCTTTCCATACTCCATATTATTATGGAAACTTTAATTAGCCTCTGTTGAGTTCTCCCCCGCTTTAATTTTTCTGATTTTCCATACAACTGACAACTACCACACCCAATGTTAGTTGAAAGCACTATCCATAACCATAGTTATACGATTCGCCAAGACTCTGGTCCCAGCATAAAATTCAGGTGGAGCCCATCCCATCAGACCATCTCTCTCCTTCCCCAGTACTGGTGCCAAAATCCCATGAATTCAAACCGGTTTCTCCCACACCCATCTTTGAGCCAGACATTTCTCTCTTTAATCTTATTGACTTTGTGCCGTTTAGCTTGTGGCTCAGGTCGTAGTCTAGACATTATTACCTTCCTGATTTTTTTTAAATTTCACACCAAGCTATTCATATTCCCCCAGCAAAACCTCTTTCCACCTAGATAATTGGAACCACATGAACCATGACAACCAGTTCTTTCCCCTCCTGCTCCAAACTCCTCTGCAGCCCACATGAGATATCCTGAACCCAGTCACCAGGCAGGCAACACTGTTTTTGGACTCTTGAATCTAGCCACAGAGAACAGTGTCAATTTCCCTAACTATATACTATCCCCGATTTCAACAATATTTCTCTTTTCTCCTCTGTCTTGAATTGCTCCCTGTATGGTATGTTTTACTTACTTAGTTCTTAATTTGATTTTTAACATCCACCTTGCTAACATTAATTGGGATCACCTTAGTGTAAAAGGACAAGATGGGGTCAAATTTTTAGGCTGCATCTGGGAGACTATGCCAGTATACAGATAGTAGATGAGGCAGTGCTAGACATAGTCCTAGGGAATGAAGCCGGTCAAGTGGTTGAAGTTTCAGTAAGCGAGCATTTTGAAGACTGTGACCATTACCCTAAATTTCAAAGTCAATATGGAAAAGGGCAAGGATAGTATAGAAGTTAAGTGCTTCAATTGCAGGAAGGTTGATTTCAATATCATTAGACAAAGGCTGCCAAAGACCAATTTGGAGCAGCTACTTATATCAAGTCTACATTTGGAAAGAGGGAGTCCTTTATAAGTAGGACAGTGAGAATTAATTCAGCACCAGCATGTACCTTTAAGAGTGAAGGGCAATTGCAGCAAGTCCAGGGAACACTGGATGTCAAGGGTTATGGACAGTTTTATAAAGAAAAAGTAGGAAGCATGTGTCAGATACAGCAGGGAAAACTATTCAAAAAAGTTTTGAAGTAGGGGGCTGCTTAACAAAGAATTTACAAGGGCAAAGGGGAGCAACAAAATATCTTTGGCAAGTGGGACCAAGGTAAAGCCCAAGTATATTAGGACTAAGAGGAGAACCAGGGAAAGAGTGGGATAAATTATGGAAATTCAAGCATGGAGCCAGTGGACATGGGTGAGGTTTTAAACGAATACTTCTCACCTCTATTCACAGAGGAGAAAGACATTGTAGCCAGGAATTTCTGTTGGAACGAGGGGGTCTGGAACAAACGAAGATTAATAAAGAGGAAGTATTAGCTGTTTTGGCAGGCACATAGATACACAAATCCCCAGGGCCTGATGAGATCTATTCCAGGTTGCTACAGGCAGCAAGGGTAAAGATTGTTGGGTCCATGGCAGATATATTTAATACTTCACTGACCACCGACAAGGTGCCAGATGAGTGAAGGGTAGCCAGTGTGGTTCCTTTGCTTAAGAAAGGCAGCAGAGATAGGGCGGGTAATCAGTTCGACTAACATCAGTGGTGGGGAAATTATTGGAAAAAAATGTGAAGGACAGGATTGATCAATACTTGGAAAGACAGGGAGTGATCAAGGACAGTCAGCTCAGATTTGTTAGAGGGAGATCCTGTCTGACTATTTTAACTGATTTTTTTGAAAAGGAGACTAAATGTATTAGATCAGATTCCCTACAGTGTGGAAACTGACCCTTCGGCCCAACAAGTCCACACCACCCCTTGAAGAATCCCAACCAGACCCATCCTCCGTAATACACATACCCCTGAACACTATGGGCAATTTAGCATGGCCAGTCCACCTAACCTGCACATCTTTGGACTGTGGGAGGAAACCGGAGCACCCGGAGGAAACCCATGCAGACACGGGGTGAATGTGCAAACTCCACACAGACAGTCACTCGAGGCTGGAATTGAACCCAGGTCCCTGGTGCTGAGGCTGCAGTGCTAACCACTGAGCTACTGTGCTGCCCAATAAGGCAGGTATTGATAAAGGTAGTGCAGTTGATATGGTTTACAATGGACTTCAGTAAGGACTTTGACAATGTCCCACATCGAAGGCTGGTCCTTGGCTGTTACCTGGGACAAAAAGTCTCAATTATGAGGACAGACTGTATAGGCTGGGTTTGTTTTCCTTGGAGCAGAGGAGACTGTTGGCCGGGGGGGGGGGGGGGGGGGGGGGCGGAGAGAGAAGAGATCTGATTGAGGTACACAAAATTGACAGGTACTGATAGAGTAGATTGTGAAAATTTCTTCCCCATAGATACATATGCTAAGATCATAGAACAGAATTTTTAAAAAGTGAAGAGCAGGTGGTTTAGCGGAAATCTGAAAAAAATCTTCTTCCACCCAGAGGGTGGTGGATATGTGGAACGTGCTGCTTGAGAGGGCAACAGAGGCAGGTATTCTAGCAACATTTAAGAAGCATCTGGGTTAGTATTCCCACTATGCCCTGGCATTTTAAAATGAAGCAAACATAGGAAAATGGGAATGAGTATAGTTTGGTACTTGTCAGCATAGACATGGTGGGCCAAAGGTCTGTTTCTATGCAGAATGACTGACATGTCATCTCCCCGAAGAACTTCGAAAAATTGGTGAATCAGGATCTGCCATTCACAAAATGATTTTGATTCTACACCTGATTACCTCAAACTTACTTAAGTGTCCTGCAACAACCTGTTTAATAATATTTGCTAACATCTTCCCATGACAGAAGTTAAGCTAACCGGCATAGAGTTTCCTGTTTACTGTCTCTCTCTTTTTGAGTAAGGGAGCTCTGTTCATTATCTTCTAATCTAATGGAAACATTCCCAAATCAATGGAGTTTTTGAAAGTTAAAATCAACGTAACAATAGTCTGGCTTTTTTTTGAGGCCCAACACCTAATCACCCCGAACTAAGTAACTTGGTCAGCCATTTCAGAGGGCACTTAAGAGTCAACCATATTGCTCTGGATATGGAGTCACACATAGGCCAGGCCTTAGTCAAGGTGATTTTGTGTTTCTTCTTCCCTTCCATTTCCTAATTTATCGCTGCATCGGAGATGTAATTTATATTCTCTATAGTGCAGATCAATGCAAGATTTCTTCAATTCACCAGCCATTTCCTTAGTTTTCATTATTAGTTCTCCAGGTGTGCCTTCTATAGGACAAATATTAACTTTTTGTTTCCTTAAAAAAATTGTAGAAAATTTCATTACCTAGCTATATTTCTGGTTAGCTTTCTCATACACCATAATTTTTCTCTCATTTTTTGTTCTTTGCTGTTTTTACCATGAATGAATGGACAAAGCTTGTTGTTTGCAAATTAGTTGAAGCATTTCAGTCATTTCAGTTCAGAACTTCAAGACTTTTCCTATTTCTTTATAAGAATATAAAAACACAGGTAATGTCAGAGATGTAAGCACACAAGAACTAAGTAATCACAGTTAAGAGTCTTAACATTTCAAGGCTTTTTCCTTCAACTGTTTTTCATCTCCATCTCCCGGAAATGATCTACTTCAGCTTTTCTAGCATTGAATTGCATCTAGCACCCGATTTGCTAACCTGCATCAGCCTGTAATTTTTGGTATTCTTTCTTTCTTTATGGCCCCAAGATATCAATTCTTGTGTCTGTGTGCATTTTATTTGTACACAAATGTCAGTGATCCTTTCAAGACCTTTCCACACGCCAATAGTTCTAAAAATATTAATTACATCCACATTTTACTTTCTGTCCTTAGCTATCTCTCTACTCATTTAGCATCATCTTTAATTACAAAGATCATATCTTTTATAAGAATTGGCACATCATCAGCATATAATCCTAAGTAAAATCAGAGTCACCCTTTGAACTTTATAATGGTATAAAAGGTAGAAACAACGGACGGCCAAAGAGACATGGGTCAAAGTACATAAATCATTAAATTGACATCAGCTGATAAAGAGAATTATCCAAAAGGCCGATGGAATGCTGGACTTTATATCTGGGATAAAAGACATACCTCAGCTATACAAAACCCTGGTCAGACTTCACCTTCAGTACTACAGATAATTCTGGGTATTGCACCATAGAAAAGATACTGGCCTCAATGGGAATAAGCATAGTTTAGAGCAATACATGGGGCCAGACAGTCTATAGGCTTGGGAAAATCCCACCTTTCACTTTTGTGCACAAAATTGCATGTGCAACCTTGGAGTTTTGTCTTTCCACACAGCATTTGGATCTGCAGTGCATTTTGCGAGCCATGATGCAGTTAACGAGGAATATAATATGATTATGGAAGCATTACATGGCAATTATTTGGATAACAATTTCTACAGTAGGACAGGAAGGGGCAGAGTACATGGCCATAGAAAAATGACAGAGAGTCAAAAGGTGACAAAATTGTATAAGGCAAAATTAGTGGTTCTTTACTTGAACACGCTGAACATTGAGAATAAGATGGCTCAGTGGTTAGCACTGCTGCCTCACAGCGCCAGGGACCCAGGTTCAGTTACAGCCTTGGGCGACTGTCTGTGTGGAGTTTGCACTTTCTCCCTGTGTCTGCGTGGGTTTCCTCCGGGTGCTCCGGTTTCCTCCCACAGTCCAAAGATGTGCAGGTTAGGTGGACTGGCCATGCTAAATTGCCCATAGTGTTCAGGGAGGTATAGATTAGGTGGGTTATAAAGGGATGGGTCTGGGTGGGATGCTCCGAGGTTCGGTGTGGGCTTGTTGGGCCGAAGGGCCTGTTTCCACACTGTAGGGATTCTAATTCCAATTCTAAAAAAAAAATAGATGATTGGCGAAATTGTCACAAGGGGATCAAAGCTGGGAACTATATATTTGGGAGTAGGTGATTTTTTTTGAAAGGCTGGAAAGAAAGGGAAGCATAGTAGGGTGGCTTTGTTGGTATGGGATGGAATAAATATGATAGGAAGAAATTATTTCAGATTGGAAGCTGTAGAATCCTTTTGGGTGCAGGAAAGAAAAGGCAAATAAATAAAAATAAAATATGTCCTTAAACTTAATGCAAATTGGGATAATAAGATTGCCAGAGGAAACTGAGGAAGAAAACAGATAGCATTCAGAATAGTCTCCTTGAACAATATGTCGTGGATCCAACCAGAGACTAGGCTATTTTGGATCTGGTTATGGAAGTGTAATGGAATGTATTGTATTGCAAAAAACAATGTTGGAGTTTTAAAAATGGAATCTGAAAGGGAATGGAGTATAAAATTAAGGACTTTTTGCTAAAACTAGGCAAGTTAGACCACAGTTGGAGTACAGTGCTGTCCAAACAAGGTTCACTAGGTATGAAGGGACTGTATTACGAGGAGAGGATCAGTAGCTTAGGCCTGTACTTGTAGGAATTTAGATGAGAAGCAATTTTCTTGAAACATGCAAAATTTGTAAGGGGCATGGCAGGATAGATGTGTAAAGGTGGTTCCCAATTGAGGGAGAGGCTAGAACTCTCAGGATAAGAACGCGCCTATTTCAGTCAGAGATGAGAAGACATTTTTTCTCCAAGGGAGGCTGAATGAGTGGAATTTTTTTTTCCAAGCTGTAGAAAACTATTGAGTCATTAAATATATTCAAAGGAATCAAGGGTTTAGGATAAAGGCTGGAAAGCAGAGTTCAGGATGATCAAACCAGCCATGATCTTACTGAACAGCAGAGCAGACTCAATGGCCTGAAGGGCCTAATGACCATTAGTAAGATGCAGTAGTGAATCTCTCTCTGTTCTCCATCATAGGAGACCAGCTCCCAACATTGCTTAAAGGTCATGAAAGCTTACTCTTCCACCCCCATGCCAATCTATGCCCCTCAACTCAGCAATGCCAATTCATTGCCCCTCACACCAAACTTTGGGGCAGCATGCACAATGACTCAATGGTTAGCACTACTACTTCACAGCGCCAGGGACCGGAGTTAGATTCCAGCCTTATGTGACTGCCTGTGTGTAGTTTACATGCTCTCCCTGTTCTGAGTGGGTTTCTGCTGGGTGCCCTGCTTTCCTCCCTCAATCCTAAAAAATGCAGGTTGGGTGAATGAGCCATGGTCATGTGGGATTATAGGGATAGGGTTAGGGTTGCTGCATCTTTATGGGATGCTCTTCAAACAGTCCGTGCAGATTTGATGGGCTAAATGACCTCTTGCTGCACTGTAGGGATTCTATGATTCTGTCCCAATGTCCAATGCTCCATGCCCCAGACTGCCAATGCCAAGCGGATCCACCATTCCACTTCAATGCAGCCCATCATCCTCCATATACCAGCAAGAAAGGTAGTTTTCACAACAAAAGAAGTGAACTGGTTAATACTTATCCCTGAAGATCTACTACAAACAGATTGCTTTCTTATTTTTTTCTGTTGTTTGGAGCACTATGCAAATTTACTGCCACAACTTCCTACAATTAAAAAGGGCAAGTGCTTAACTGGCTGGAAAGACTAGGCTATCCTGAAAAAGGGACAAAACAAATGAAAGCGATAACAAAGTGTGGAGGTGGATCAACACAGCAGGCCAAGCAGCATCTTAGGAGCACAAAAACTGACGTTTCGCACCTAGACCCTACATTAGAAAAGGCCTTTTCTGATGAAGGGTCGAGGCCCGAAACGTCAGTTTTTGTGCTCCTAAGATGCTGCTTGGCCTGCTGTGTTCATCCAGCTCCACACTTTGTTACCTCAGATTCTCCAGCATCTGCAGTTCCCATTATCTGTGATCACAATTTTAACCTCACTGCGAAGCCTCTTCCAGGATGCCTAACCTGAAGAAGTTACCCTCCTCCCTCCGGACCAACCTCAGGGGATCCCTCTCCCACTGCAACTCTCGTCATCTTTTCGGCCTTGAAACTGCTCGACCATGTCCTGAAGCAAACCAGGTACCACAGCCACATCACCTTCTCAGCACCTGCCTATGGAACCAACTTTTCTGATGAAGGGTCTAGGCCCGAAACATCAGCTTTTGTGCTCCTGAGATGCTGCTTGGCCTGCTGTGTTCATCCAGCTCCACACCTTGTTATCTCAGATTCTTCAGCATGTGCAGTTCCCATTATCTCTGAAAACAAATGGAAGTCCTTCCTTTAAGATGCTACCTGTTTAGTCTTTCCTTCCCCATGATTATTGTGGAACTTGTCTTTGACATAGCCCCTTTACTCTGGTCTGTAATGCACTTGACCTGCAGATACTCCACTATTCTTATTTTTATCTTGCTAGCCCACTATGATCTGCCAATTTATCTGGGCTTAGTGTTTTATTCCACTAAAATTAATTATTTTTATTTTATACTTTTGACATGAGTACATTCTGGACTCTCCTAGATCAGTTTGATGGTAACTCCTTTGTTAGATATGCTCCCTTCTAACTTTTCTTCAAAGCACCTAATTCAATAACTAAATCACTATCGCACACCATAATATTCTGGAGGAAGAGCAACTCTCTCAGGATAGACTGCAATAACAATGTTCATTTGCATAAAAACAACACTTCCCAAACAGTGGGCCAGTGATATCAGAATTTGAGATGGCAATCTCTGGAGCAGCAATGGCTTGCATGAAGCTCAGACTGACTCTTGACAGCTGTGTGGTTCTGTAAAATGCTTGTGGTTTCTTCTACTGTGCAATGTGGGCTCAGTGCTTGTTGAAGCCTGATTCCTGCTGAGAAAGAGCTTGTGTGAAGTATGTGCCTGCCCTTTCATCAAGTGCCACCTGGGAAATTCTAAGGGAAAGCAGCAAGAGAACTGGGATACACAAGTCAGAGAGGGCACTTGCGGCATGATGGTAGCGTCCCTGTCTCTGAGCTAGGAGTTGTGGGGTCAAATCCTGCCTGCTCTAGGTGGTGTGTAATTACACTATCTGATTCAGATATGCTAATAGCAAGTATAAGGGAGCCAGGCTTTACATGCTTGGACATGAGCAGCAAAGTACTGGATGGCTTCTAATTTGTAGAAGGCGGAACATAACTGTACAACCAACTATTCCTATACGTTTCCTCTGGGACTGTTATTTGCTTCAGACTTTAAGATTTGAACAATGTTCCTTTTGAAAAGTTAAATTTCTCTTCCCAAGAAAATGGCAGTAAAGACTATCAAAAATGCTTCAACTTGCATTTTTTTAAAAAAAAAGAACAATGCCATTATTTATACTGTGTGGCATTTTTACAACCTGAAATGGAACTGGGCTGTTTTCACTCAATATTGAGTTCAGCTCATTTGCAAAGTTCAAGTTGTTGATATTTTATATAATTATTGAAGCAATACATTTTGGGAAACTCAAATGAGAAAGGGCCACACCCTCAAATGGGGAACTGAAAAAAATTAGCAGCTTTTGGCAAGGATAAAGGAGAGGGGACAAAAAAAGTGTGATGCAAAAGTAAAGAAACAAGAAACTGAAGGTATAACTCCAATAGTGTATATAAGCACTGGTCCAATATGATAGCTACTAAGGAGATCTGTATTGCTGTACAAGGCAAATGGAGTGCTTGTACTCTGAAATCCCACATGGTGTGTCATTGCAGCATGCCTAAAACAAAAAGGTACTACCAAAAAAAATCATAGTATACTAAATTGTGCCAACATAATGCTGCACAGCAGCTGGTGTTTTAAAGCTAATGGAAGCACACAACATGACTCTGCCAAGGAAAAAACACTTTTTCAGTACCAATTACAGGTAAGTGTATTAGGCCTCAAGGCATCTTGCAAACTGTGGCCACTTGAATAGTGCTGGCTCACAATGTGTAATATCTGTTTAGTGATTCTCACTGTGATTTAGCGTTTACTGGGAATGGACTTTTCTTTTATCATACACTTTGCACATTAGAACATTGACTTGTAAGCCTGGCAGGCCTGCACAATCTTTATCAAGTGGCTATCCTTAAGCAGGTGCTTGTTCTTTGAATATTTCGAAGACTGAAGTAGATAGATACTTGATCTGAAGGAGGTGAAAGGTTATCAGAGACAGGCAGAAATGAGAGGAATGAGATCAGTCATTACCTTATTGAATGATGAAGTAGGTTTTGGGGTTGAAGAGCTCACACATGTACCTAATTCATATGTTTGTACGTATATACTGCTGCTAATTCAGCAGAACAAGAATCCTTCATGGAAAACAGACTCAACAGACTGGAACTTCCATCCACTTTCAAAATACGAACGAAGCATCTTTCACAGAACTCAATTAACTGGCCCCAAGAAACCAGGCAAAGAATGGATATAGCCTTACCAGTATCACAAGAACAAATAAACAGATGTTAAAAATGAGTGAATTTCAAAAATTATTTTTACAACTGGATGAAATGAAAATTACACTTCACCCATTCGCCTGAACTGAACCTTGAGTCCTAGAAATGCATCACCTAATTTTTATAACTGATTGGTTTTCTTCTGTGGCAGGCAGTAGGAAAAATAGATGGCTCATGTATTCATTCCATAACAAAAATTCAATTATAACTTGAAATGCCAAATAGTCAGCTTTCTTTTGCGATGTCTGCCTTAGGTTTGTACTTATGCTAACGAGACTGAAAACATTGCTCTATACCTCAGTCAATCACTTTTGCTGATCTACACCCTGCTCCATTGTTCCTGTCACTATGCATACCTCAGTTTGTAGGCAATATTGTTCAGTCCAGGATCACAATGGAATGGAAGGATTGAAGTCTGAATCCTCAAACTTTTTGGTAGTGTCGTTTAGATGCGATACCTCTGAACTTTAGTTGACAAAATTTTAATACTGTATTATAAATCAATCCCATTTCCTCTTAACCTGTGCAGGGAACTTGCACGTATTTAACCCACTCAAGATATTCCCACGTGGGTTACATAATTCATACTTCCAAAATTTGAAAAGAATCTTTGGTGCTCAGAGGACAAACAACAGTCTTTGCAAGATATCGAGAAATGAAACAAGAAATTATCAGCTTCACCAACAAGATAAGCTCTACTTTGAAACTTCCACAAATAATGCCGTTGAACCCAGCCACCAGGCAAACAGCACGTTTGCAGTGGCCACTGGCATCATCAGACTGTAACCTACCTGCTCCATTAGCATCACCAACAGCTCCATTTTCATGCTGTGTACAAAGAGTTTGCAGGATAACTTCGGTGGCTCCCTGCCGTGGTAGAGTTACATGTTTTAGAAACGGTAAGTTGTTTTTTTTTGCAAATAATTGGCTGGTTTCTCGTCTCTTTCTCAGGAAACCTCCTTCAGGAAACAAGACAATCCACTTCCGGTCTCGACTCCTGTAGTGTTTTTCTAAATGTTTTCGGAGAAGAATCAGCTGCTGGTCACGATGAGCTTTACCCTGAAAATTTACGTACACAAAGTAATTGTTTACACTTGAATGAGTTGATTGACACTGCAATTTGGCTCTGCTGCATAAAGATGACTTTTATCCTCGAGAAAAATTCAAATTTCTTAACAGCAGCAAAACGACCACAATGTAAAAATATTAGCAAGTCCATTAACCTTCCACAAAAAACAATCCTAAAATTTCCATACCATTGAAATTAAATCCAGGATTTTATATTGACTAAATAATCCAGAGAACCATCCTGTTGATCACCGCTATCTGGATACTCTTGATACAATTAATATTCTCAAAATACCCATCCCTCGTTTGAACTAATGCCTTCCTTTACTCTTAATTATAACAAAGACAAAGTTCAAACTTGTTTAACACCATTGCATTTATATTTCAGTGACAATATCCATTTATTAGTTGCATCCATTCAGGTCTCTAAAATCTTGGTTTCTTGAATTTTTGCTCAAAGGCTGGTGCTTTGAAAGGATGGAGCAAGCTTTTTGGTTCTTCTGCAGACCACCTCCGTGGTTCTAAAGTAATTCTCCTCTACCTCGATCAAAACAAACAACAGTTTCCTCCCACAGTCCAAGGATGTGCAGGTTAGGTGGATTGGCCATGCTAAATTGCCCATGGTGTTCAGGGAGGTGTAGATTAGGTGGATTATAGGGAGATGGGTCTGGGTGGGATGCTCTGAGATTCAGTGTGGACTTGTTGGGCTGAAGGACCTGTTTCTACACTATAGGGATTCTATGATAAGATTGTTATTGTTTAAAGTAAGAGCTTCTGGTGAAGGGGGAATCTTAAATTGTATAGCTAGAATTGGCCAATTATCTGAGGGTAACCATAATTGCGTCATTTTTCTAGTTGGCAAGACTTGACAGATGGTTTGCCACAGGGATCACTGCTGGGGTCTTAACATTTTACAATTTATACAAATGGCCTGGATGAAGCAATTGAAAGCACAGTTGCAAAATTTGGTAATCTCAAAGATAGGTAGAAAAATAAGGAAGACGACATAAGTAGGCTATGAAAGACATAGGCAGATTAAGTGAGTAGCCAAAGATCTGGCAAATAGACTATAATATGCAAAAAATTAAAATTGTTCATTTTAACAGGAAACATTTTCAAAAAACATATTGTCTGAACAGTCAGAGATTGCAGAACTCAGATGCAGAAGGGTCTAGATGTCAGTGCGCAAAAATTTAGTACTCAGGTACAACAGGTAATTAGGAAATGTGATAGAACATTATTTGTTGTGAATGTAATTGAACACAAGAAAGAAGACTAAACAAAATAAAAACTTCAGATGCTGGAAATTCAAAACAAAAACAGAGATTTCTGGAGAATCTCATGGGATCTGGCAGCATCTGTGAAGAGAATGCAGAGTCAACATTTTTGGCCTAGTGACCCTTCTTCGGGCTGGACACATAACAATGACTCTGCTTTCTCTCCACAGATGTTGCTAGACCTGCAGACTTGTATCAAAAATAAAAACAAAAACAAAAACAAAATGCTGGAGGAAAAGTAGGAAGGTTATTTTTCAGTTATACAGGGCATAAGTGAAGCCCCAATTGGAGTAATGTATATATTATGGATCTCCTTATCTAAGAAAGAATCTAAATACTTTTAAAGTAGTTTAGGTGAGATTTACAAGACTCATACCTGGAATGGGCAGGTTATCCTATGACAGAATAGGCTTGTTTGGAAGAGGAAGCAGTGAACTGATTAAAAACATACAAGACTCAGGAGGTAAAAATTGTATCAGTGATAATGGGAACTGCAGATGCTGGAGAATCCAAGACAATAAAATGTAAGGCTGGATGAACACAGCAGGCCCAGCAGCATCTCAGGAGCACAAAAGCTGACGTTTCTCTGATGAAGGGTCTAGGCCCGAAACGTCAGCTTTTGTGCTCCTGAGATGCTGCTGAGCCTGCTGTGTTCATCCAGCCTCACATTTTATTGTCCAAGACTCAGGAGGTATTGACATATTAGCAGAAAGGATGATTCTTCCTATGGGAAGATCTAGAACTATGGATCACTGTTTCAAAAGAAAGAGTGACCCATTTACGACAGAAAGAAGAATAAATTATTTTCTTAAAAGGTCACAAATCTTTGATCTCAATTCCTCAACAAGTGGTGAAAACAGAGTCTTGGAACATTTTTAAGGCAGAGCTAGATAGATAAGCAACAGGACGCAAGGCTGTTGGGCTGGACAAGAATGTGCAGTCATCAAATCAGCCTTGGTCTTATTGAATGGTGCAGCAGACTCAAGGGGACGAGTGGCCTACTCCTGCTATGAATGTATACATTCATGTCTGTACATATTGGTCTGATCACATTTTATTCGTATGGCTACACATTCAGTGCACCGTTACTTAGAACATAGAAAAGTACAGCACAGTACAGGCCCTTCAGCCCACGATGTTGTGCCGTGGAATATTCCTAATCCAAAAATAAAATAACCTAACCTACATTCCCCTCAATTCACTGCTATCCATGTGCATGTCCAGCAGTCGCTTACATGTCAATAATGACTCCGCTTCCACGACTACCACTGGTAAACTATTCCAAGCGCTCACAACTCTCTGGGTGAAGAAACTCCCTCTGACATCTCCTCTATACCTTCCTCCGAACACCTTAAAACTATGACCCCTCGTGGCAGTCAATCCTGCCCTGGGGAAAAGTCTCTGGCTATCAACTCTATCCATGCCTCTCATTACCTTGTACACCTCGATCAGGTCACCTCTCTTCCTTCTTCTCTCCAGAGAGAAAAGTCTGAGCTCAGTCAACCTCTCCTTGTAAGACAAGCCCTCCAGTACAGGCAGCATCCTGGTAAACCTCCTTTGCACCCTCTCCAAAGCCTCCACATCTTTCCTATAATAGGGCGACCAGAACTGGACACAATATTCCAAGTTTGGTCTCACCAGGGTTTTGTAGAGTTGCAGCATAACCTCGCGGCTCTTAAACGCGATCCCCCTGTTAAATGAAAGCCAAAACACCATATGCTTTCTTAACAACCTTATCCACCTGGGTGGCAACTTTGAGGGAGTTATGCACATGAACACCAAGATCCCACTGTTCCTCCACACTGCTGAGAATCCTGCCTTTAATCCTATATGCAGCATTTAAGTTCAACCTTCCAAAATGCATCACTTCGCATTTATCCAGGTTGAACTCCATCTGCAGAGCTGGGCTGAGAAATGGCATTCTGTCAATGTCTCACTGAAGCCTGCAGTAGCCCTCGATACTATCAACGGCACCTCCAACCTTTGTGTCATCAGCAAACATACTAACCCACCCCTCAACCTCTTCATCCAAGTCATTTATAAAAACTACAAAGAGCAGAGGCCCAGGAACAGAGCCCTGCGGGACACCACTCAGCACTGACCTCCAGGCAGAATACTTACCACCTACAAATCGCTCTCTGCCTCGTCAGCCAACCAATTCTGAATCCAACTTACTTTTTACTGTCTGAGAAAACTGGAGAGAGTATGGTTATAATGAAATAATTATGACTTTGCCAAGGCAAAAAAAAATGCAACATCTGGTTGACACAGGTCCACTTTTACCTAAAAAAATGTTGTGACCTGTACAATGATCCTAACTACATAACTGCCAGCTCCTATCCACCTGAGCCATTATGCAAGTTGTCCGTAACTTGGTCGTTTGTGATCATATTTTCAAAATCACATTGTAGTACAATAACCTCTTAACACCAGGATGAAGAGAATGTTGTAGAATATCAGATATTCCATAGTTAAGAGGAATCTGTTTTTAAAATTTAGAAAAGGGCAATTAAAAGTATATATTTTTAAACTCATTCATAGGACCTGGGTGTCGCTGGCTGGCCAGCATTTATTGCCTAACTGCCCTTGAAGAGATGCAGTGATCAAATATTAAGGGGTTTCATTATATGTTAGTATGTGTTACACCTGTAACAAACTCAACTTCTTCTCCCTTTCATGAAACTTTTACAACCTTAAACACCTAACAAAAGGGTAGTGTCCGTTCTTAATTATTACGTATTTACACAAGTAATTCAGACTTCCTTACAATCTTGATAACATGCATCTGTACCCTTGATATAGACTGACTTAACAGTAAAACTGTTCAGTGGCAAGCTCCACTGGAACAGCTGCATTGTTTCCTTGAGGACTCAAATTTCTTAAATACTGTTATAAAAATGAAGTGTATAAAATTACATTTTTGGAATTAGAACTTCAAACCTAGGTTAAATAAAGGCCGAACTTGTGACTTGATTTGATTGTTAGAGATCAAAGAGAGGCTTGTTTGTTTTATAGAGTGGTTCAAGATATCTATGCTTGGAGACAATGATGGCAATCTCTGGGGATGCAATGACTAGGCTCAGTTTCCCAAAGAGCCATAAAGTGTCAAAGAGTTAAAAACAGTACTACAATAAATAGAGAGTTTATGGTACAAAGATTCATAAGAAAGAAAGGACTACTTGATTTGGTAAGCTTCCAAAGTTGGAAGCAAAGTGGAGACAGCCTCAAGTTAGAGAACTGCTTCCTGAAGCTTTCGAGAGTCCAATGATTTGTCCTGGCAGAACCAGTGAAAATAAGAATCATGTGAGCAGGTTTTATCACTGATGATGAATTAAAGGAAGTCCGAAATCAGAGAAAGTTGGTGGTGTTGATTAAAATGATGAAAATCTAAACGTAGGGGAGGTACAGAAAGACCTAAAGGTCTTGGTACATAGATTTAAAAAAAGTAATTACAAAAGACTGGAACACAAGGGAATAGGAAACAATTTTATCTACATAAATTCCCAATTAGTCCACACCTGGAGTTCCGGGCAAGATGGCTTATAAAGGATAGTGTGACTTGAAGGGAGTGTAGCATAGATTTACTAGAATGATACTTGGACGCCAAACGTTTAATTGCAAAAATAAGTGATTATACAAACTGAAATGTGAAGCTTACTGAACAATTTGAACAAGGTTTTCCAGATATTAACAGGAATGGATGCCATATCATTATCTACCCCTTTCTACTTGTAAGGAGACTCCCACCAAAGGACAAAGTATAAATAATTAGAGACCAAACTTGCAGGACTGAAGTAGGAAATATTTCTAGATGCAAGAGTGTGGTAAAGGTTTAGAACATTTTCACAATGGCAGTTGACACAGGGTGAACTGTTAATTTTAAATCTTCGATTGTTAGGTTTTTATTAATGAAAAAGTACTAATGGACATGCAACAAAGATGAGAATATACGAGCTAGGTCCTGGATTTGTTGAATTTTTCTGACCAGGTTTGAAAAGCTAGATGATCTAAACCTTTTTCCATTTCCAAAGAGTCACTTTAAACTCTAAATATTAACTTGGTTTGTATTTCCACAGATATTGCTAGGCCTGCTGGGTTTCTCCAGCAATTGGTTTTTATTTCAGATTTCCAACATCCACTTTACTATTATTTGAATGGTTAGTTCACTGTCACTTCTCTTCCAGGTATGCCCACCTCAAAGAAGTTCTGCTGTGTTCTCAGGCGTTATTTCTGTTTTGATCTTTTAGCTTGTTCACCTTCATTGCTTTTGATCACCCCACTCGTGTTCAATGAAGTGTTTACCAAAAACCTGGATCTCCAGCTACATCATCTTCCTTAGTGAGTCTCCAGCTCCGCCTTACCCCTCACAGATTCCAACTGAAGTGCCATCCTTCATATTTCAAATGCACCAAGGATTACAGATATGTGTTGCATTCAACAATGCTAACTCAGCTGTTCCCATTACATCCGGACATCCATATTCAGTGCAATATGCTATGACATTCATACTCTTGACCCATTGGCAGCAATTAGGGATGGGCATTAAATGCTGGTCTAGCCAGCAACACCCACATCCAATAAATGGACAGAAATATAGCATGATTTTGAACTCTTCCTCCATTCCATTAACTTCTCTGCCTGCTTCTTTGGACAGGAGTCCTCTTCTACCACACAGACTGTTTCACCACTTTCCAATAATCCCCGCCATCTGGAGACCTCCCTCTCTCCTTTCACCAGCAGTTCAACACTCCAAGAACATCCACAAAAGGACTGCCAAAAGGATCCATCATTTCAGCCTGTTCCTGCCACACTAAACTTATTTCTTCTTATCCTGACCTCGGTCTTTCCCCAATACATTGGTGATGTCACTGGTACTGCTTCCTGCTCATGTCCTGAATTGGAAAAGCTAATCAATTTGAATTTTAATTTTTCTTTCACCTTCACTTAATCCACCTCTGACTCTTCTCTTTCCTTCCTTAACTTCGCTTTTTCCACTTCTGGAGATGGCCTGTCAACCAATATCTACTGACTCTCAGTCATTCTGACTACAGAGTTTTGAAGAAGTCACATTGGTCTTGAAACACCAGTTGTTTTGCTCTCCACAGATGCTGCCAGCGTGAAGTTTCTCCAGTACTTCTGTATTTTATTTTAGACTTTCAACATCCAAAGTATTCTGTTTTTATATGCCTTTTTTTTGTGTTCTTTGTAGATTACAGAAATAAAATCAAGCTGTCACCTTTTGTGCAATTTGTTCAGCAAGCATTCTATTTGAGTTGTCTACTTAGATGATACTGGAATTAGAAAACCATTGCCCCCTTATATTTACATCACCTTCATCATGAATCTAGTCTCATGTTTTAAGTGTATCACATGAGAAAACTTAAAATAATTAGAACACCAAACCCAGTCTTTTTCTGGCCAACACTAGAAAGTATGGTTAGTACTGTGCTCCACCTTCTCAGATGGGAGATCCCTAATATGGTAGAGATTCAACTTCATTGTCATTACTCTTTATAAATAGAAAATTAAATCCGTCTCTCCACTGGAATCTGCAAACTGCATTGAGTGAGTAGGCAGCACTAATATGGAATCACAGAACTGTGAGAAAGGGGACTTTCGGCCCATTGTGTCTGCTTTGCACCCAGACTGAATGTCATTATTTAGCACAATTCTCCCATCCATTCCCCATAATCCGAAATGTTATCTCTATTTAAATAATCATTTGGTCCTCTGTTGAACTACTGAAGTGAACTCAAGAGCCAACATCACATTTACTTGTTTCTGGGATGGCGAGTGAAATAACTCTAGAGGCAGGTATTCTGTCACCGGAGTCTCCCTTTATTTACAAGTGGACAGCCCTTGACGCTGATCCAGCTTGGTCAGAGCCAGGTCTCAGACTACTGACGCTCCTGTTATCTGTCAGCCAGGGTTCCCTAATTGGACCAGACTAACTGCTCCAATGAAGGAACACAAATTCAATGCGTCCACCTGACTGATCTCATTACAAATCACAGTAGCAAGACTGTTCTCAGAAGAGAGATTGGGCAACCTGGGCCTGTAGTCTCCAGTTTTGAAGAATGAGAGAGTTGCTACAAAATACTTAGTGGGATAGATAGGGCAGATGCAGCCAAGATGTTTCCTTTGGTTGAGAAGTCTGAAACCACAACAGCACAATTTAAAAATAAGGGGCATGCGACTTAGGACCGAGTCGAGAATTTGTTTTACTCAAAAAGGGATGAAAATTATTGAAATTCCCACCACAAAGAGCCACTAAAGTTCAGTCTTTGAGAATGTTTGAGGTAGAGATTGCTAAATTTCTGAACATGAATGACAAAGGGTTATGGGGATAGTGTAGGTAAAAGACATTGAGTGTTCCATTAGCTATGTATTAAATGCCTAAGCAAGCTCAATGGGCTGAATGGGATACTCCTAATAATTGTGGAAATTACTTTAATTATGACCTTTTTATAAGAACATTTCTTTGCATCTACTCTGTCCAGACCACGCATGATTTCAAAATTTCAATCAAACTTCCTTTTAGCATTCTCCTCTTCAAGGAAAACAGTCACGACTTCACCAATAAAGTCTCATAACTGAAATTTCTTATCCTTGGAACTATTCTTATAAACCTCTTCTCACTTACTCCAACGTGTTCAAATCTTTCCTGAAGTGTGGTGCCCAATTCTGCACACACTACTCCAGATGAGGTATGGCTAATGACTTATATAGGCTAGTATAATCTCACTGCACTTGTACTCTACACTGCTACTAATAAAGCCAAGGACAGTGCACACTTTATTAATCACTTTCTCCACCTGCCTATATGACTTATGCACGCTTATATACAAATTAGGACCCTTGAGTCTGCTCTGCCATTCAATAAGATCATGTCTGATCCATTTACATTCCAGATTCAATATTTCCACCTACCCCTTTTGCTTCCATTGTCGAACAAAAATCAATCTACCTCTGCCTGAAGCATATTTAATATGAGATCACCTCCATAGGCTCTGAAGCAGACTATTCCAAAATTGTACAACCCTCATAAAAGAAATTCTCATCGTTGTCCTAAAAGGGTAAACACTGATTTTGAAACCGTGCCCTCTATGCACTTCAATCAAGTTTAGTTTATTTACTTGTGGGATATGGGCGTGGGTGGCTGGCCAGCATTCATTGATTGTACTTGTTTACCCTACAGAAAGTTGTGGTGTGGAGCTGGAGGAATACAGCAGGCCAGTCAGCATCAGAGCAGCAGGAAAGTTGACGTCTTGGAATGGGACCTTTCTTCAGAAATGGATCCCAACCCAAGACGTCAACTTTCCTGCTCCTCTGATGCTGCCTGGCCTGCTGTGTTCCTCCAGCACCACACTGTTGTCTCTGACTCCAGCATCTGCTATCCTGAGACTATCCTGAGAAGGTTGTTGTGAGCTGCATTCTTGAATTACTGCCGTCCATGTGCTGTAACTTGGCCCACAACGTTGTTCGGGAACTCCAGGACTTTGACCTGGTGGCTGAGAAGGAATGGCAATATAGACCATAAGACATAGGAGTGGAAGTAAGGCCATTCGGCCCATCCAGTCCACTCCGCCATTTAAATCATGGCTGATGGGCATTTCAACTCCACTTCCCTGCACTCTCCCTGTAGCCCTTGATTCCTTGTGAGATCAAGAATTTGTCGATCTCTGCCTTGAAGGCAACTAACGTCCTGGCCTCCACTGCGCTCCGTGGCAATGAATTCCAAAAGCCCACCACTCTCTGTCTGAAGAAATGTTGTCTCATTTCCGTTTTAAATTTACCCCCTCTAATTTTAAGGCTGTGCCCACGGGTCCTAGTCTCCCTGCCTAACAGAAACAACTTCCCAGCGTCCACCCCTTCTAAGCCATACAGTATCTTATAAGTTTCTATTAGAGTTCCCCTCAACCTTCTAAACTCTGATGATCCCAGGATCCTTAGCTGTTCATCATACGTTAAACCTACCATTCCAGGAACAATCAGTGTGAATCTCCGCCGGACACGCTCCAGCACCAGTATATCCTTCCTGAGGTGTGGGGCCCAAAACTGGACACGGTATTCTAAATGGGGCATAACTAGAGCATTATGAAGTCTCAGAAGCACATCGCTGCTTTTATATTCCAACCCTCGAGATAAACGACAACATTACATTCGCTTTCTTAATCACGGACTCTACCTGCAAGTTAACCTTTAGAAAATCCTGGACCAACACTCCCAGATCCCTCTGTACTTCTGCTTTACGAATTTTCTCACCATTTAGAAAATAGTCCATGCCTGTATTCTTTTTGCCAAAGTGCAAAACCTCACATTTGCTCACATTGAATTTCATCAGCCATTTCCTGGACCACTCTCCTAAACTATCTAAATCTTTCTGCAGCTTCCCCACCTCCTCGGTACTACCTGTCTGTCCACCTATCTTCGTATCATTAGCAAACGTCGCCGGAATGCCACCAGTCCCTTCATCCAGATCATTAATATATAAAAAGGTGAACACCTGCGGCCCCAACACTGAACCCTGCGGACACCACTCGTCACCGGTTGCCATTCCGAAAAAGAGCCTGTTATCCCAACTCTCTGCCTTCTGTCAGACAGCCAGTCCTCAATCCAAGCCAATAGCTCACCTTGAACACCATGGGCCCTCACCTTGCTCAGCAGCCTCCCGTGAGGCACCGTATCAAAGGCCTTTTGGAAGTCTAGATAGATGATATCTACTGGGTTTCCCTGATCTAACATACTCATTACCTCTCCAAAGAATTCTAACAGGTTTGTCAGGCATGACCTCCCCTTACTAAATCCATGCTGACTTGTTGTAATCTGACCCTGCACTTCCAGGAATTTAGAAATCTCATCCTTGACAATGGATTCTAGAATTTTACCAACCACCAAGGTTAGGCTAATCCACCTATAATTTTCCATCTTTTGCCTTGATCCTTTCTTAAACAAGGGGGTTACAACAGCAATTTCCAAACATCTGGGACTTTCCCTGACTCCAGTGACTTTTGAAAGATCACAACCAAAGCCTCTGCTACTTCCTCAGCCACCTCCCTCAGAACTCAATACACTTCCAAGTTAGGATGTCGAGTGGCTTGAAGGGAAATTTGCAGCTGGTGGGATGTCACCCCTGTCTTCTCAAACTCCGGTGAAAACAAGCCCAGTCTGTTCAATCTTTCTTTCTAAACTGAACTGATCTTTCCAATCTTCAAACTAGTAAACCTCCTCTGAGCCATCTCCAACATATTTACATTCTTTCCTAAATAAGGAGACCAAATCTGCATAGAGTATTCAAAATGCTGTCTCACTAATAAAATAGTTACTTTTATGTTCAACTCCTCCATTAGTCTTTTTTAATACTTGCTGTGCATGCACGCTTCAATCTCTCTGCACTTTGGAATTCTGCAGTCATTTGGTACTTTTTTACTGTTGCTGAACTAGTTTATATTTTTCCACATCATACTCCATCTATCAGATTTTTGCCTACTCATTTAACCTATCTCTAACCAAGTTTACAAACTCATTATGTCATCTTCACTACATTCTTTTCTACTATCCTTATGTCATTTCCCCAAATTTAGTTTCCATGCATTTGCTCCTTTTATCAAAATCTTCTGTATAAATTTTCAAAAGTCATAGCCCCAGCACCAAATTTTAGAGGACTCCATTTGTTATATCCTGCCAACCAGAAAAAGACCCATTTATGCCAATATTCTATCTGTCCTACTATGTTAGCATGGATACTATGAAACCCTACTTTACAGAATAAACTGTACTGTGACACCGTGAATTCGCAGAAGGCATCTTACAAATGCAGTATTCTTGATCCACAGTTGATGTTACTCCTTCAAAGGACCCCAATAAATTGGTTAAACACAATTTCCCTTTAACAAAATATGTGACTTGTCAGAATGAGCTCACGATTCTTTTTAAATGTGTGGAGCCTGAGCTTCCTTCAATGATAGCATCCTAAACAGTCGATTCTAAAATCTTCCCAGGATGGAAGTCAAGCTAACTAGCCTACAATTTCCCGTTATCTTCCTCACATCCTCTGCAATAGACCAAGGTTATCATCAATACATTACTATTTACTGGAGACAACACAGGATGAAAATGTTATAAATATGTTGATAACTGTCATTCTATCAAATAAATTAATTTAATTTAGTGTAGGAAATGAAAAGTCTTGAAGTGGTTTTGGCTTGTGCTTCAGTAAATCCTGTTCAAGGCGATGCAAGTTCCACTTTGCAACAGTAATAAATCAGTAATTCGACCACCAATAAAGGTGATTTTAAAAATGCAAAAAAAAGTGTTCCCAGCTACAAATAGGAAAGCAAGTTCCCTAGGAATCCCACCACTCTGGAAAGGAACTATTATTTTAAAATCTAGCTAATGCCCAAATATTGTTTTTAAATAGTAACATGACTTGCATGTTAAGTTCACACATCTGTTCTAGTCACAAGAACAAAAGAACAAGCTTCAATTTTTTGTTAAAAATTAACTAGCTACAGGCCGCAAACTCAAATCAAGGCTCCAGGTATGGTTTACAATGAATTAAGTAAACAAATAGGCTGAAGGTAAGATTCCATGTTAGCACAAAAATACAATATTATAATGAAACACAAAATCGATAATGTACAAGTAGGAATATAAGAATCTAAGAGAGACTGCTGTAAATAGGTCAGGCAACAGAACAAGACACAGGCAGATAAGTCGGTGTGGACATCTTTTTCAAATCTGCAGTTCTAAAAACAAATTAAGTGGCTTGGATGGCTGCACTTCAATTTCACTGGAGAACAATCACAATCACAACACAATGCAGACCTCAATGCCAACATTAACTGACACAAATGCATCAATTCATGGAGGACTTGTGTGTGAAATGGGAAACTCACTATGACGCAATGAAAAACACAAAGGTACTGATCAAATCATGCAAAAGAAATGCTCACATTGCATCAGAAAAGGTTTTATGTTCAACAGAAGAATGCTTATCCTTATTATTTGGCGCACAGTGCATTTACAAACATGGTAACAATATGCCCTAGCTTATTTCTTCTTCGCCTGACAGACAAACTCCAGCATCGTCTGGAAACTGTACAAGAATTATACTTCATAGTAAACAGTAATGCCTTCTATTGTTTATGTGGTTATTCCTATAAATATACGGTGCTAATTAGCAAAACATTTCCCTCACCTGTCGAATGAAGAAATCCCCATGGATAAGAGAGACAACACCAAAGTTTGTAAACTTGAAGATGTATTCCATTAGCCACATCATTTGGCGAACTACCTGTTGGACAAGCAAAAAGAAAATTCTATTGGCATAAACTACCAACATGAGAAAAAAGTCAATTGATTGAGAGCTACTGAAAATTCAACAAACAAGTATTGTTTGTAACAAAAGCTTTGAAGGTAGTCCCAGGGGGCTACTTTGGAAGGGTAAGCTCATTACCTAATCATAAGCATGAAAGCAACTTGCATTCCTTGAAAAATAGTTAACTCTTTGCTCACCTCAAAGCCATTTATAGTCACGTCAATTAATTCCAAATACAGTAACAAATCGAATTATAATCTGAATGTAAAGTCTTTGCTTCATTATTCTTTTGTCTGCACATGAACACTGGCCTTTTATTCAATTACATCAGTTGATACCCTTTGTTTTCTGTTCTTATTGTTCATAAAATACTTTAGTTTTATCTTCAGATTTTTTTGTAGTGCCCACTCTTTGTAAATGTTGTCAGTCTATTTAACAGATAAAACTGGCAAGCTGACAACAGGAGAATCCTGCTCAAAGAAGGATGGCTTAATAAACATTAACATTTTAAAAGTACAGTGTAGCTAAAACTCAGAGTTCTGCTAATCGGCAAAAGATTCAGTCTTGAATTTTTGCAGTAAATTCTTTAGCAGCCTAGTTCCTCTAAAATCTCAACTGCACTCATGTTAACTCCTTTGAAAATAACTTTGTGTTAACAGGTTGTCACAATGTACAATTTTTTAAAACAATACAAATTTTTTTTAATGTATCATTTTAACCGAACAAGCACTGAGTGGGATATTTACACTCTTTTTTTTAAAAAAAGGGCTGCTAAACTTTGTTCCTTGGAACTTGAATTGCAGAAGGTGATGTTATATTTCAGTCTGAGTCACAAGGTTTAAGTTAGAGTTAGGGTCTGAAACCGTTGAGTGCAGACTTCAGGCAATTGTCTAGAGAAACTGCTTCTCAAGTATCAATGTGAAGATGTAACAACTCAGTAGTACTGCTGGACATTATATATACACAAATGTCACTAAATATGTATTCAAGACTCATGAAGCACTTGCTCAGCAAAAAAACAGATCAGTGATGCTTAATTTAGGTTTTACCAGGGCCATTCCGTTTCTGAGCACATTACAGCATTGGTTCAAACAAAGATGAAAATAGCCGAACCCCAGGAGTGAGGGGAGAGCGATTGCCTCTCTGCAAAGTCAGCATGTGACAAATCATGGCATCAAGGAGCCCTGGCAAAACTAGAGTTGACATATATCAGGGGAAAACTCTCCACCAGTTGATGTCATTGTTAGCATGAAGGAAAATGGTTATGTTTGATAGAGGCTAATCATCTCAGTCCCTGGACACCACCAGTAGGAATTCCTCAGGGTAATGTTTGAGGCCTAAACAATTTCAGCTGATTCAATGAACTTTCTTTCATCACACGATCAGAGTGGAAATATTTGCTGATGATTGCACATGTTCAGCAGAATTCACAATTCTCCAGGTAACAAAATAATCTGTATCCACATGCGGGCAAGTCTTGTCAACACCTAGCCTTGGGTAATAACTGGCAAGTAACATTCATAGTCACACATGCACCATACAATGATCATCTCAAACAAGAAGGAATCAGATCATTTTTCAAGACATTCAACGGCATGGGCATTGCCGAATACCCCACCAGCGAAATGCTGGGGATTACTACTGACCAGAAACTGAATTGGACCAGAATATAAAATACTTAGGCCACAAGAGCTGGTCAGAGGTGGGAACTCCGAGCTAAATAGCTCGCCTCATGTTTTTCCCCCCAGTGTTGGTTTACTATCTTCTAGTAAACACTAGTCAGGAGTGTGATGAAATGTTGTCCACTCGCTTGAATGGAAGCAGCTCCAAAACATTACTGGGATTACATATAATGGACTGCGATAGAAAACAGAATAATTTGAATTGGTTGGATTCATTCCAGATTAAATAGAGTTTTAACACGGAGTTCAGTCGTCAGTTTACGTGGGCTGTAGGCAACAGGCTGATTACAGAAAACCAGATACCTTTAGATAAGCAGTCAAGCAAAGCTTTTTGGAAGATATAAAATGAGGTTTATTGCCTATAATTACTAGAAAACCTGATTCAAAGAAACTATGGGGCACTGCACTGATGGTTGCCTAGCAATCCTTTTTGGCCATTGTATTCAGTTTTTTAAAAAAATGAGAACGTCAAAAAGGAAGAGAAATCCTTCACGGTTTGCGGTGAAGACAGGCCGTTCTCTCTCTCTCAAAATCTTCTCTTAAAGTATTTGAGGACCTGACAGATTCCACTGCTCAGTTTCTTGACTACCTTGTAAGTCCTCAAACGGTGAATTACGATCACTTTCCAAGAGCTTGAAACAAGCCTGAATCCATCGAAAGAGAAACTTTGTATGATCTTCCATCAATTTACAACTTTCAGCAATTTGATTTGGTCAACAAGAAAACAGTGGACCTTGAGAATTTATCAAACTTTCACAGATCCATTAGCCTCCAAAATATTTTCTCATTTGCCTTTTTTAAAATATCAGCACTTCAGTTATTTTGAAAATGAATGAATATTTAGTGACATTCATATATATAATGTCCAGCAGTACTACTGAGTTGTTACATCTTCACATTGATACTTGAGAAGCAGTTTCTCTAGACAATTGCCTGAAGTCTGCACTCAACGGTTTCAGACCCTAACTTAAACCTTGTGACTCAGACTGAAGAGATTATGGTTCCGATTCTGGATTACTGTTGGCTGGTAATTAAGGTCAGAGTCATAGAGAAATACAGCACAGAAACATACCCTTCGGTCCAACTCATCAATGCCGACCGGATATCCAATATAAATCTAGTCCCATTTGCCAGCATTTGGCCCATATCCTCCTAACCCCTCCAATTTATATATCCATCCACATGGCTTTTAAATGTTGTAATCATACCAGGTTCCATCACTTCTGCTGGTAGCTCATTCCATACACACTCCACCACCTTTGTGAAAAAGTTGCCCATTAGGTCCCTTTCATATCTTTCTCCTCTCATAATAAACCTATGCCCTCTAGTTTTGGACTCCCCCACCCCAGGAAGAAGATCTTGTCTATTTACCGTATCCATTCTTCTCATGATTCTATAAACCTCTACAAGATCACCCCTCAGCTCCGACGCTCCAGGGAAAATAACCCCGGCAGCATGATGGTTCACTGGTTAGCACTATTGCCTCACAATGCCAGGGACCTGGGTTCAATTCCACCCTCTGTGTGGAGTTTACACATTCTCCCTGTGTCTGCGTGGGTTTCCCTTGGGTACTCCAGTTTCCTCCCAAAGTCCAAAGATGTGCTAGTTAGGTGGATTGGCCATGCTAAATTGCTCATAGCATTCAGGGATATGTATCTTAGGTGGATTATAGGAGGATGGATCTGGGTGGGATGGTCCAAGGGTTGGTGTGGGCTTGGGTTTGTTGGGCCAAAGGGCCTGTTTTCATACTGTAGGGATTCTAGGATGTTAAACCTCTCCCTATAGCTCAAACCCTCAACATCCTCATAAATCTTTTCTGAACTTCTTCAAGTTTCACAACATCATTCCTACAGCAGGAAGACCAGAATTGGACGCAGTATTCCAAAAATGACCTATCCAATGTCCTGTACTGACACAACATAACCTCCCAAATCTTGTACTCAATGCACTGACCAATAAAGGTAAGCATACCAAACACCGTCTTCACCATTCTATCTACCTGCAACTCCATTTTCATGGAACTATGAAACCGCACTCCAAGATTTCACTGAGAGATAGTAGGAACTGCAGATGCTGGAGAATCTGAGATAACAAGGTATAGAGCTTGATGAACACAGCAGGCCAAGCAGCATCAAAGGAGCAGGAAAGCTGACGTTTCGGGCCTAGACCCTTCTTCAGAAATGGGGTGGAAATGTTGTAAGATGACGCGGTGGATCCGGAAGTTGGTGGGGTGGTACGTAAGGTCCAAGGGGATTCCGTTTTGGTTTGTATTGTGGGGAGGGAGTGTGAGGGATGAGTTGTGGGAAATGCAGGAGACACGGTCAAGGGTGTTCTCGACCACTGAGTGGCGGGGGGGGAGGAGGAGGAGGAGGAGGAGGAGGAGGAGGAGGAGGAGGAGGAGGAGGAGTTGTGGGTCCTTGAAAAACGAGGACATCCGAGATGTACGGGAGTGGAATGCCTCATCCTGGGAGCAGATGCGATGGAGGCAAAGGAATTGGGAATAGGGGATGGCATTTTTTCAGCAAGGTGGGTAGGAGAAGGTGTATTCTAGGTAGCTGTGGGAGTTGGTGGGCTTGAAATGGATATCGGTTTCTAGGAGATGGGAGATAGAGAGGTCCAGGAAGGAGACAGGGGTATTAGAGGTGGTCCAGGTGAACTTAAGTTTAGGGTGGAAGGTGCTGGTGAAGCGGATGAACTGTCCGAGCTCCTTGTGGGAGCATGAGGTGACACCGATACAGTCAGTGTGACGGAGGAAGAGGTGAAGTTTAGGGACAGTGTAGCAAGAGGGATTGTTGCACGTAACATCAAAGAGGCAAGCATAGCTTGGGCCCATGTGGGTACCCATGGCCACCCCTTTCGTCTGTAGCGAGTGAGAGGAATTAAGAGTTGTTGTTCAGGGTGAGGACGAGTTCAGCTATGCAGATGAGGGTGTTCGTAGAGGGAGGTTGGTCAGGCCTGCTGGACAAGAACAAGTGGAGGGCCTATAGGCCATCTGTATGAGGAATCCAGGTGTATAGGGACTGGACATCCATGGTAAAGATGAGGTGTTGGGGACCGGGGAATTGGAAGTCCTGGAGGAGGTGGGGGGCGTGGGTGATGTCACAGACATAGTTGGGGAGTTCCTGCACCAAGGGGGAGAAAATGGAGCCCAGATACGTGGAGATAAGTTAGGTGGGGCAGGAGCAGGTGGAGACAATGGGTCGACCAGGGCAGTCAGGTTTGTGGATTTTGGGAAGGAGATAGAAGCCAGCGGTGTGGGGTTGGGGAACGATGGAGGTTGGAGGCTGTGGGTGGGAGGTCACCTGAAGGTGATGAGGTTGTGGATGGTTTGGGAGATGATGGTCTGGCATTCGGGGGTGGGGTCATGATCAAGAGGGCGGCAGGAGGAGGTGCCATTTTTGAAGAAGGGTCTAGGCCCAAATCGACAGCTTTCCTGCTCCTATGATGCTGCTGGGCTGCTGTGTTCATTCAGCTCTACACCTTGTTATCTCCAAGATTTCTTTGGTCAGCAACACTCTTCAGAACCTTACCATTAAGTGTATATGTCCTGCTCTAATTTTCGTTTCCAAAATGGAGAGCCTCACATTTATTTAAATTCAACGCCATCTGCCACTCTTCGGCCCATTGGCTCATCTGATCACGATCCTGTTGTCATCTGAGGTAACCTTCTTCGCTGTCCAGTGTGCCTTCAGTTTTAGTGTCATCTGCAAACTTACTAACCATACCTCTTGTGTTCACATCAAATCATTTATATAAATGATGAAAAGCAGTGGACCCAGCACCGATCTGTGTGGCATACCACTGGTCACAGGCCTCCAGTCTGAAAAGCAAACCTCCACCACCACTCTTTGTCTTTTACATTTGAGCCAATGTAGGCGTGTCCAAATAGCTCATTCTCCCTATATTACATGTGATCTAACCAAACAACCAGTCTACCATGAGGAACCTCGAATACCTTACTGAAGGCCATATAGTTCACATCCACTTCTCTGCCCTCATCAATCCTCTTTGTTACTGTTTCAAAAAGCTTGTTCAAGTTAGATTTGTTTTGCCTTTTCTTTAGAAATAAATTTTGTTTTACAGTAAATGAATTATCTCGGAGCTCATTAAAGAAACCCAGTGAAATAAATTTTTTATTCTTAATAAAAAGGAAACAATTGGCCATCTTGATGACTGAATCAATTTCAACTTGCAGCACTAGGGAGCCTCCGAAATGTCCACATTCTTCCTCAACCGAGGGTTCTCCAGCTCCATTATTGACAGGTCCCTCAATCGGGTCTGACAGTTCTGAGGAAGGGTCATTGCACCCGAAACATTAACTGTTTTCTCCTCCACAGATGCTGCCAGACCTACTGAGCTTTTCCAGCAACTTTGTTTTTGTTCCTAGCAGCACTGTAGGGTTTTATTAACAGCACATTCCTCCTGTCCAGTCATAATGCATGAAAAACTAAACATCTTCCCTTAAAATTCAATGGCTTCATCATTGCTAAATTCACCCCAATCACTACCACAGGGGTTATGATTGACTAGAAACTGAATTAGATGAGCCATAAAAATAGTGTGGTTATATCTGCAGGTCAGAGGCTTGGAATTCTGAAGTAAATAATCCACCTCCTGACTTCCCATATCTTGTCAACCATCTACAAAGCACAAATCAGGAATGTGATGGGGTTCTCTCCACTTACCCAAATGGCCGAAGTTTCAATAGCACGCAAGAAGCTCGAGACTATCTAGGATGAGCAGCCTGCTCGATTAATATCCCATCCACCAGATCCAACATTCACTCCCTTCACCATTAATGCACAATGGTAGCAGTGCATACCACCTACAAAATAAACTGCATTAACTCACCAAGGAGCCTTCAACAACACATTCCAAACCCACAACCTCTACCACCTAGAAGGACAAGTGCAGCAGATACATGAGCACATCACCTTGTGCAAGCTCCCTTACAAGCCATGTACCATCTGAACTGGAAATATAATCAGCATTCTATCACCACCACGGGATGCAATCATGAATTTGTCTTCCTAAAACAATAGGTATGCCACTCTCCATGCAGCGCAACAGTTCAAGATAGCAGTTTACCACCATTTAATCAAGAAAAACTAAGGATAAATGATGGTTTATGCCAGCAATCCCCACATCCCACGAACAAACATTATTTTTAAAAAAAATTAAATCACTATGAGATTAGTTGGACTTTGTCACATTTGCTGCAGGCAAACTGTTTGCTACATTTTCTTCATTAGAATGATGACAGTATTTCAAAAATACTTCCTACATCAGCCTGTAACCTGTTCCTGAAGGCATGAAAAGCAATACATAAATGCAGCCATTTTTTTCTTTATTTGTAAAGGACAAGTTTTTTTTCTTTAAGATTATGTTCATTCTACAAGAAATTCTAATTATTTTCTTAATCCATGGAAATAACACGAAATCCAAGTGGGAGGAACTAACTAATTTTAGTTAATATATCCAGTCAATGATCCCAAGTAGCAACCTCAACCATTTACTGGAAATGAGAAACCCTCAGGACAACCAAATGTGTCTGTCACAGTAAAGAACTTTAAGATCTCTTATTATAGCTTGCTGCAATATCTATATAGAGTAAAAAGCAAAGTATGTTTTACAGCAATAAAGTGCAATTTAAGCGTTTTGTTATCAACATTGTTTTTTTTAGAAAAAAGATCTGAACACAAGGTCCATCAATTAATATTGCATTAACTCAATAATTAATAGAATCTTACATTGTTCAGGAAAGGTGATGAATATCAATGCATTCACTTACAAATGCTGATAACATTTGCTGAAAATAATATGTTCAGACAATAATTTGATGAAAACCGGTCACAGATTGGAATTTGAACATCAGCATGGCACATTATAAACTAAGACTGCAATTAGGTCAGTTGCAATGTATTTGTCAGCTCAGTAGCCATGAAAAATACTTTCATCTTCAAATTTTTGTCTAAGGGCTATGAGGGCAAGTTTCTTACATCGTCATTCTATCATGCATTTATATGGCAGTGAAGCAACTAAATAGTTCAGTGAAGAGACAAGCTCATATGCTTTTCTTCATGACCCACTGATGCACATAATACCCCGACTGACGAGTCACTAAATTAGTAAATTCATCTAGCTGGTTGCTAAGTTACCAGAGATCCTGTATGTACATCACCAAATTACAATATATAAAAAATACTCCAAATCTTGACATAAACTGACAAAGCAGCCTTTTAAAGTAGTAAACTTAATACAAAATTACAATAAATTGTACTAACATAGTCTCCTTAAATGTAGAAAAAAGAGCCAAGGAAAACAAATTTAAAAAGGAATGGATGCAGGGACACATTAGAAGAATTAATACAGATTACTAAAATTAAGACCAAAACAATGGATTAAGTAGACACTGTATTCACAGACTTGATTACCCTTTGGTCTCATATTCAATATTTTTTCGCAGACCTTAGGTGCATTACTCTTATCAGACTCTGTTTTAGAAAGCACAAATTATTAACAGATGCACAAAAATTCACATCAAAGGTGGAAAACTGGCAGGCTGGGAGGGAAGTGGAGTTGAAATGCTCATCAGCCATGATTTAAATGGCAGAGTGGATTCGATGGGCCAAATGGCCTTACTGCCACTCCTATGTCTTATGGTCTTGACTAAGTAATTTACCTGTGGAGACTGATATAAACTACTTTACCATTTCACCTTTGCTCTTCAGAATGACCCAGCAACACTACGATATGGAGTAAACATGAAATGCAAGGAGGATGCATGCTTTAATTATTATTTGCCATGCAATGCAGTGCATAGGACAACAAAAGTTGTATTTTTAAACAGTATACCTCTTCAAATAACATATACAGTACTGGAAGTGGCATAATTCGGGTAAGCAGCGAATTCATTTTGGCTGGACACATTAAATATGTGAACTAGAATCAATAAACAATACTCAAAAGATATCCACTGTGTCTACTTTGGACTTGTATGCAAAGACAAACAGTTAGAAAATTGCAGACCCTACCGTTCCTTTGTCTTGAAGGCACATCATGAGGGTGCAGACATCACCTGTTGCCTGATGATTCACTAAGACCATGGCTTCATCTTCAGTAATTGCTTTTACATCATCTCCCCATTCAACCACTAGAAAAGAAAAAGCATTTGTAGCAAGATTCCACCATCCAGTATAAATACAACTTCCTATCACACCCATAGAAACAACACAAAATTGTCAGAGGAGTTATATGATACATGCTACCTCCCAAGGGACTACACAAGAGCCCTAGCAAAAAATAAACTTTATATCAAGCTGCAGATCGGTTACCCATAAGTTTGAACAAATGCATTTGGACTTTAAGGATCTTTGTAAAAGGAGACAGGAAACGATTTGGAAAGGAATTCAGGAGTTCAAGGCCAAGGCAGCTTGCCGACTCAGCAGAACAAATAAAACTGTGATACATAAGGCTGAAAGTAGATGAACATGTAGCTTGAAGGATTGGAAATCTAGAAAAGTGATAGAAAGGGGCAAGGCTGTGGGAGCATTTTAAAACAAAAAAGAGTTGCTATTGTTAAAACAGGAAGCTGCTGATGCAGAAGCTAACATATAGTAAAGATGGTGAACAGCAGTTAGGGAGTTAGTACTAGCGTCAGAGCTCTGGTTGACATCAGGTTTACAGAGGGCAGAACATGGGAGTCTGGCAAGGGCATACAGGAAAAGTCCAGTTCAGAGGTGGCAAAGGCATAGATGAAAGTTTCAACAACAATGAGTTGAAATTGGGGTGGGGTTATGTAACATGACAGTGGAAAGCATGTTTTTAAAGATTAAGAGAGGGATGCGTAGTGAAAGGTCATCTTGGGGCCATTATGGCATCAAAGTTGTAAGCAGCTTCAGTCAATTGCAAGGTAGAGGATCATAGTTGGTGGCTCAGTACGGAGTTAGTGATGTGATGAAAACAATGGCTTTAGTCTTCCCAGTATTTAGCTCAAGGCAACTCGTGCTGTACGAAATATCAGAAAAGCAATTTAACTCAAAGACAGAGGGGGATCAAGGGAAGTTTTACTGAGATATGCCAAATGCTGTCAGGCTTGGACTGCTAAGTACTAAGCGTCAGGTAATGATCATCTCTAGTAAGAGAGAATCTAACCATTAATCTAACAGTTGCCACTGGAAATTCAATTGCCCTTTCCATTGCTGAAATTCCCACCAACTTCCTTCTGGGGGTTACATTGACCAGAAACTGAACTAGGCGAGCCATGTAAATACCATAGCTGCAGGAGAAGATCAAGCACTGTGAATTCTGTTGCATGCGACTCACTTCTTGTCTCCTTAATGCTTGTACCTTATATGCAAACACAGATCAGTAATGTGATGGAACAGTCTTAATTTTCTTGGAAGAGGGCAGCTCCAATAACATTGGAAGTCTGACATTGTGCAATATTGCACAATCTTCAACATCCATTCCCTTCATCACTGAAACAGTGACAGCAGTGCCCACAATCTACAAGATGCAATGGAATAGCTCACCATGGTTCATTTGACTGCACGGTCCAAACCTGCAACTTTTGGCACCGAGAAGGACATGGGTAGCAAGATGCATGGGAACACCACAGTCCGCAAGTTCCCCTCCAAGCCACATACCATCCTGATTTGGAACGGTATCACTGCTCCTTCAATGGCACATGGTCAAAATCCCTGGAATTCCATTCCTAACAAACACTGTGGATGTCCCTATACCCGAAGGACTGTAGCACTTCAAGACAGCAGTGCATTATGACCAATTCCAAGTAGAGATGAGCAATAACTGCTGGGCTAGCCAATGATGCTCACATTCTATGAACGAATGAAGTGTAGAAACAAACTTATGTTGCTGAAGGGAGCAATGTAGATGCAGTAGAAACATTATTATCACCAGCAGTTCATAAAACAAAATGAAACTTGTAACAGCAACATAAAATGTAACAAAATTTTCATGGTAGAGAAGGGATGCATAACTAAATCTAGAAGTGCAACATGCCACCATGATTTTATGTGCTAACTTCAATTAAGTGTCAGCTGGAAGCCAGTCAGCAACAACCTTGTGTCTGAATCAGAAGATTGTGCGTTCAAGTCTCACTCCTTGACTAAAGCATAAGAAAAATGGAGGCTGGCATTCTCGTGCACTACTGAGAGAGGGGTGCATTTTGGGGGGTCAAATCTTTTAGCTGAAATGCTAAACCCAAGGGTGCTTTAGCTCTCTCAGCTGGACATGAGAGATCAAAGGGCACTATTTAGTAGAACAGCAGCAGTTATCCCCAGGGTCCTAATCAGTATTTATCACTCAATCAACATAAAAAACATGATTATCAAATTATTATTACTGATTGTGGGAGGTTGCTGCACTTCCTATGACAGTGACTACATTTCATAAATGTTTCATTGCTGCATAGTGATATGAGGAAGGCTATATATTAATGCCAATCTCACATCATTCTTCCTTATCCCAATCCACCATATTAAAGTGCTTTTCACACAAAAAGTTAGTCATTTTTCTGAGCTGACATCTCATTCAAAAGGTGGCATCTTTATCAATGCAAAACTCCTTCAGTATTGTACTAAGGTGTTAATCCAAGTTGTGCGCTCAGGTCTCTGCAATAGGATTTGAAGCTAACGTGTCTCAGCCAAAAATGTTACCACTGAGCCAAGGCTGATAAAATTAGGCAAGTTAGTTGCAGATATTCGAAAACTGCTTGTCCTGTCCTTCACTAAATCAAATCAACTGGAGACAGGTGTGAAAAGAGATGATAATAAAGCTAATTCTATTTCAATATGATTAATAGGTTGGTCACAATGTTAACCATTATAATTCTACTTAGTCACTCGAGGACTATTTTTTTTGTGGGGGTGGCATTACCAGGAAAACAAAGAAACATGCCAGATGTTTATAATGTTTAACGTAACATTCTGGACAAAAATGATTTCACATCAAACATTAGCAAAGAGTCAACATCCAAATTCAAATGAAACATATTATGTACATTAAGAAATTGCACATATTATTATCATAGAACATAGAACAGTACATGTATAAATTGTACTGCTAAATTAATAATGTGGAATTTGATCCTATTGCCACAAGAGGGTAATAGTTGCTCCTCCATTGCTCCGGGTTGCATCTAAGCCATACCAGCTGAAGCATGAGCACAGGATACACAACGTGCAGTGATATAATTTAGAAGAGGAATGATTTAAATGAAGAATTAAAATGATGTACTGAATGTGTTTCTGGTTAAAAATATAGAACAGCTATTATAAGTATAAATGAGCAATAATACTACGGTGCAGTTAGTCTCTTATTTAGAATCAGAGTTACACAGAAATGGAAACAGACCTTTCGGCTCAAATCATCCATATTGGCCAGATATCCTAAACTAATCTAGTCCATTTGCCATCTTTTGGCTCATTTACCTTTCTATTCACGCACACATCCGGGTGCCTTTTCCATGTTGTAATTGTACCCAACCCCACCACTTTCTCTGGCAGCTTGTTCTCCACAGACACCACCACCTACGTGTGAAAAAGTTGCCCTTAGGTCCCCATTAAATCTTTCCCCTCACCTTAAAATCGATGCCCTCTAGTTTAAGACTCTCTTACCGCGGGAAAAAGACCTCAGCTATTCACCCTATCCCCTGCCCATCATGATTTTATAAACCTCTAGGTGGTCATCCCTCAGCCTCCAAAATCCAGGGACAAAAGACCCAGCCTATTCAGCCTCTCTCAATAGCTCAAACTATCCGATCCTGGCAACATCCTTGTAAATCTTTTTTGAACTCACAAGTTTAACAACATCTTTCCTACAGCAGGGAGACCAGAACTGAACACCGTATTCTACAAGGAGCCTAACCAATATCCTGTACAGCCACAACATGACATCACAAGTCCAAAACTCAATGCACTGACGATAAAGGCTTGCATACCAAACACCTTTTTCACAACTTTGTCTAACTGCAACTCCACTTTCAAGGAATCATGCACCTGCACTGCAAGGTCTCTTTGTTCAGCTACACTCCCCAGGGTCCCACCATTAGGACAGTTAAGCAGTTAGCTGCAGCCACCTCACAGCACCAGGGACCCAGGTTTGATTCCAGCCTTGGACAACTGTCTGCGTGGAGTCAGCACATTCTCTCCATGTCTGTGTGGGCTTCCCCCGGGGGTCCCAGCCTCTTTCCACAGTCCAAAGATGTGCCAGCCAGGTGGACCGACCAGGCCAAACTGCCCAGTGTCCAGGCGTGTGAGGGCTAGATGGACAAGCCATGGGAAATTCAGGGCCACAGGGGTAGCGTCAGAGGATCATTGTGGAATCAATGGGCCAAGAGCTCTGCTTCCACACTGTAGGGATTGTATAATTCAATGGCGAACTGTCTTAAGTCTTGTCCTGATTTGCCTTGCCAAAATGCAACACTTCATACATCTAAACTCACGTCTGCCACACCTCACCCCATTGGTCCATCTGATCAAGGTCCTGTTGTATACGGAGATAACATTCTTCATTGTTCACTACACCACCAATTCTGGCATCATCTGCAAATTTATGAACCATACTTTCCATGCTCACATCCAAACAATCACAAAAGTTTAAGAGCAGTGGTCCCAGCACTGATTCTTGAGGCACACTGTCGGTCACAGGCCTCCAGACCACCCTCGGTTTCCTAACCTTGAACCAATTTTGTATCCAATTCACCAGCGAACGCTGTATTCCATGTGATCTAACCCTGCTAACGAGTCTACTATGTGGAACCCTGTCAAATGCCTTGAAGTCCATATAGACATCGGCTACCACTCTGCCTTCATCAATCTGCATTATCATCTCTTTAAAAAAAACTCAATCAAGTTAGTGAGACACAATTTCCCATGCACAAGGCCATGTTGACTATCCCTAATCAGATCTTGCTTTTCTAAATTCATATGTACATGTATATGAATATACACAAGGACTCTGCCCACACAACGCTCAAAAGAAAACGTTTCTCCTCATCCGAGTCTTAAGCTGGCATTTCTTCATGAGACTATAACCTCTAGTCTTAGCATTTTATTATGGGACTAGTTCTTTGTCCCTTTTGATAAGGGATGTTACAAGATCTTTCCTTTCATTAGCATCTTGCTTAACTGTTATCTTTGGGATGTATTTGTGCGCTCCACTGTGAAGACTAGTGCAAAGCTACTGGCTTATATTATCTAAATAGTAGGAACTACTGATGCTGGAGAATCTGAGATAACAAGGTTTAGAGTTGGATGAACACAGCAGGGCAAGCAGCATCAGAGAAGCAGGAAAGCTGATGTCTCAGGTCGAGACCCTACTTCAGAAATGGGGGAGGGGAAGGAGATTCTGAAATAAATAGGGAGAGAGGGGGAGGCAAATAGAAGATGGAAAAAGGAGAAGATGGGTGGAAAGGAGACAGAGAGGTCAAAGAGGTGAGGTTGGAACCAGTGAAGGTGAGAGTGTATGTGGGGAGTTAGGGAGGGGATAGGTCGGTCCAGGGAGGACGGATAGGTCAAGGTGGCGGGATGAGCTTAGTGGATAGGAGATGGGAGTGCAGTTTGAGGTGGGAGGAATGGTTAGGGAGACAGGCATGCGTTGGGCTGGTTTTGGGATGCGGTCGGGGGAGGGGAGATTTTGAAGCTTGTGAAGTTCACACTGATACCCTTGGGCTGCAGGGTTCCCAAGTGAAATATGAGATGCTGTCTCTGCCGTATCTGCAGCTTTCAGGTGGCATCATTGTGGCACACTGACACCCTCATCTGCTCAGCCAAACTCGTCCTCACCCTCAATAACTTCTCTTTCAATTCCTCCCACTTCCTACAGACAAAGGGGGTGGCCATGCCTACCCGCATGGGCCAACGCTGTGCCTGCCTCTTTGTAGGCTACGTGGAACAATCCTTCTTCCAACGCTACACTGGCCCTATCCTCCACCTCTTCCTCCCTTACACCCATGACTGAATCGGTAACGCCTCAAGCTCCCACAAGGAGCACGAACAGTTCATCCACTTCACTAACACCTTCCACCCCAACCTTAAGTTCACCTGGACCATCTCTGATACCTTCCTCTTCTTCCTGGACCTCTATGTCTCCATCTCTGGCATCCATCTGGAAACCAATATCCATTTCAAGCCTACCGGCTCCCACAGCTACATAGAATACATCTCCTCCCACCCATCTTCCTGCAAAAAGGCCATCCCCTATTCCCAACTCCTTTGTTTCTGCCGCATCTGCTCCCGAGATGAGGCATTCCACTCCCAGACATCCCAGATGTCCTTGTTTTTCAAGGACTGCAACTTCCCCTCTACAGTGGTCGAAAATGCCCTCGACTGTGTCTCTCGCATTTCCTGCGATTCATCCCTCACACCCTCTACCCGCAAGAACAACCAATACAGAATCCACCTCATCCTCACGTACAACCCCACCAACGTCCAAATCTAACGCATCATCCTCCAACAATTCTGCCATCTACAATCTGACTCCACTACCAAAGGCATTTTTCCCTCCCCACCCTTAACTGCTTTCCGGAGGGAACCACTCTTTCTGTGACTGCTGTGTCCGCTCCACACTCCCCTCCAGCCCCACCACTTCTGCTCCTACACCTACCCCCTCACCCCCATTCCAGGCCCAGAGAAGACCTTCCACATCAAACAGATGTTCGCCTGCACATCTGCTCATGTGGTATAGTCAATCCGCTGTTCCCGTTGTGGCCTCTTTATCGGGGAAACCAAGCGGAGGCTTGGAGGCTGCTTTGCTGAACACCTACACTGGGTTTGCAACAAGCAACTACACCTTCCAGTCACGAACCATTTCAACTCCCCTTCCCACTCCTTAGACAACATGTCCATCCTGGGCCTCTTGCATTGGCACAATGATGCCACCCGAATGCTACAGGAACAGCATCTCATATTTCGCTTGAGAACCCTGCAGCCCAAGGGTAGCAATGCGGACTTCACAAGCTTCAGAATCTGATCTCCCCCGACCGCATCCCAAAACCAGCCCAGCTCGTCCCCGCCTCCCTAACCATTCCTTCCACCTCAAGTCCCACCTCCATCTCCTACCCACTAAGCTCATCCTGCCACCTTGACCTGTCCATCCTCCCTGGACTGACCAATCCCTGTCCTTAATTCCCCACCTGCATTCACCTTTACTGGCTCAAACCCCACCTCTTTGACCTGTCGGTCTCCTCTCCACTCATCTTCTCCTTTGTCCATCTTCTGTCTGCCTCACCCTCTCTCTCTCTATTTCAGAATTCCCTTCCTTCTCCCATTTCTGAAGGGTCCAGATCCAAAATGTCAGCTTTCCTGCTCGGCCTGCTGCATTCAGCCAGCTGCACACCCTGTTATCTCTTGGCTTATATTATCTGCCATTTTTGTGCTTTTCCCAGGGCGCATCCTCCAAAGGTCCCACACTTACTTTAGCTACACCTTCATTTTCTATACCCATAGAAGCTTTTGTTATTTATTTTCATATCTCTTGCCAATTTACCTCCATAATCAATTTTCTCATTTTTTATTCCTTTAGTCATCTGCTGCTGGTTTTAAGAGGCTATTTTGACCTGTTTCTTTTTATTTGAAGAGCAGTTTTAAGGCAGAGGTGAGCAGTCTACCAGAACCACTAGAGTAAACAGCTTGTGAGGCCTTGGATTTTTATTTAAAGTTGTAACAATAGAAGGCCTGAAGGAGTGTGGTCAAACTCCCACAGAACCAGGATCCCTACTTCAGTTTTCAGAAGATGCGAGGGCTGTGAAAAGCTGCCACTTGTCTCTTTGCTACAGCTGAAATCTGGAGTTCTCTCTCTGTCTCAGACTTGTCTTTTGATGTTCATTTCTCCTGGATTGAGACAATCTGCTTTCTGAATTTACCTTTTGCCAAGTGTGTGTTTATGGGATCTTGCTATATTAGAATAGTTAATTAGTAATAAGTACTATATCCATTGTTCTATTACCTTCTCTAATTCCTTCTTTCTTTTATTGTATTTTAACTACAGTGAATGAATAAAGTGTGTTTTGTTTTAAATCTGGTAGTTTGACCAATCAAATTGCATCTAGAACACAACACCTCACATTTACCTTTAAAAGTAAGAAAAAGCTAGGGTCTACACTTCCTTCTGAATAGTTTGAAGGAGTTTGGTCTGGTCCATAACAGTTCCTAAAAAATATAGCAATCCACTAGGCTACCATTAGTTTTTAACTGCTTTGTATGCTTTCATTTTTGATTGAATGTTTTTTTTTGACCACTGTTATTATGGTTCATCATTCTCATCAAAACCTTCTTTTTGACTTGAATGAAATTTTGTGGAACAATACAAAATACATGCTTAAATGCCTGCCACTCTTTTCCCAGTCTGCTTTAGACAACTCTTTCCTTATGCCCTGCATTTGCCCTCAATTGGAGGGCTGAGAAATTCAAGTTGTACACCCTCAAACTGAATTTAAAATTCTACCGCATTGTGATGCTCCTCCCACGAGGATCCTTGACCACAAGATCGCTTATTAATCCTACCTCATTGCCCATTATTGTAAACAGGATATTTAATGTCAAGTAAAGTAGTGCATTGTAGAACCTAAGAAACAATCCCTGATGTGCTCTAGAAATCCATGTTACCCCTGCGCATCTGATTTGTCTGGTCAATATGCAGATTAAAATCGCCAAAGACAGTTATAGTGCCCTTCTTACATGTCTTCATAATTTGTTTTATACTTTGTCCAAAAGGGAGACAATGCCTCAGAGACTTATAGGCAGTGCCCAATTGTGACTACACACACTTGCCATTCCTTATTTCAATGCAAACTGATTCCACATCATTATCTAGTACTTATATCACTATTCACATTGCACTAATATCTTTCTTCATTAATAAAATTACCACAGGTCCTCTGCCTTCTTGCCTAATCTTCTGGAACATCAAATATCCATGAATACCGAGATCCCAGTATTGGTCACCCTGAAATCATTTCTCCATAATGGCTCCATAATCAAGACATATTTGTTTATTTTTATTTGTGTGGTCAACTCATTTATCTTGTTACAAATGCTGCAGGCAGTCAGATAAGAAGTCTAAGCATGGACTTTTTAAATCTCTGGTTCTAATTTCTACTGCACTCTTTTGAGTGTATTTTCTACCCCTTCCTGCCACATTTAAATACTGTCTGCAGCTTCACTACGCTGCATCACTATTCCCCTTTTTCTTTTTGATGTTTCAAATTTCCCTTTAACTGAATCCTTCCCCTTACTAATTATTTTAAAGCCCTATCTACAAGAGGAGACTGGAATCAAACCGGAGTCCCTGGAGCTGTGAGGCAGCAGCACCAACCACTACGCCACCCATATTTCTATATTTCTCTTTCCTCTCCCTATCTAAATAATGTTGAGGCCTACAGTTGAAATTAGATCAAATTTAGTCCAGGACACTGATCCCAGCACAATTCAAATGAAACCTTAATGAAGAGAACAGCTTTTTCTTCCCCCTGTATTGGCACCAGTGCTCCATGAAACGGATCCCGAATTCTCCCAAGTCAATCTCCAACAGCACGCATTGACCTCTCTAATCTTATTTACCTAACACCAGTCTGTATGTGACTTAGGTAGTAATTGGAAGATTATTACATTTTCAGATCTACTTTTTTAGTTTGGCCCAGAGCTGCTCATAATCTTTAATTCGAACCCCTTTCCTAGACCTATCACTATCAGTGGTACCAACGTGGGTCATAACAACTGGATCCTTCCCTTCTCACTCAAAGCCCCTCTTCCAGTTCAGTAGAGATGACCTAAGCCTTGGCACAGGGGAGGTAAGGCAGTATTTGCTACAGAAAACAGTATTTATTCCCTTCACTGTACTATGTCTGATTACTTCTCGGATCACAGAAGTGCAAAAAGGGACTATTCAGCCCATCGAGTCTGCACCAACCCTCCAAACAGGATCGCACCCAGAACCAGCCCACCAACCTATCCCCATAACCCCACATTTACCATGGCCAATCCACCTAATTTCTTGACTGTAGGAGAAAACAGAGCACACAATGGTCATCCACGCAGGCACAGGGAGAACGTGCAAACTCTACACAGACTGTCACCCAAGGCTGGAATCGAACTCTAGTCCTAGGAGCCATGAGGTACCTGCGCTAACCACTGAGCCACTATGCTGCCCATATTTCTACATTTCTCTTTCCTCCTCCTACTTAAATGGTGCTCTGGACCATAGCGTTGTGATCAGTTTACTCATCCTCCCTGCAACATATACCATTGTTCACACTGACATCCAGACCTATGCACCTAGTGTGCAAGGGCACTGGCAGAGGATTCTCCAAAGCTAAATTCTGGCTATATATACACACTTTTGTCACTTGCAATCATACCTTCCTGTCCTTGACCATGGGCCAAATTTAATGTAATGTCAACTAGGGCAATGTGACTACCTCCTGAATCAGCATCCAGGTATCTCTCCGTTCCCTTAAATGTCCCACAGCCCACAGTTCAGACAAGTCAACTCCAAGTTGAAGTTCCTCAAACAGCGAATACTTGCTAAAGATATGGTCACCACAGATCACACCAGTACCTACCAGGAGAAAGCAAGAACTGCAGATGCTGGAGTCAGAGTCAATACAGCGTGGAGAGGGAGGAACACAGCAGGTCAGGCAGCAGAGGAGCAGGAAAGTCGATGTTTCGGGTTTACACCCTTCATGATGATGCAAATTATCTTTACAGATTAACACCAGATTGAATTTATATGGCACTTTTAAAATAACAAAACATTCCTAGATGTTACACAGGTATATTGTATATTATTAAACAAATATGGTGCAGAACCAGAAAAGGAGATGTTAAGTCAGATGACCATAATTACAGTCAAAGATAGGCTGTTTTAAAATAAAAAGTGAGGTAGCTTTGGACCTTAGTAATTGAAAGAATAGCCACGAATGGTGGAGAAACGAAAAACTGGAGATACTCATTAAGCTAATTACAGGAGCCCAAATATCTCAGTGAGTTGGAGGAGGTCATACAAGTAGAGACAGCAAAGATAGAGATATTTAGATTACTATCTAAATAGAGTCAAGTTAGTTAAAGGGGAAGTACAACGAGATCTAGGTGCATCAGTCATTGAAAGTAAGCATGCAGGTACAGCAGGCAGTGGAGAAAGCTAATAGCATGCTGGCCTTCATAACAAGAGGAATTGAGTATAGGAGCAAACAGGTCCTTCTGCAGCTGTACAGGGCCCTGGTGAGACTGCACCTGGAGTACTGTGTGCAGGTTTGGTCTCCAAATTTGAGGAAGGACATTCTTGCTATTGAGGGAGTACAGCGTAGGTTCACGAGGTCAATTCCCAGAATGGCGGGACTATCATCTGTTGAAAGATTGGAGCGACTGGGCTTGTATACACTTGAGTTTAGAAGAATGAGAGGGGATCTGATTGAGGCGTATAAGATTATTAAGGGATTGGACACTCTGGAGGCAGGAAGCATGTTTCCGCTGATGGGTGAGTCCAGAACCAGGGGACACAGTTTAAAAATAAGAGGTAGGCCATTTAGAACAGAGTTGAGGAGAAACTTCTTCACCCAGAGAGTGGTGGATATATGGAATACTCTGCCCCAGAAGGCAGTGGAGGCCAACTCTCTGGATAGTTTCAAGAAAGAGATAGATAAAGCTCTTAAAGATAGTGGAATCAAGGGTTATGGGGATAAGGCAGGAACAGGATACTGATTGTGGATGATCAGCCATGATCATAATGAATGGTGCTGGCTCGAAGGGCCGAATGGCCTACCCCAGCACCTATTGTCTATTGTCTATTTAAAATCAAGGAAGAACAATTTAAAATTAAAGTGCTGCTAGACAGGAGTAATGCAGTTCAGGGAGTACAGTGTTGATAAGATAAACAGAATTTGCTTGAATAAGGACACAGGCAGAATTTGGTGTTGTTTAAATTTATGCAGGGTAACACATAACTGATTGACCATAGTAATAGTCAAACCTGCCAGCAAAACAGGGAGAGAGGAGAGTTCCAACAGCAGATAACCTGACATTGGGTGGACTCAGACAATTTTAGAGGGCTGAAAATAGACAGTCTTAGTGATAATGTGACGCTGCATTCAGAAGCTCATCGCGCAGTTAAATTGACACCAAGTTTGAGAACAGCTGGTTCAATTCCAAACAGTTGTTAGAGAGAGTGGCAGAGCTTTTCTAGTTAGAGAATGGAGTTGGTGGCAGCAACTTCAACCCTTTTTTTTGGTGCAAGTTTCTGCTCAGATGGCACCGGATGTCATTTAGAGATAATGGAGCTTTCAAGTTGCTCTGATAAGGAGAATCTGAATGTTGCTTACGTAAAAGTGGAAAACGATGTCAGATTATCATGCCGAGAAATTGTTTGTCGATGGGAAAGAGGACAGGGAAAGGATACATTTTTGGGACAGGGGGTGTGGATGGCGGTGGGGAGAGATCAAAGTCAATGATGCAGAATGTGAAGAGAAGCCAATGTAAGCCAGTCTTTGACTACAATAATGTAAATAAGATTGAAGTTTTAAGAAACCTTTAAGCCCCAGTATTATTCAGCTGAATATGCACTGCACCCCTTTAAAGCAACTATATTTGTTCCTAAGGTGCAACAGCCAGACTGAACATTGCATTTTCAAAGGAGTCTGGCCAGCACTTTATATAACTGTAATATAAAACTTGCACCCCTTTTTATTCTATCCCTTTTGAGATAATGGCCAACATTCCATTAGCCTTTAATTATGTAATAAAGCGGTATAGTGGGGGTTGTCTGGTATAAATGAAAACCAGCGTCATTTTCTAGAATGAACTATGGAGAGATCAACAGCCAATCATAGGATTTTTGTTTGGCCAAGATAAAGTATACACTCTCACTCTGTAAATTCAGCTTAAATATAAAAAGAAATTTGAGCATTTAGATTAGATTAGATTTCCTACAGTGTGGAAACAGGCCCTTCGGCCCAACAAGTCCACACTGCCCATTGAAGCATCCCACCCAGACCCATCCCCCTATAACCCACACACCCCTGAACACTACAGGCAATTTAGCACGGCCAATCCACCTAACCTGCACATCTTTGGACTGTGGGAGGAAACCGGAGCACCCGGAGGAAACCCACACAGACACAGGGAGAACGTGCAAACTCCACACAGACAGTTGCCCGAGGTGGGAATCGAACCCGGGTCCCTGGCGCTGTGAGGCTGCAGTGCTAACCACTGAGCCACCGTGCTGCCCTATTTAATTAGAGAACTATTTCAAAAATGTAGTCTCTCCCAAGTACTTATTAAAATATTTTATTTAGTTAACCTATTTATTAGCCTCAAATAAGTTGTGCATGACTTGGGCACAGGGTGGAGAAACTAATCCAGAGACCAGGATTTTTTTCACAAAAGTCTACAGACTTGAAGTGCTAGATTGCATTGATGTGTCAGCACACTCAGCCAATTCAAATAGTCACGGCTCCTTGAGGACATAATCCAAGTTATCTGTTAAGTGTGGCACTGAGGGAATGCCATCGTTTCAATTAGATATTAAGCAGGCTCATGTCTGGTCTGGTGGGCATAAAACATGCTGTGGATTATAAGGAGAGTAGAAGGCTTTACTGGGTGTACTGCCTATCAACTTAAAAACAATTGCTGTCTCTGATAGAGCCTTACGCCTCTTTATGGGACCTTGCTCTCTACAGATAAGTTGCTACTTCTTCCCATATTACAACAGTAACAACAATTCAAAGTACTCCACTGGTTTAGAAGCATTTAGGGAAGATTTGAGATTCTCAAAATATCAATCTCAAAATATGAAACATTTTATACTTCAGGTTATTTCACATTTTATTTAATAAGGATTAAATGAATACAAGTGGAAATGGCAAAAAGGAATATTTTTTGCAATCATTGCTTAGGCAGTAAATCTTGGAGGAGAACACCAACCATTATAGACACTGCTTGTTTGAAACTTTAATTGTAGAAATACAAACCAGGCTGCTTCTGCACAAATTAAACGCCTACATCAAAAGTTTACTGTCTAGGCAATGGATTTTAAAAACTGCCTGAAGACTGCTTTGAAAAAAAGATTAAAAATGCATTATCAAGATTCAACTGAATGCTGCAAAGAATTGCTTTATTCATTTCAAAATGTATGTTGTTCCTAAATTTTGCTCAAAGAGCTACAGAGTGGGTCAAATAATCCCTACATTATCACATTGGAGGCTTACTTCTCAATCTTTCAAAATCAGATACTTATAAATAAAATTTTATTTCACTCTATCGTCCTGTTTTAAAGAAGACCCATTTGCAATGTACTTATTTTAATGCAGCTGAAGCCATTACACAATAGAGTTTCAGACTGATTTTTGGCCACATCAATCCAGTATAAACTATTAGCTTCTGCTCCTCAAATCAAACTGAAAACTACCAAACTTTAAAGAGATTCAGTAATGGATCCAAAATAATGATCAAAGTGCTACACTGAGTTCTAGATTGCAGAAAGGGCATTCTTCAAACTTTTCTTCGTAACTAACATACTCCAAGTCGAAGGCCATGCCTTATCTGAGTATTTGTGAGGAGTAACTATCATCGAACAAAGAAATATTTCAGAATAAAGATTTATGATTGTGTCAAGGATTTGTCTGAAAATTATCTTGGCCTAGTTTCCTCCCCTTTTTGAATTGAATGAGAAAGACACCATTATTGATCTCCTAATCAATGCTATCATACCGAGGCTATAAAGCAAAACATGATGTTTCTTTGTTTAATCTCTGCTTCCTGTCAATTTTGCCTGATTACACTACCATGAAATGCCTTGAAACATATTACAATGTTAAAACAGCAATTAAAATACAATACATGGTTTTGTTGCATCAGAAATTCCATTACTTCAAGAAATTAATAAGAAGATAGAAGTGTGGGAACCCGGGCTAGTAACATAAGGTCTTATAAACTAGATAAGAAGGTCTAAATTTCATTTTATACACCAGGCTAAAGCCTCTTCGTTTAAGCAAAGACACTGTATGAAAGAAAAGTCATTTTCAGCTGCAGACCTTTACAAAACAGTAACAAAACAAAAAAAAAATATTTTTGGTGTATTGATAGACTGAATGGTTTAGGGTCTTACTTAACAAATACAGTAAAAGTTTCATTACAGTTACATAGTCAGTAGAAAAGGCTTATAAAAAGCCATGCATTTAAATTCAGTGGCAAAAATGGTCAACAAAATGCAGGATCATGCATACAAAAAATTAACTGAAAAAAGGAAAAGCAACAAGTAGTTTCAGAAAAGATGCTGTAATATATGCTTGGTCCTGCAAGTAAATTTGTGACATAACCCATAGCTTAAGGATCATACTATGGATTTGGCCTGAGCGACTTATATCTCCTTCCTCCAGCCTCGCAAAAGAAAATTCAAGCCAAGTTAGAATGTGGATAATGTAGCACGGATAATGGGAACTGCAGATGCTGGAGAATCCAAGATAATAAAATGTGAGGCTGGATGAACACAGCAGGCCAAGCAGCATCTCAGGAGCACAAAAGCTGACGTTTCGGGCCTAGACGCTTCATCAGAGAGGGGGATGGGGTGAGGGTTCTGGAATAAATAGGGAGAGAGGGGGAGGCGGACCGAAGATGGAGAGAAAAGAAGATAGGTGGAGAGAGTATAGGTGGGGAGGTAGGGAGGGGATAGGTCAGTCCAGGGAAGACGGACAGGTCAAGGAGGTGGGATGAGGTTAGTAGGTGGAGGTGGGATGAGGTTAGTAGGTAGATGGGGGTGCGGCTCGGGGTGGGAGGAAGGGATGGGAGAGAGGAAGAACAGGTTAGGGAGGCGGAGACAGGTTGGACTGGTTTTGGGATGCAGTGGGTGGAGTGGAGGAGCTGGGCTGGTTGTGTGGTGCAGTGGGGGGAGGGGACGAACTGGGCTGGTTTAGGGATGCAGTTGGGGAAGGGGAGATTTTGAAACTGGTGAAGTCCACATTGATACCATTAGGCTGCAGGGTTCCCAGGTGGAATATGAGTTGCTGTTCCTGCAACCTTCGGGTGGCATCATTGTGGCACTGCAGGAGGCACATGATGGACATGTCATCTAAATAATGGGAGGGGGAGTGGAAATGGTTTGCGACTGGGAGGTTCAGTAGTTTGTTGCGAACTGAGCGGAGGTGTTCTGCAAAGCGGTCTCCAAGCCTCCGCTTGGTTTCCCCAATGTAGAGGGAGCCACACCGGGTACAGTGGATGCAGTATACCACATTGGCAGATGTGCACGTGAACCTCTGCTTAATGTGGAATGTCATCTTGGGGCCTGGGATAGGGGTGAGGGGGGAGGTGTGGGGGCAAGTGTAGCGTTTCCTGCGGTTGCAGGGGAAGGTGCCGGGTGTGGTGGGGTTGGAGGGCAGTGTGGAGTGAACAAGGGAGTCACGGAGAGAGTGGTCTCTCCGGAAAGCAGACAGGTAGATGGCGGAAGACAACGCATACATCCGGATACAACGCATCATCCTCCAACACTTCCGCCATCTACAATCCGACCCCACCACCCAAGACATTTTTCCAACCCCACCCCTGTCTGCTTTCCGGAGAGACCACTCTCTCCGTGACTCCCTTGTTCGCTCCACACTGCCCTCCAACCCCACCACACCCGGCACCTTCCCCTGCAACCGCAGGAAATGCTACACTTGCCCCCACACCTCCCCCCTCACCTCTATCCCAGGCCCCAAGATGACATTCCACATTAAGCAGAGGTTCACCTGCACATCTGCCAATGTGGTATACTGCATCCACTGTACCCGGTGTGGCTTCCTCTACATTGGGGAAACCAAGCGGAGGCTTGGAGACCGCTTTGCAGAACACCTCCGCTCAGTTCGCAACAAACTACTGCACCTCCCAGTTGCAAACCATTTCCACTCCCCCTCCCATTCTTTAGATGACATGTCCATCATGGGCCTCCTGCAGTGCCACAATGATGCCACCCGAAGGTTGCAGGAACAGCAACTCATATTCTGCCTGGGAACCCTGCAGCCTAATGGTATCAATGTGGACTTCACCAGCTTCAAAATCTCCCCTTCCCCCGCCACATCCCAAAACCAGCCCAGTTCGTCCCCTCCCCCCACTGCACCACACAACCAGCCCAGCTCCTCCACTCCACCCACTGCATCCCAAAATCAGTCCAACCTGTCTCCGCCTCCCTAACCTGTTCTTCCTCTCTCCCATCCCTTTCTCCCACCCCAAGCTGCACCCCCATCTACCTACTAACCTCATCCCACCTCCTTGACCTGTCCGTCTTCCCTGGACTGACCTATCCCCTCCCTACCTCCCCACCTATACTCTCTCCACCTATCTTCTTTTCTCTCCGTCTTCGGTCCGCCTCCCCCTCTCTCCCTATTTATTCCAGAACCCTCACCCCATCCCCCTCTCTGATGAAGGGTCTAGGCCCGAAACGTCAGCTTTTGTGCTCCTGAGATGCTGCTTGGCCTGCTGTGTTCATCCAGCCTCACATTTTGTTGATAATGTAGCACGACTGGTTTTGCATACAATTTTGTGAAATTATATCTAAATTCTGTAAGAAATAAGAAATTTTGAACGGAAATGGAGTGACAATTTGGTTCCTGATACGGGAAGGAAATCTGATCCAAAACCTGGACTGACAAGTTTATGGACAGCAAGGTTACAGGTGACTGCAACTTTGACAACAGGGAATCATCTTTCCAATGAATAGATATCACTGTTAAGCCACAGGCACTAGTACAGTACAGCCACTGGCCTGCATGAAATGGTGAGCAGTTCTTGTGCCAAGCAGGGAGTTAGACTGCGTACTGTAGACTAATGCACAAGGTCACAAGGAATGTTGAGTTTTCTAAGTGTGTTTCACCTTCACTTTACAGCTGTTTCCCTTTGCCTGTCCTTATCTTATTGTACCAGAAACCCAACTGATGCCTCCCTGGACAGTGTGGATTAAGACTTCAAGACATGACAGTGCACACAATGCTGTGCTTTTGCCACACGATGCTGGCACATGGCGCACGTGTGAGTGTGACATAGCAATGTCAACCCACCTGTTAGCAGTTGCCTGGCTGTATGTAAGCAATAAATAGCAAGGCAAGACAACAGCACTATGACCATTTCAGCATTGGCTGAGTGGGCAAAGTACAAGTAAATGCAGCCTGATCCAACAAAGAAGCTGGGTGCCTTATTCTATGTACAAAGTGCCATTACAACAGCACTTCAGTAATAATTGGCAGTTTGCTCCAAAGCACAGCAGTGTTGTGCAAGTGCATTGGAGACATTCCACAATGGACTGGGGAGTGTGGCACCACAGATGTGGTATGTGTCCAGCTGCTGCTCAGGGGGGTGCCCAAAAAATTAGTGTTAAGTATCCAACATGGCAGTCACAGGAGCAAATGATGAGCTGGAGTCATCAGGTACATGCTTAGACTGTCACGTCCGGAATTCATCCCACGATACAATAGGAAGTTCAATGTTAATGAGGACTGGTGGTCAATGAGGGGGATTAGAGAGAAGAAAAAAAACGCCATTGATGATGCCTCTCATTGCTCCCCAAACAGAATCTCATTTTGACATCTGAAAGTCTGATACAAAATGCAACTAGAGTCATGCAGTTGTACAACACAAAAACAGACCCTTCAGTCCACCTCGTCCATGCCAATCAGACATCCTAAATTAATTTACTCCCATTTGCCAGCATTTGGTCTATATTCCTCCAAATCTTTCCTATTCATGTACCCATCCCGATGCCTTTTCAATGTTGTAACTGTAACTGCTTCCACCAGTTCCGCTGGCAGCTTATTCTATACGTGTACCATCCTGTGCATGAAAAGTTGTCCCGTAGGTCCCTTTTAAATCTTTCCCCTTTCACCTTAAAACTATGTCCTCTAGTTTCACATTCCCATACCCTGATAAAAAGACCTTGGCTATTCACCCTATCCACGCCCCTCATGATTTTATAAACTTCTATCAAGGTCACCCCTCCGCCTCCAATGCTCCAGGTGAAATAGCCCCAGCCTATTCAATCTCTCTGGAGAGCTTAAAACCTCCCACCCTAGCAACATCCTTGTAAATCTTCTCTGAACCCTTTCAAGTTTAAACTTTTTTCCTAGAACAGGGGGACCAGAATTGAATGCAGCATTCAAAAAGTGACCTAGGCAATGTCTTGTAAACTTACAACACGACCTCCCAACAGTTATACTCAATGCACTGTTCAAAAGAGGCAAGCATACCAAACACCCTCTTCGCTATCTTATCTACCTGAGACTCTACATTCAAGGAACTATGAACCTATACCTCAAAATCGCTTTGTTCACCAACACTCCCCAGGACCTGACAATGAAGTGTACAAGTGCTGCCTTGATTTGCCTTTCCAAAATGCAGCACCTCACATTCATCTCAATTAAACTCCATCTGCCATCATTGGCCAATTGGCTCTTTTGAACTAGGGCCCATTGTATTCCAAGGCAACCTTCCTCATTGTTCACTACACTACTCCACCATTTACTAACCATTCCTCCATATTCACATCCAAATCATTTATATAAATGACAAAAAGCACTAATTCTTCCGGCCCCCTACTGGCCACAGATCTGAGAAACAACTTCCCACCCCCACCCTCTGTCTCCTACCTTCAAAATAATTTTGTATTCAAATGGCTAACTCCCCCTGGATTCCACATGATCTAACCTTGCTAAACAGTCTACCATGAAGAACTTTGTCGAATGCCTTGCTGAAGTCCATACAGACAACATGTACTGCTCTGCCTTCAACCTTCTTTATCAACTCTTCAAAAACTCAATCAAGTTAGTGAGTCATAATTTCCCATGCACAAAGCATGAGAAATCTGCAAGTCTGGGAGGGTTGCATGAGAAGTTCAGTTCCGTATGCTGTGAGCAACCAACATGAGATAGCTTTGGCAAATAGGGTTAGGGAGAATCCAGAGAGATTCTATGAATAAATTAAGAAGAAAATAGAGACCCTTACAGATCAATAAAGCTAACTATGTGTGGAGCCCCAGGAAATGGGTAAGATGCTAAACAAATATTTTGCAATGGTATTTACTGTGAAGAAGGATATGGAAGCGAGAGAACTTGAATGAATGAATGAATAAATATATAGTGATATCCTGAAAAGCCTCTGTATTATAGAGGAAGTGGTGCTGGATGTGTTAAATTGCATAAAGCTTAATTCATCACCAGGGCCTGATCGGGGTACCCTAGAACTTCATGGTAAGCTAGGGAAGTGATTATTATGGCCCTTGCTGAGATATAAATATCATTAATAGCTACGGGCGACGTGCTGGAAGACTGGGGGGTGGCTAATGTGTATTATTTAAGAAACGTTGAAAGGAAAACCCACAGAACTATAGACTAGTGAGTCTGATGTCTGTGTTGTGTAAGTTGGAGAGGTTTCTGTGGGACAGGATTTACAAACATTTGGAAAGATAAGGACTGCTTTCCCATGCTTTTTCTCCTTAAGAATAATTAAGGAGAAAAAGCATGGGAAAGCAGTCCTTATCTTTCCAAATGTTTGTAAATCCTGTCCCACAGAAACCTCTCCAACTTACACAACACAGACATCAGACTCACTAGTCTATAGTTCTGTGGGTTTTCCTTTCAACGTTTCTTAAATAATACACATTAGCCACCCCCCAGTCTTCCAGCACGTCGCCCGTAGCTATTAATGATATTTATATCTCAGCAAGGGCCATAATAATCACTTCCCTAGCTTACCATGAAGTTCTAGGGTACCCCGATCAGGCCCTGGTGATGAATTAAGCTTTATGCAATTTAACGCATCCAGCACCACTTCCTCTATAATACAGAGGCTTTTCAGGATATCACTATATATTTATTCATTCATTCATTCAAGTTCTCTCGCTTCCATATCCTTCTCCACAGTAAATACCATTGCAAAATATTTGTTTAGCATCTTACCCATTTCCTGGGGCTCCACACATAGTTAGCTTTATTGATCTGTAAGGGTCTCTATTTTCTTCTTAATTTATTCATAGAATCTCTCTGGATTCTCCCTAACCCTATTTGCCAAAGCTATCTCATGTTGGTTGCTCACAGCATACGGAACTGAACTTCTCATGCAACCCTCCCAGACTTGCAGATTTCTCACTATCGCCCATGTTGACATGGAAAAGGCAGGAAAGTGGAGATAAGGAATAGCAGATCAACCACAATCTCATTGAATAGCAGAGCAGAATTGATGGGCTGATGGCCTACTCCTGCTCCAACATCTTTTTTGAGCAAGGTGAGGGCCCATGGTGTTCGAGGTGAGCTACTGGCTTGGATTGAGAACTGGCTGTCTGACAGAAGGCAGAGAGTTAGGATAAAAGGCTCTTTTTCGGAATGGCAATCGGTGACAAGTGGAGTCCCACAGGGTTCGGTGTTGGGGCCGCAGCTGTTCACTTTATACATTAATGATCTGGATGAAGGGACGGGGGGCATTCTGGCGAAGTTTGCCGATGATACAAAGATAGGTGGACAGGCAGGTAGTAGTGAGGAGGTGGGGAGGCTGCAGAAAGATTTAGACAGTTTAGGAGAGTAGTCGAGGAAATGGCTCATGAAATTCAATGTGAGCAAATGTGAGGTTTTGCACTTTGGAAAAAACATTAAAAGGAATGGACTATTTTCTAAACGGTGAGAAAATTCATAAAGCAGAAGTATAAAAGGGATCCAGGAGTGTTGGTCCAGGATTTTCTAAAGATTAACTTGCAGGTCGAGTCCGTGATTAAGAAAGCAAATGTAATGTCGTCGTTTATCTCAAGAGGATTGGAATATAAAAGCAGTCATGTGCTTCTGAGACTTTATAAAGTTCTAGTTATGCCCCATTTAGAATACTGAGTCCAATTTTGGGCCCCACAACTCAGGAAGGACATACTGGCACTGGAGCATGTCCAGCGGAAATTCACACAGATGATCCCTGGCATGCTAGGTTTAACGTACGATGAATGGCCAAGGATCCTGGGATTGTATTCATTAGAGTTTAGAAGGTTGAGGAGAGATCTAATAGAAACTTACAAGATAATGCATGGCTTAGAAAGAGTGGATGCTGGGAAGCTGTTTCCATTAGGCGGGGAGACTAGGACCCATGGGAGGGGGTAAATTTAAAACGGAAATGAGGAGACATTTCTTCAGCCAGAGAGTGGTGGGCCTGTGGAATTCACTGCCACGGACTGCAGTGGAGGCTGGGACGTTAGATGGCTTCGAGGCAGAGATCGATAAATTCTTGATCTCACAAAGGAATCTAGGGCGACGGGGAGAGTGCAGGGAAGTGGAGTTGAAATGCCCATCAGCCATGATTTAAATGGTGAAGTGGACTAGTGGACTCGATGGGCTGCATGGCCTTACTTCCACTCCTTTGTCTTATGGTCTTATCTTATCATCTTATATTTCAAGGCATTAAGATTCTGCCCAAAGTGGTTAATTTTCAGGGATTTTTTTTATTAACCAATCTTTTTGGAACAGGAATCAGATCTCAACCATCTAACTGTTAAAATGCATCCATCATTAACACACTTAAAAGGGCCTTGCAGTTGTTTATACTTGGTCACATCGCACAGCAGCCAGTGCCATCTTACTGCTTTGATCAACTTTTGGTCAGCTGTCCCTTTACATTATTCCATGGTTCGGTGCAATTTCTTTAACTATTGCTTTTAAGTGTCTTTGTAAGTTTAGCTATATTAAATGCACTATAACAATTAAGTTCTTTTGCTGAGAATACTCGAGTTCTATTTACAACAGCAACAGAATTTGCTAAGAGAAATGTCAAACTACGAATAAAAGGAATTGTGATATGTCAGGTTAATCCCGACCTTTAATGTACTACACACAACTACATTATTTTACCCAACCTATGCTACTGTGTTTTTAAACTGTCATAAAAAGTTAGCAATACAATACATACTTGTAACAAGCCAGTTCAGTACAACATCTGTTACAAATGTTTCACCTTTGGTTTTCACTGGCGTATGGTGCTGCTCCCGAGTATATTTCTTACAGACCTGCCATACTGTATCTCACATTACACAGAGAGACCAGTGTGGAATGCTATTCAAGCAGGCAGTGGCAAAAAGAAATCGTAACCATGTTGAAAACTATGGCACAGTTAAATAACTAATCCTTATCAAAGAAGCAAAGTGTAGTTAGCCTTGCTGAAACCATCTTGTCAGACTCAAGAAATACAGAAAATGATCAAGGTCCTTGCAGTTACATTACTTGAGTCACAATTTAAAGTGCATTACAAAATACAGCAAAAAGCTCCATGCAAAGCAGGAGACCAACCGAATAGATGTAATCTGATGGCCTTGAAATCAAAAAAGAGAAATAATTGACATCTCTCTTAGCAGGTGTCAAGAAAATGTTTCCGTCCTGTTCACAAAAAAAGGTAAGAAAATACACCGCTCAAATATAGAGGAAAATATATCAGAATACACCATCACAATGAAGAAATGAGTACTTCGAGAATTTTAGACAGCTTTCCTCAAAAAAAAGGTAAAATAGCACTAATTTAAAGATATTTAATGCACACTTCAAATCGTCCAAGAGTTTTCAATTTGTCTTCCCTTAGTTCTTTCACACTGCAGTACAACTAACAAGGTTTTGTGTCATAGGTCTGCAGAAACGCACTCCGACTGAAGTGATTTTCATAGCTGCCCCTGGTTGCTGGATGCTTTCCTTCGCCATGTAGGCACAAAGTGAGATAAAAACACCACCTTGCAACTCCTTTACTGTGATTTTTAATGCTGCTCATTGTTAGCTGATTACAGTTAGACAGTCTTGAGAATAGATATATTTAGTTTCTTGGTATCAACACACCAGAGCAAAATCTAATATGTTTTGTGTACTTTAAGTGAACTGCAAAACTTTTTAATCCCAAGTTTCCTCATCACAATACGAAATACACAGTACACCTGAGGAAAGAAAAGTTGAGATAGATAAAATATTATAACATTAACAGCCCAAAAAATAGCAGTAACGTAGTCATACTGTGAGCATTTCAGATATCTAAATTTGGTTTCAATGAATCTCCAGTGGTGGCAACTGGATATTTGCTGGTCAACAAGACCAGCTAGCGAAATAACTCAGTTATTAGTGTCCACAATGTTAGGAATCCAAACATTAAAAATTACATTTGAGGTGCTGGTCAAGGCCATAACCAAAAATTAGAACAAAACAAAAGAGGAGTTAGAAACAAACACTGATGTCACCACAGACAGGAAGCTATCCAACTTACTCTTTGTTTACTCCCACATGCATTTAAAATTTCAGTTCTACTGCAGCTGCACTTTGACAATCACATTCTGATGGCTCAGTTGTAGAGCACAACAATTGCACATTTAAGCCTCACTATTACTTAAAAAGATAGTTTTGGTTGAGTCAATTAGATGAGATGTTCCACTTATTCACCTGGATACCTTAAGGCACTGCTGGAAGAGGGCCAATAAGTCCATCTAATGTCTTGCCATTATTTCTCCCTCAGCTACAAAAAAAGGTCATCCACCAGGTTAATGCTAATGAGGCTTTGTTATAAGAAAGTATGGCTTTCATGGAGCAATGATTGTGCCCCTAACTCTGAGCCAGAAATCCCAGGCTCAAGCCCTCCCTGTACCAGAGGTATATAATAACTTTTGTGAATAGGTTAATTTGAAAATATCTGAGAAAAATAACAGCAGTTTGCCTAAGACAGTCCCTGCATTTCAAAGTGATTGAGACTTTATGAAACAGATGCTTCACTGCAATGCCATAAAGTTCCATACGAAGACAGAAATTTCTGTCCTAACCTCGCTGAAGCAATCCTTTTTCACATGAACAGCAAATGCCTGCAAGCTTACAGGACAGATCAGATCACAGTCAAACCCAATCTTACTAACCCAACATTCATATGTGCATTTTCCACACAGTCAAAAGTAATCAGGTCCATTATAACTCTCCTATTGGAATCTAACCACAATAATCTAACTTGCTTCAGATTAAGCTGGGCCTCAGTACAAGGTTATAGACATGCTCGCCAAGCCGGTGGGTTTGGTCACAAACATTTTGTCACCCTGCTAGGTAACACTGGCAGCGCACCTCTGGTGAAGTGTCCTGTTTGGTACTTATATGCCTCGGTTTTCTTAGATGGATGGCATCACTTCTGATTCTGTTTTTCTGTGGTACCTATATTGAGTCCAGTTCCATGTATTTGTTGATGGAGTTCTGGTTGGAATGCCAGGCCTCCAGGAATTCCCTGGCTTCTCTCTGTTTGGCTTGTGCTATTATGGATGTGTTGTCCCAGTCAGTCCATTTTGTGTCTTTCTTTGTCCACGCTATTTAAGACCAGTGAGAATTGGTCTCATCTCTTCGTGGCCAGTTGGTATCCATGTATCTTTCTTGCCAGTTTTCTTCCAGTTTGGCCTATGTAATCTTTCTCAATCTTTGCATGCTATTTTACATATTATGTTAGTTTTAGTGGTTGTCAGTATGGGATCCTTTATGTTAGTCAGTAGCTATTGCAGGGTGGCTTTTGGTTGGAGGGCTACCCAGATACCCAGGGCTCTCAGTAGTCTAGAGGTCATCCCTGATGTATGGTAAAGGTGACTGGTGTTGTGTCTTCTTGTTGTGGTCTGTTGCAGAGGTGATGGCAGATTGTGCTACATGGGTATCGATTCCTTTTAAAAACTCCATGCAAGTACTCCTGTTCTGCTTTGCGCAATTTCAGGCTGCTGCTGCGTGTTGTGGCTCATTTGAACAAGGCCCTGATGTAGCTCAGTTTTTGGTCATGGGGTGGTTGCTGGTGTAATTAAGAATCTGGTCCATCTGCGTGGTCTTGCTGTAAGCAGTAGTCTGGAGCTCCCCACTGTTCTTACATTCCACCATTATGTCTAGGAAGGACAGTCAGTTAGTGTCGTCTCTTCTTTTGTGAATTTTATTCCGATGAGGATGCTGTTTATGTATTGGCAGGATTCTAGGCTTGTGCGTTTGACAATCACTAAGGTATCATCTACATACCTGACCCAAAGTTTGGGTTCTATAGTGAGGAGCGCTGTCTGTTCTAACATTTGCATTACCACTTCTGCGATTAGTTCTGATATTAGTTTGAATAAATGATTGAAGGTGAAGTGGGTTGAGAGGCACAGATCTAGCAGTTTCAGGGTGCTGTCCTTGTTGATGCTGTTGGTGTCATGGGGTGCCCGCCTTCCTGATTCCTCCAGCAGTATGACAATTGTCTCTTTGGCTAGGTCGATGTCTATGGACGTAAATAGTGCTGTTATGTTGAAGGATATTATTTTCTCATCCTCTTCTATTCTGGTGTCCTTGATGATGTGAAGGAATCCTTGGGAGGAGTGGATGGAGTGGGTAGTGTTGTCAATTAAGTATTTCAGTTTCCATTGTAGTTCTTTGGTTAGTCTATATGTTGGTGTGTCTAGTAGTGAGACAATGGGTCTGAGGGGGACCTCTGGCTTGTGCACCTTAGGCAGTCCAGAGAAACGGGGTATGTTGGTTCCCTCTGGATTCATTTTTGGTAGTCTGTCTTGCTGATAAGTCCAGAGTTGTGCAATTTCTTCAGGGTTGTTGTAATCCGTTTCTCAGCCAGAACTGATACCAACCACCCCAGCAAACTGAGGCATACAAATAACAAGCAGGACAGAAAGCCATCGGTTCACCGAAGGCACACTGACGATGTTACCTAGGAGGGTGATGTAAAGCCTACAATCAAACATCCCAGATCAGCGAGCAAGTCTTATCCACAATCTAAGCCACAAATCTTCCCAAAAACTTTAAAATTTGAGCTCATTTGGGTGCCAAGAGAAGCTTAAATTGCCCTCAAGTTTTAGACAAAAGCATAAAAGTCGTCTTAACCAGAGGTGGGGATGAAGCAGAGACTTCAGAATGCTTTAAAATGCCGAGTGAAATCCAACTATCAAATACACCTACTTACAGCAGAAATTCATCCCCAATTCCCATTCCTTCACTGAATATGTACTATATATCATAAGTTTCTCATATACTATGGGAATTGAGCGTGAATTTCTGCTGTGAGGTGGTGTATTTGATAGCTGGATTTTGTTCTGCAGATGTCAGTTTTAAAGAGTACTATGTTGACCTGGCACAGTAGTTATGCTTCTTAAACAATACATACATAAGGACATCAGGTCTACAACCAAAACAGAAGTTGCTGGAAGAGTTCAGCAGGTCTGGCAGCACCTGTGGAAAAAAAAGAGTTACTGTTTCGCGTCCAGTGACACTCGGAACCCTAATGAAGGGTCACCGGACCCAAAATGTTAACTGTGATTGTTTTCTTCACAGATGCTGCCAGACCTACTGAGCTTTTCTAGCAACTTCTGTTTTTGTTTTTGATCTACTGTATCTACAGTTCTTTTGGTTTTTACACCAGGTCTACAAATGGATTTGGGACATCCATTTTCCAATCTGACATTTCCAGTTATCTCATGCACTGCATCAGACCAGTACAAGTGTTTTGTAGCAATTTCAATTCCCTTTGATTAGTAGGATGCGAAAAACTAACTGGTGTCAAATACTTCTAGTCCATGCTTCGCACAACTGTCAAAATGTCTTGATGCTGCATTCTTTATTTTTTAAAATAAAGGTGGGGCAGCACAGTGGCTCGGTGGTTAACACTGCCGCCTCACAGCATTAGGGACCCAGGTTCAATTCCAGCCTCGTGCAACTGTCTCTGTAGAGTTTGCACGTTCTCCACACGATTGCGTGGGTTTCCTCCGGGTGCTCCAGTTTCCTCCCACAGGCCAAAGATGTGCAGGCTAGATGGATTGGCGATGCTAAATTGTTCGTAGTGTACAGGGTTGTGTGGATTAGGTGGGTTATAGGGGAATGGGTCTGGGCGAGATGCTGTGAGGGTCGGTGTGGACTTTTGGACCAAAGGGCTTGTTTCCACACGGTAGGGATTGGAATTACCAATCATACAGTTTGGACCTGTCAACTGAAGTTACAGGTAATTGGTCACAATACAAAATGCAATATGAAATGTGTATTATCAATAATTGTGCACTTTACTCAAATTCCACCAATGCCAAAAATCCTTCAGACATCATAATTTATCAACTTGTTTCTCCTGTGCTGATTCCTGACTTCAGTGATTTAAGAATGACTGATGCTTCAGCTTGGCGAGAAACAGGCATATGTAGTGCATAACTACTGGTTTGGACTATTTGAGCCAGATAGTCTATTTCAACACTGTAATTTGCATGAAATTCTTTGTGATACTGTTCACAGCACAGCTCTAGGTACTTTTAAAATATTCCTAAACAACGGACATTAAAATTCTCTCTCTCGTAGCTAATTTCTCAATATTAGATAATCTGACATCCACAGAATACTAGTGCAGTTACATTTTGAAAATGAAATTGTTGAAAACACACAGACAGACACACACACACACACACACACAGTTATCAGCTCTAGGTAATATAAATGACATATTCTGACTCAATAACCTATGACTTGGAATTGGAGATGCATCCTCACCCAAAAACAATGACAAAAAATTAGTCCATTACAAAAAAGCCATCCTGACTGGGTTTCAATTTCATTTTGCCCTGAGGCATATAAAGCCCCCAGTGTCGGCTCTACGTTATCTACGGCCTCAAGTAGCAATAATTAGTAACAAATTCTCATCAAGGATGTGCTTTAACCAACAATAAAGAATACAATATACAATCATGGGGGGAAAAAAATTCATATTTGCTGTTGGAAAGTTCATTAACAGAAAACAGCGAGCTAGATGGTAAACAATAAAAGTTATCTTTGAAAAATGCAGGGAGAAGAAAACTTTCTAAAAGTTCAAGTCACAAGTTGCACAATGGATAGAGTCAAACAGAAAAACATAATACAGAGTGTTAAGAAATTTAACATCAGAAAAGAAACTGAGAAAGGAGTTTGAAATGGCAGGAAGTAATAAACTGTCAAATATATATTCTCAGCAAACAGCTAAGCACAGCTACACAGATATCAGGAAGGAAATAATGTTGCGACAGAAAATATATTAAAATTGATGTTACTTTGTGAACACAGGCATCCAACAAAGTGGTTGCATTTCCAGGGTAACTGAGAAAGGACTAAGGAGTCTGAAATTCAACATTAGGTAGTAAAGGGAAACAAGGCACCAGGCCAAGTTGTACATCCTACAGGCAATCCACGAAACTAGTTATGGGCATACCACTATTATTGGGAAATTGTTAGAAATGGGAGCAGTACCTGATGATTGGAAATTAGATAAAAGATAAAATGAATTATTTTTAAAAAGTTCAAGGACAATCAAGGAAACCAAAGACCCAGAGAGTCTGACATCTGTTGTGCGCATGTCTAGAACAGAAACTTAAGGAGGCACTAATCAAATATCTAAATAAACTTGGTGAGGAAATCGAGAGTCAGTATGGAATTCCAGGAAATAAAACGTGACAATTTAAGTCATGTTCAACTCAAAATACAACTGTTTCTCTTTCCAATGATGCTGCTTGGGAATTATGAGTGTGTGATCCTGTTTCACAAACTAGAAAATAGAAATTCCATGGCTGTGATACAGTCTTTCAGCTGAACCACTTCAATTCAGAGGACTCATTGCTTCTATTACTATCAGACTTTGACTCTGATTAGGGCTGACATGTAAAAATGATATAACAAGTTAATATAACTTGTGTTGCATTGTTATTCTTTTGATATTTTTTAAAATAGATATTCTGTTCATGTTGACAGGTGCTCCGTGCAAAGGCCAAGAATTTATGGGCTTTTGCCAATCACAGTTAATAAAAGGTACCATTAACATGGGAGACAAACAGGAAGTGCACATATCATATTTACCAGGACATCATGGAATATTGCCAGCCAGCACTCGCACAGCAATGCCATGGAAACAAAGGAGAGTGCTGCCCCCAGCAGTAGTTTACCATGCAAGAATAAAATCTGAGAAATCCTGAAAAGGATATATTGTAGCAAATCTGCACAAGACCACATCCAATGTTCATAATTAACAACTTAACTACATAACTACATAATACCAATTACTATTGCAATTATACGTTGCTTGTAATTTAATTTAAAAGTCTACATTGTACCCCCCTCAAGTCCACGAATAAAACATTGTGGTGAATTGTAATATTGGATCGTATTCAGCAAACAACAGCTAGCTACTGGATTAGACCAACATCAAGTCACAATATGCTCAACGATATGTGAAACAATGCTCAGGTAGTTAACGTCTGAAATGGCTTGGCATGAACAGGGACAATTTCTCCAATAATATCTTAAAGTTTAAATGTTGCTTAAAAACATTAAGCAGCTCTCAGTATTGATCTCAGGCGTGCTGTTCCTTCATTTCAAAATTCTCTTCTTTTTTCTCCCTTACATCCTATTCGAAACAAAGTGCTGGTATGTGTCCAAAATTAATGGCCTATGAAATGATCACTAGAAAGTTGTCAAGTGACTCAGAACAATTTGTCCATCTTTGGAAACGTGCCTTGTATCATTAATTGCTCGTATTTATTCAATGCTTTTAAACCAACAATAACGTCCTAGGCCTACGATGCTTCATAGTGACATAAGTAAACATTAGGTTGGAGGTGCAGACAAAAATTCAGTTCAATAAGGGCACTGAAATCAGAGCAAAACCTTACAATGGTTCGAATGAAACATAACTCAGGAAAATTATGGCTGATGGAGACCAATCATCCCAGCTGCAAGACATCACTCCAAAGTTATTTTTAGGCTAGGCTCCGTCTAATCAAGAAAGGTAGGGACATTGCCACTGCACCACAAGACCCCCTAAAATATTAACTTATCTCTGGAACTGATGGATCTTGAGTCCAGGCCTTCCATTTGAGAGGTAGAGACACTATACTGCCGCACAAGCCCCCAACCTTCCCTCCATCATAAGGGTAGAGGAGGTGTTTTTTGGTGACAGAGTGTTCGATTCTTCAAATGAGGCAGTCAGTCAAGTTGCTAAATAATTAGCATTTTCTCTTCTCTCTTGTAGTATAAGTTGTTGTACTAGTTTCAAATTTGGTATTCTTGCTTTTATCTTGATGAACACAAAGTGAAAAGCTTCAGCAACATCTCATTTTTCAGGAGAATTCAAAATCTGTACTGTCAAGTGTCTAATAATTCAATTTCTGCAAATGATGTCATTAAATGACAAAATCCAAAAGCAGAGAGAGAACCAAGGACAGATTTCCAAGGGATTTGAGGATATGACGTACGCAAAGGAAAAACCCACTGGTCGAAACATTCTGTTCAAGTAAAGTTGGAACTAATCGGTCATTGCTTAGCCTCTTTCTGCTACGGGAGGGATGAAATCTGACTGCACGGATTTCAAGAAAGTTGAGGGAGAAATAAACATTGATTAGGTCACAACACATTTGATCCTTGTGCTGAGATGGATGAAGAAAGGGAGACTGAAACAAGGTAGTAGCTTGAAAAGGACAGACAATCAAAGGTTGAGGTAGACAATGAAGATTTTGATAGAAAGAGTATCAATTACTTTGTTGGGAGGTCAGCAATCTAGACAAAACACAGCCAAAAGGAGCACAGATGGGCCTCAAGAATGACAACAGTTTGCTAGAGGGAGGGGTGGGTAGCATGGTGGGATATGAGCATTCAAAGCTCAGAAGATGAGAATTAGCTCTTTGGGTAAGAGGGTGGTAGAGGCAGAAGCAGCCTTTAAGAGATGGTCTCAACTGTACTTTGGTGGCAAAGGAAATCATGAGTTTCACAGACTTTGAAGGTCTTCCACATTTTTCATTTCCATTGCATAACCGAAGCACGGAATATCTCCGCATGCATTCTTTACGAAGTACAGATTTATGTTAAGTGTATCTATTTATTGTTGTTAGATATTTTACTTCAGGACCCAATGTGCTGCTGGGCAAATCATCTGAATCTTCAGCTCTCAGCATAATATAATGATAAAAATATTTTGAAATATTTAGCACCAACTCCCCTCCAATGGGGAACTAGTAGGTCATGCAGGATCATCCCACAAATATATTGTTATATAATATGTCTTGTATGAGATCAGGAATCCTGGGTTTAAGACACTTGCCAATGGAGACGTGCATCACAAAAGTACAATGAAAAGACAAAAGAGGATAGAATCGCTCAACAAAACCTCAAGGTCAGGAATTCTCAGTAGTGCATTATGCCACAGAATTCTGTACTTTTCTCAAATCCCAATTCTAACAAACAGCATGAACAACAGCAACTTGCCGAGTTTTTAACACAATAAAACGTCCAACGGTACAGCAAAGAAACAATGATGGTGAGCACAGGATGACTCAAAGTATGATCAAAAAACTCCATTTTGAATGGACATTTTATACTCATGTCTGTTTATTTAATACAAGCATATTCAATAATTCTGAAATGAATAAAACAAGAAAGGTTTTCACGACCACCAGATGTTTCAAAATCCTTTACAGCAAACTAATTATTTTCAGTACAGTCACTGCTGAAATGAGAAAACACGGCAGCCAATTTACAAACAGCAAACTCCCACAAATATCACTGTGATGATGACCACAATGTGATGTTGGAGATGGTTAAATATTTTCCAGAACTCTATGGAAAAAAAATCACAGATTATGCAGCATCTGTGGAGAAAGAAACAGAGCTAATGTTGAGGCTCTTGACTATTTTAAATTAGGACCCGATGCTAATTCTGTTTGTCTCTCAACAGACGCTGCCAGACCTGCTTAATTTCTCCAACACTTTTTAAAAAATTTTATTCCAGGGATAACTCCCATACTCTTCAATATAGTTTCAAGAGGTTGTTACACCTGACTGAGTAGGAAGATGAGGACTGGGTTTAACACTTCAGCTGAAAGACTGCTCCTCCAATGACACAGCACTCAGTCAGCACTCCACAGGAGGGTTAGATCTGATTTTTTAGGCTCAACCCTTTTGGATTTGAACCCAAAAACCTTTGACTTAGAGGTAACAGTGCTCTCAATTTGAGCTAATCTGACACCATCAAACCCCAAGGATAAAAGGATGTAAACTAGTGTTTGTGAGCACCAACTAAGAGCAAGTATAGGTCTCCTCAATTATTCTTTGAAACGGGTCTGTTTACAAAAGTTTTTTTTAAAAAAGCCAATGACTGTCTGTTTGCTGTTGAGATCATACAATTTTCCACAAGTTCTTCTATTCAGTCAGAAATGTGATTCCAATTAAATACTGGAATTTAACATTGTCTACAAAGAGAGAGGAATATAAAAACATTAAAAGGCAGTGTTGTTGGGCAAGACTTATGTAAATATTATTACTGTACAATTATGTGTGCGAGACTGAAATTGTTGGATTAGGTTACCAACCAACATTAATCACAACAGAATATCTATGGATCTAGTGCTTGAGAAGCAGAAAAACAAACATTTGATAACAGTTTATTGATTTCTAAAACAAAATTAACACATGCATGCAAATACTATAAACACTGCAAACTGTACATCATTTAGCAATGCTAAAATCTATATCACCTGCTCTTAAATTCTTACCTGTATAGCCTGCTGTCCAGCCCCATGAAGAAACCATAGCCAGCAGCCATTTGAACATTATTCCTTCAATGTGCCAGAACAACTTACTATTAATCAGTTTCAATGGCTGAAGAACTACGAGATACAAAACATAAGATGGAATTGCAACCAGGTTGTTGACAACCATAAAAAGAAATCGGATCGTGCCTTTCACGAAAACCCAACTACCATGTTGTATTTCCTTTGTGTTCATTGCCATGCCTCGACTGAGCCCTGCAGAAACAATGATAGCTTATTGCACAAATTGAAAAACAAAAGAAAAAAAAATTACAAATTGTATGTTCTACACAATATCATAAAAGTGGTATTGACATTTCTCATGGTCACTTAATTTGTACTAAAGTCCTAAATTTGTTATAACTTTTCAGATCATCATTCAGAAATACTGGTGATAGGGAGCTAAAGGAACCCCAAAGAAAAGTATTGGTAGCCATCATACAAGAAAACTGGCCAAAAGAACAAAAGAGGGAGATTATGTTTTTGAACAATTGTAATTGCTGAATCTTATGACATTATCACCTTTCAATGCTAAATACTATGAAGCAGAACTAGGCAACTGCATAGCTTGCAATGAAGTCTGAGAAATATCTAGGGAGCAAAGCAGTTAAGGACCGTAGTTGTCAAGGTGATAGTGAACAATTCAACCAAGTTCAAAATGTAACTAATGAAATAAACTGTACAAAACTGAATCAGTCGAAAGCTGGATACCTTTATCACAAAAACCTATATGAAAGTGTGGTACGTGCACAATATTCAGCCATACTAAATCTGCAGTTATGTTCCATTTCTGGAGTGGGATTTACAGCTAGCAATGCTAGGCTTATACTCTAAATTGCACACCAGCTACCAGGAATAAGCTTTGCAACTTCAACAGAAACATTTATTTTGAGGGCAAGTGCAAGCCTTTGCTTTTTCCAAAACACTTTTTTTATATTACAAAAGCATCAAAATTCAATTGCCTGAACACTTTTTGAACTGACACTGCACTAGATTATACTTCCCTCAGAGGGGAACCGAAACATATCCAGAGTCTCTCACTTGAGCCACTGCATGCTCATGCCAGATTGAGATCTGACTGGAGACTTATCATGCAAGATAGCTGAAATGTTATACTGTACTATTAATCTGTATTATTTACAATTAATTTTAAAAAGCTGTATCCTATATTTGAAAGCATAGTATAACATAGTACATATCAATAAAAAACTGAGGTGCAATCATGGACAGTAATACAAGTGTAGTCCAAAAGCCAACGTTACTTCAAAATTGCAATTATGAAATCAGTTTTATATTGGAAAGCTTTGCTACAAAGAAAATGATTAAATTGTAGACATACAAATATTTCTAACTGAATTTTTCTGTACTAAAAAAATCCGAAATGTGGACTACTGTACTTATCTATTCCATTCAGCATACATTTACTTTAATTTTACAAAAATTGTAATGATATCTCAATGCTGCAAAGAAATCAGGGAAATACAACTTGGACTAAGGATTCAGTTTAACAAAAATGTTGCTTTTCCAATTAACAGTTTCATACGATAAGAACAAAAATTGAACTATCAAGTGTAATTTGAAAGAAAATTAATCTCAACACATTCAACAGGAAAAAGTGTCAAATGTCAACTTTTGAAAACTACATTTCAACAGGCACTTCGAACGAGCCTACTATCGGTGGAGTGATACTAAAGTATTGTACGCCCAGTTGCGTCATTTCAACTTCCTTTAATCTGTTTAACAAAAATAAACAAACAATGGCTTTGAGCTAAGATAGGAAAAATTAAAAGCTAGTCCTAGACTAAGTTTGCGATTGTAGGCTAAATGCAGATTATCTACATTTGGGAATCCTGGGCTATAAATCTTGTAGATTACATGCGTAAAGGTGCACTTTATTTCCAAACATCTCGTTCTCGTCGTTCATTCATTCTGATCACAACTGCCAAAAGACAAGCAACTTACTTTTTCTGTTGCTTGGATAACGTCTGATACATTTGCTTATGACTTCCACGCCCACGTTTGGGGGTGGGGGTGGGGGTGGTGGGAAGAAATCAAGCAGAACTAAAATTTCCGAACCCTTTTTCCAACATAAGTATTAAACACAGCCTTACCTATGCTGCTGTGGCCCAGTGTCTAAAAGTGGAAATAAGACCGAAATGAACAGCACAGCTAGAGAACGCTGGACGGTTACTATAGTGGCAGCTGAGAGGTCATGGACTGATCGGCTGGGCGGTTACTCAAAGATATGACGGGGATGAGCATCAGCTGCCTGAAGCCACTGGGCCAAGAAGAAGCTGGTTTCCTTACTGATCTGGCAAAAATGATGAGAATACAAATGAAACAATCGGTAATTGATATCGTTCACAACATCCGCACCTAACAAGTGACAGTGCCAACCCAACCCTTACTTGATGCCACGCTCGTTTTGGAAGGAGACTTTAAACCTGTGATACTCACTTTCAAGCCAAACAACTACAACATTAAACGTTATCTCCTTCTCCAACCGCCCGCCTTTACGATAAAAAAATACAAAATAACCTCCCGATCTTAATCCTCTCTGACCCTCCGTGTAAAGATATAAACTGTCTAGTTGGTTTCTCGATACAAACAGACAAACAGAATTAAACCCTCTGGAAAGAGAGAAGACAAAAAAACAAGGACCTGGCTGCTTTAGTGTCTAGAGGGTTGTAGCCCCGTCCTCCCTGAAGCAAAGCTCGACCGTGAACGAGAAGTAAGCAGCCCTGCTAAACAACTGACACACATACTGTCGCTCTCACATGGCTCCAGGCGCTCGCTGCAGCAGGCTCGCGGCTCAGCGCGGGGCGGGGCCGGGTGCTGCGCAGTCACCGCGAGCCCTTCCAGAACCCGGGAGCCCGGCACACTCCGTTCCGAGAACCTTCTTGTCTCTCCACTTACAATCTCCGGGCCTTCACGTAAACCGGCCGCAACCCGCGCACGCCCCAACAGCTCCCCCCCACGTACGCACGACGCACTGTGCCCGTGACGCGCTGCCGAACAATGGCAGAGAACGAGGGGGAAAAGCGAGGAAGGGAGCGGTGCTGGGCTCTTTCTGAAACCTTGACAAGGTGGGAGAACGCTAGCAGCATTCCCTGCCTCCGCTCCGGGTAAAATATACCCGCTGGCAACGGTATCCTGGCCACAAGCTGCTCGAAATCCGACAGCGTTCGTGTGTCCGATTTTAGCTCAGCGTGTGAGTTTTACTGAGTCAAAATCGGGTTCAGTGTCAATTACCTTTTAAAGTGGAAGGAGTTAGCAACAGAAATGTCACTGCATACGGGGAGCCATTATCCTGCCCTGTTCGTGCCAACCAAAGGCTATCCAGTTCTCGGTGTTTAGTCATATAATACACAGCACAGAAACAGACTGTTCGGTCCAACTCGTCCATGCCGACCAAGTTTCCTAAACTGAACTAGTTCCGTTTGCGTGCGTTTGACCCACATCCCTCTAAACCTTTCCTATTCATATCCCAAATACCTTAAATGTTGTAGCTGTACCTGTAGTCACCACTTCCTCTGGCAGTTCATTTCCGCATACGAAGCACCCTCTGTGTGAAAAGACTTTGTCTCTCAGGTCCGTTTTAAATTTTTTTTTTCCTCTCGCCTTAAACATACCGCCCCAAGTTTTGAACTTCCCCACCCTAGGGAAAAAAATCTTTTCCTAGTCACCTGATCTGTGCCCCTCATCAACCTCATTAAGGGCAACCCTCAAGATGCATCTCAGACTCAGAAACAAACTAAAAGAAACAGCAAAGGCTCAGACCATCTCTGTTCACTCCTCACGCCACAGATTGTACTGCAGGATTGCTCAAGTGTAGATTAGATTCCCTACAGTTTGGAAACAGGCCCTTCGGCCGGCCCAACCACACCACACCGCCCCTTGAAGCATCCCACACAACCCTGAACACTACGGGCAATTTAGCACAGCTGATCCACCTGGCCTGCACAGCTTTGGACTGTGGGGGGGAAACTGGAGCACCTGGAGGAAACCCACGCAGACAGTTACCTGAGGCTGGAATTGAACCTGGGTGTCTGGCGTTGTGAGGATGCAGCGCTAACCACTGAGCTACCGTACCACCCGAGTGTAGCATTGCTTAAATCAAAAGGAAGGATAGACTAAATAACTACAATGTAGTCACTGTCATCCAGAAGTGGAAGAAACCTGCGTAAATAAGCCTTTAAGGCAAACATTAAAAGGTAAGTTTGTCCCAGGCTAATTACAACATAATTTTGTAACTCTACCTGTCTCTACCATTTCCTCTGGCAGCTTAATCCATATTTGCACCACTCTCGCCTGTAAGACACTGCAAGTTTATACCTAAGTACTGTTAAGCTTACTTGTTTCTACGTCTGCTGCGCACCATGCCCTTGATAAAAATGATCCCCTCAACTCCCATCTGCAATTACTTTAAATCTGTGTCCTTGATTATTGAGCTGTTAGGAGAAATATGTCCTTCATAATTTTATACACCCTTCATCTTCAAATTTCAAAATCACACCATATTTAAATGTAAGGTAGATTTAGGCTTGCTCTACCATTCTGGATCATCTAACTCGAGGTAATCTTCCCACACTATCTCCATTTCACTCGATGTCCTGAGTTTCTTGGAATGTATGAATCTCTGTGTGGAACATACTCAATTACCAGTAACTTTCTGGGTTAGAGAAAGGACTGAGTCAATGGATATTAAAAAGACTATGGGCTCAAACAACACTCTCAGCAATAGTCCTGCAGACTAGCTGTGCCCCTAGCCATATTGTTCCAGTATATCTACAATACTGGTATTAACCCAGAAAAATGGAAGATTGCCAATGTATGTCCTGTGCATAAAATGCAAGATAAATCTAAACCAATTTCCAGAAGATCAGTCTACTATCAATTTTCAGCAAAGTAATGGAAGGGTTCATCAACAGTGCTATCATCCAGCACATCCTCAGCACTTAACTGCTCAATATGCTCAGTTTGGGTTCTGCCAGGATCACCCATTCCTTTCTTCATTACAGCTTTCATCCACACATAGACAAAAAGTTGAATTCCCCAGAGATGAGCTAAGAGTGACTGTTCTTGACATCAAGGCAGTTTTTGACCGAGTGTGGCATCAAGGAACCAAAGCAAAATTGGAAACAATGAGAAGTAATTGGCTGCAGACATACCTAGGACAGAGGAAGGTGATTGTGGATTTTGGAGATCAATCAGCTCAGTCCCAGGAAACTACTGCAAGTATTCCTCTGGGTAGTGTCATAGGCCCAATAATCTTCGGCCATATTGTCACTCAATTTCCCTCTATCATAAGGCCAGAAGTGGGGATGTTCACTGAAGATTGCATAATGTTGGATACTATTCACAATTCCTCATGCAGCACTGAAACAGCTCATGTTCATGTGCGACAAGACTTAGACAACATCCAGGCTTGGGTTGACAACGGGCAAGTTAACATTCATGTCACACAATGACTATCCCCAACAAGGAAGAATCTAATTGTTGCCCTGTACATTCAATGGCATTACCACTACTAAATCCCCTGCCATCAACATCCTGAGGTTAGCATTAACGAGAAACTGAACTAGACCAGCCAGATAAACTGTCTATGTGAAAGGCTAAGAATTTTGTTGCAAGTAACTGACTCCATGTTCACCGTCTACAATTTAATGGTGTAATGGAATATTCTTGTTTGAATTGGTACAGCTCCTACAATACCAAGAAGGTCTGAACTATCCAAGAAAAAGTGAATGCCTGATTGGCACCTTATTCACCACTTTCTCCATTCATTCCTGCGCACAGTGGCAGCAATGTATACTCATCAAGGCTCCTCCAACAATACCTTACAAGCGCATTACCTTTGTCACCTCACAGAACAAAGGCAGCCGATGCATTGGAGCACCACCACTTGAACATTTCCCATCAATCCACACACCATTCTGTTTGGGAACTGTGTCAATGGTCCTTCACTGTTGTTGGGCCAGTATCCAAGTCATCTTTCCCTAATTGGCGGTTCAAGTGTACGGGTACTGCTAAGACTGCTAGTGTTCAAGAAGGCAGCTTATCACCATTTTGTGAATAGAGAATAGAGATAGACAATAAATGCTGGCTAAGCCAGTGATGCCCAAATCCACAAATTAATAAACAAAATCCTTCAGTAGAAAGGGGTTCAAAGTGCTGACATATACTGCTCCATAGAAATTGCTTTAAGTCAACACTTGTGTGCTAAACATACAGGTTTAACCACTCCAGGCAAATTCAAACATTGTAGTAATTAGCAATTACAATCAAAATTACGCGCTGAATGTAGACATTCAAGTAAGCTGGCCTTAATAACTCGTTTGTGATTTATTTTCACTCATCAACAAAATAGATCCCCAAATCTAGGCTGATGCATCAACTGCAGCGCGAAAGGCATGCTGCACTGTTAGATTTGCCCTCCCAGGCCCTGGTCTCCCCTTTCAGATGGTGACAAAAGATCCCTAAGGCACTATTTCAAAATAATAGTGTATGCAAGCTCTCCAAGTGATATATAAGCAAAAAATGTAAGAAATATTCAGCACACCAGGTCCTACCTATACAGAGAAAGAGAGTTAATGTTTAATATTGATTACCTTTTCTCATCAGACCAAATCTGTTTCACTGTCCTAGCCAATATTAATTTCATAACTTACATGTCTAAAATAGATTATCTAGTCTTTTACTTATTCTATCTGTGAGAACTTACTGAGTGCAAATTGGCTGATATTTTCCAACTTTGGGGCAGGGACTACAATTCAAGATTACTATTTTTTCTGAAAAGGATTTTAGAATGTCCTGTGGTGAAAGTTGCAAAAAAAATGCAAATCCTTCTTCTTCAATCAGCATTAATCATGCATCATTCTGACCAGATTTTTTGCATTTATCTTAGAAATTTAGGTCCCTGTAACTGAGCATCTTTGTGATTTTAAACACTACTGGCTTTAAAGGTGTAAAGTTCAGGGAAACAGATCACTTGTGACTAGGTAAAGAGGGATTCAGAGGGTGAATTGAACTTTAACACCAAGTTATCTAAGCTTAAACCATTGCACTGATAGAGAATTGTAAATGATAAGATTCCAATTCCCTGCATAACCAAGAGTAAATCAATAATTCACTGTTGGTCTATGAGTAACTTGTAGTCCTGATAGCCTATCTGTCATTCATAGTAATATGTAACCTGTTGATATATATTTTGAAAAATATAGCCAAAATCTCCCAATACTGCGCAAGATGAAGTCTGCCTTTCCAGACATTGCTAGATCTTTATCAGCTGTGACTCACTCACCTTAAAGTCAGAAGATTTTGTGCTCAAGTCTCAGTACAGAGGGTTGAGCACAAAAGTCTAGACTAACTCTTTAGTTCTGCACTGAGCAAGAATTGCCTTCCTGATGTGCTACTTTTCAGATAAAACATTAAACCACCTTTTCATGTGGGGATAGATGATTCCATTACACTATTTGAAGGAAAAGCGAGGGAGTTCTCTTTGATATGCGTGCTAATATTGTATCCACATCATTAAAATAAATTATTTGGTCATTACATTGGTCATAAATTATTTGCTAAGTCCAAAGATGTGCAGGTTAGTTGCATTGGCCTTGTGAAATTGTCTGTAGTGTTCACGGGTGTGTAGGCTATTTGGATTAACCATGGTAAATGTGGGTTACTGGATATGGTAGGGGACTGGCTGCTGTTAAGAGGGTTTGTGCAGGCTCAATGGGCAAAATAGCCTCTTTCTGCACTGTAGGGGGTTCTGTGATTCTACTGTTTGTAGAATTTGTTGCTTGTAACTTGACTGCCTTCTTCCTTACATTACAATGATGATTACATTTTACAATTCCCTTAAAGATTTTAAGTTAATTGCTTTGGGACACCCGAAGCTATGAAAAACACAATTATTACCTGTCTTAGTTTTATCTCCAACATTTGTAAGCTAGTTCCTGAGTTCAGACTTAATAAATAGGAAGTTTTATAGCATGTTAAAAAGGTCAGTACAAGAGGAGTCTGCCAATGCCGTCCCCTCTAATGTTGCCTCCTTTTACAATAGATCATTTAGTTCTACATTTCAAATAATTAGCCCACTCCTGTATAAGCAATGTTTTAACATTTACTTCAATGGCAACTTGTGACATGTCTAAGCACTGTTTAATAGTCTTCTCATCAAAAACCTTTTCCTTCCTCCATAGTTCTTTCAGCCTCAATTCTCAGTATCAGTAAAAATCATCTTCACTAATTACTCATCATAATCTTGCTCTCACATTTTTACTTTTTGCCCTTCTACTTACTTAGAATCCCTACAGTGTGGAAACAGGCCATTTTCCCCAACACGTACACACCAACCCTCTGAAGTGCATCCCACCCAGGTCCAGGCCCCTCCTCTACATTTCTCACGGTTAACACACATAACCTACATTTCCATAAACATTATGGGTAATATAGCATAGCCAATCCACCTAACTCCCATTCCTTTGAATTGTGGGAAGAAACCAGAGCACCAGGCCGAAACCTACGCAGGCACGGGGAGAATGAGTAAACTTACAGTTGCTTGAAGGTGAAATCGAACCCATGTCCCTGGCACTCTGAGTCACTGTGTCACCCTTATTGAACCTTTTCCAGTGCGGGAAGTAGTGGTGAGAGCAAAGAGTGGGACCTGGAAGTTAATGCCCAAGGAAATAGAGATTAAGAATGATTCCATAAGGAAATTAGAGGCATTTAGAGCAAAATAATCTTACAGGCCTACAGGGCTAGAGTGGGAAACTCTAGCAGATTAGATTGCTATACATAAAAAGGAACCAATGGAGTTAATGGGATGAAAAGTCCACTTGTGTTCTGTAATGGGTCTAGGGTTTGGTGACTTGGTGCTGCTACTGCTTCCAAATCTGAATTAGATGCTGCCCTCCGCCTACCTGATTCTCTAATCACCCTTTCTTTCTGTCCCGTTCCTATCTGACTCCTTGTACTGCGGACGCTCCCTCACTTGATGAGTCCTGGCACACCCAGCTGTGTCTTTTGAGACCAATAGGGGTGGTGTGACATCGCTAAGATGAAGGCTTCTGTGTAGCAGCACCTGTTGATATCATAACTCAGGGGATGGAAGTTGCCACTCTGGTGAGAAATTTGGAGAATATGGGCTGCTAGCAACAATTATAGAATACCTGTAATTGCTGGACCTCAAAAACCAAGCAAGAGACTAACAGAGACACAGTAAAGCTAAATGCTACTTACACAATTCAAATAATTGTTTTTCTGGCCTTTGTAAATAATTGCAGATGAATGGGAAAGGTATATGCAAAACATTTGTGTTCAATTACATATGCTACATTACACATTACCTCTCCTGGAAGACAGCAAAATTTGGAAAATGTTTCGCAACAGTTGACCTAGAGGGTTTGTTGAGGTGATGCAAAGGATTTGAGTAATAATAAGAATCAAATTTTCAACCTGTAGTTGTTTTCAAAGAAAAACCATACAGGGTAGACAGTAATTTTGCAAGAAAAAGAAGTTTTCACAGGGGTTCCTAATTTAATTTCAGTATGCACTTGCAAGAACAAATACACAACAAGACCTGGGCATGTAGTAATCAAATATGGATATATATCTCAATCTATTAAATAATTACATCCAAACAGAAATTGAAGAAAAAACAGAAGCTTCTTCAGGATATCAATAAAGTTTTATTTTAGCTACCTTTATATATGTTTGCACACCGACTGTGGCATCACTGCTGTCAGCAAAGGAACAGGAAGCAGCAGATAACAGAGATTTCATTTGTTCTTTTCTGTTGGTTTACATCCAGCCAGATGTAATTCTAATCACTGAATTCTATGCATTCTCGGATGCCTTCCCTCTAACACGTGATGTCAAATTATGTTCCGAGGCTTGTAAGTGTTGTAGTAATTTACATAATTAGGACAGCAAACCAAGTAGTTTACACTAGAGCGTAGAAATTGGTTTAAGCCCGTTTTCAGGTAAAAAATGACCATTGTATTTGGAATGCACAATCAATCGCATGGATCCTAATAAGAATTTTGATTAGTTAAGCTGAAGTGGTCTGTCAATGTTATTGTTTATTGGCAGTTCGCCTGAAGGGCAGGGTGAAGGGAGATAATAATAGATCACTATGCATATTCTATTTAAAGGTAGTCTCTGAGCAGACTATCAAAGTCATTTGGCGGAATGCCTGATCACCAGAACTTTCTAACAAGCACCAAGATGTAGCTTGGCTGGTGATGAGTAGGGCATGGCTACTCAGATCCTACATGTGCACACGGACACTCTTGACCACTAAATGCCACCCTTGAAGCAGCTGTGGGGGGTGGAGGAATGCAGACTGTTGCACACTCCTTCTGGAATGTGACTTTGCAAAGAAGCTTTGAAGAGAGATGCAGTGGTTTTTGTCAAGGTTCATTCTGAGCAGCTCCATAACACAGGTCACGGTGTTCTATGGTCTTCGACTACACCTGGAGGACCATCAACTCTGTGAAAGATGCTCATTTGTGTACCCATAACATGCTGGTCTTCCAATGCGAAGGGTCGACCTCAAACAAGTTTTGCAGACTGGCACATTCCAAGGTCGAGGACCATGTGCTGAGGGATGCATTAAAGTTTGGGAAGCTGTCTCCATGGTGCAATGGAGAAAAACCATGAGGTTAGGTCTTTCTGCTAAAGTATAATAGGGGTCCATTCAGTCCTTAGAACCCCTAGAATCACAGAATCATACAACGCGGAAACATACTCTTTGGCCAGACTCACCCATGCCAACCAACTTTCCTAAACTGAACTCATCCCATTTGCCTGTGTTTAGTCCATATCCCTCGAAATCTTTCCTATCCATGTCCAAATATCTTAAATTTAGTAATGATATTCGCCACTACCAGATACATGTAAAGCTTTTGCCTGCCATGAGTTAAAAATGCCTTTTTGTTGCAACTGCACAGTAGCTCTGCAGGATGTCAATTTTCTATGTCATTTGTATCTCTTTTCTTTCTCTGCAAAGACTGTATGGAACAAATTGAGTACCTTTGTACATAGTTATGGATAATTTTTTTAATGAATGTGAGAATTTTTACATTAAAACAAATTTAAAGACAGTCCCGCAACTTTTGAAAAGGAGGTGGCCTTTGACTGCTGACAACTATATCTGAAGATTGCTAACAATGGAGGCATCAAAGAAAAAGACACAGGAGACATTAAGCTCTACCTTCCATTTTTTAAACATTTATTATGACAGTTACGTGATATCGGAAGGTTATGCTTTATACTGCCTCTTTAACTCAAAGTAAGTTGGAGTAATGAAAAGGGAAATTAACATTCTTACAGTTCTACCCAACAATAAGCCTGAATGGCCAGCTTACATGGGGTCTAGCAGACCAGCTCAAGTGCAATTAAAATGCACATGTCAGACTTAGTACCTGAAAACAAAGGACAGAGAAACTGGGTAGGCTTATGGACTATCAGGCAATCTGATTATAAACAAACTTTGGATAGACAGAGAAAGAGAAAAACAGTGGCACAGGAAAAACAGCAGACATCGTGAATACCAGGCAAAACCAATTCTTCGCTAGCAATGAGACAGATTGCTGTTGGAAACTCATCTTCTAGTGAAAGGGATGGAACCTGCAGGGATTTAAGCATGCTGCAAGATTTGCCTTGGTGAGATCAGGAGGAGGAATTATAGAGCTGCGTCTTGCTGCTGGAAGTCAGTTTTAAGATTTTCAGAAGATTGAGGGAAACACAATCAACTTTTGTCTCATTGAAATAAGGAAAAGCAAGCCTTTTGCATATAACTTTGGACTTCTTCCTGTAAAGGCTATATTTCTGGGAAGAGTGCAGTATATGTGAATTGTGCAGAATTGGCTGTGATTTAAAGCAGCGTTTGTCAACTATCTATTGTATACTTAATGTTGATTTTAGTTTGTTTGTTGCTGAGCAAATAAGCAGCACAGAAGGCAGAAAGATTTACTTGTTTGGGAGAATGAAGTGGGTGAGAAACATGGAACAGACACGGTGCATGCAATAGTGACAGTTGGTGAAATGTGTTTGCAGTGGCAGACTCAGAGTAAGTGGTGGCTCTGAGTGTTAGAGAGCAGAAAAAAAAACAGATGGTGACATTTACCCTTTTGGAACTCAGAAAATCGTTGACCTTCTTGCACTGCTGTGTTCAATTTAACTAGGTTATAGCACTGATCAGGTTGCTATCTGTATCCATGCTGACTATGTCTCATAGCATGATCTCCTTGGATAGTCAAAAGGATAAAGGACTGCCCGTCTCTCCACCACTCCATCCACCAGCACCTTGAGGTCCCTGTCTGCAATGTGGGGAGTTAACTTGTTTTCCGTGGCCATGTCTTTGGAGATTACCTTGCAGGACTACAGAGTAAGACCCAGTTCTGGCTTGCAGCATATGGTGTGGTGTACAGCTGGGCTATGAACATGGCGCTAGGGGTGTAAACTCCACCATTCCTATGATGTAATTGATTAAGAAGGTGCCCCAGAACATATAATTAATGAGGTGAGGAGAGGAAGATGCCCCGAGAAAAGGTGCCCTGGAACAAAGCTGACTGGGTGCCATGAATCTCATTTGACAAAACACTTTAAACGAAACTTTAAACCAAATGTGTTTCAGGAAGATATGTCTAAATATCTGTTAAGTATGTTGGGGATGGATAGATGATTGCCCAACTGACAGAGAACAGAGATTCTGGATAAATGGATAACTTTGTGGCAAAATCTAATTAATGAAGTATAGTTAGCCCCTCAACTATTACAATGCGTTTTAATTACTTGCACAAGAATCTTATTGTAGCAGAAGCTGCTGCTGAAATAGATGGGTAGAAAAGCAAGTAAATAAAAGAAAGTTAAGCCTTGAGCATATGAGGTTGAGGGGTGACCTTTTAAAGTCTTATGAAATCATGATAGACAGAGATAAGGTGAATAGCAAAGATCGTTTCTCTAGGTTAGGAGAGTTCAAAACTAGAGGGCATATTTTGAAGGTGAGAGGAGAAAAATTTAAAAAGGACCTGAGGGGCAGCTTTTTCTCACAGAGGGTAGTTCATCTGTGCAATGAACAGCCAGAGGAAGTGGTAAATACAGGTACAGTTACAACATTTCAAAGTCGTATGGGTAAATACATGAATAGGAAAGTTTCATAGGAGTATCAGCCAAACGCAGGCAAATGTGACCAGTTTAGTTTGGGATAACAAAGTGTGGAGCTGGATGAACACAGCAGGCCAAGCAGCATCTTAGGAGCACAAAAGCTGACGTTTTGGGCCTAGACCCTTCATTAGAAAAGGGGGTGAGGGAGAGGGTTCTGAAATAAATAGGGAGAGAGGGGGAGGTGGATCGAAGATGGATAGAGGAGAAGATAAGTGGAAAGCAGACAGACAAGTTAAACGGGCAGGGATGGTGCCAATAGAGGTGAATGTGGGTGGGGAGGTAGGGAGGGGATAGGTCAGGCCAGGGAGGATGGACAGGTCAAGACGGCGAGATGAGGTTAGTAGGTAGGAAATGTAGGTGCGGCTTGAGGTGGGAGGAGGGCATAGGTGAGAGGAAGAACAGGTTAGTGTGGCGGGGACGAGTTGGGCTGGTATTGGGATGCAGTGGGGGGAGGGGAGATTTTGAAGCTGGTGAAATCCACATTGATACCATTGGGCTGCAGGGTTCCCAAGCGGAATATGACTTGCTGTTCCTGCAACCTTCGGGTGGCATCATTGTGGCACTATGGAAGGCCCAGGATGGACATGTCGTCTAAGGAATGGGAAGGGGAGTTGAAACGGTTCGCGACTGGGAGGTGCAGTTGTTTATTGCGAACCAAGCGTAGGTGTTCTGTACAGCGGTTGTGACTAGGAGGTGCAGTTGTTTATTGCGAACCGAGCGTAGGTGTTTTGCAAAGCAGTCGTGACTGGGAGGTGCAGTTGTTTATTGCGAACTGAGCGTAGATGTTCTGCAAAGTGGTTGCGACTGGGAGGTGCAGTTTTTTATTGCGAAACAAGCTTCAAAATCTCCCCTTCCCTCACTGCATCCCAAAACCAGCCCACCTTGTCCCCACCTCCCTAACCTGCTCTTCCTCTCACTTATCCCCTCCACCTGAAGCTGCACGTCCATTTCCTACCTACTAACCTCATCCTGCCCCCTTGACCTGTCCATCTTCCATGGACTGACATATCCCGTCCCTACCTCCCCATCTACA